>NW_008345699.1:1791150-1806741 GCF_000622305.1 Nannospalax galili | reverse complement strand
CAACTAATATTTTACCTCACATATATATAGAAAGATGAACAATTATCTTAAGTATATTATTATACTGTATAAACTTTGAGATGCCCTTGTAAGCCTGGAAGCAGGTTTTAAACAACCAAATCTCCTTTAAAAGTTTAGAGATGTTTTACTTAGCATTTGATATCTAGTAAATTATTTAATAATAGTTTTCCTAGTATTAAACATGTCTATACATTTATAGTGGTCTCGTATAATAATTACTATGGTTAGACATAATGTCATGACAAACCAGTTTTAAAACCAAGACTAATTTTTCTTGTTCCAAGGGAGAAAAGCACAGAGTCACATCTGAGCCAGCAGTTTCCAAGGACGAAAAGCGTCCCTCCCCAAACAGACCGCATCTGCCTGCATACCGAGCAGTGCTGCGGGAAACCAAGGGAAAAGGACAAGGCCAAAAGGATGAGACAGGGAGACCAGTCCCAGAGTTTATTTCCAGCAATGAAGATGAGTTAACATATTAGATCAAACCTATAACCAACAGTTTAATTTTCTCAAATGATTTTCAAGCCTTTAGAGGTCTGAAAGCAATATAAACCAGACCAAGAATGTCAAACACAAAATATTTCCAAAGTGAGCAAACCAAAGAGATATTATGAAAGCGAACCCAAACCAAAAGGTATGAAACAAAAAAGGACCTTAAACAACCAGTTCAGCCAATAAAATAAAGAATTTTAGGGTTTTTGATGGAAACGTATGAAGACAATAATCATAGACATACATGACAGAATTACTTGAGATCTCAGCACAGGCACCCATGACGAACACAGATACAAGACCAAAACACAGAACAAGACAAGCACAGACAAATAACATCAACCAGATTGCCATCAAATCCAGGTCCCAAAAGACAAGCTTTTGGGCTCATGGCCAGGTGGATCCAGGGATGTCTCCTCCGGAACCCAACTAGGGGGAGATTTGCTGCATCCAGCTTCCCACCTAGTTTCTCTGATCAGAGCCCAGATCCAGATGGTGACAGATCGCCGACTAGCCAAAACCAGGAGAGAAACCAAAAAAAAAAAAAAAGTGGTTTCTTGGGCTCTTTCTTACCTTGCTGGTGGTGTGGAGGGAGAAACTGGAGGTCAGACTGGGGAAGCAGAAGCAGCCGGGACTGATGCAAGTCCCCTCTAAGGGAGTTTGCTGGTACTGTCAGACAGCAGAGGCTGATGCAGGTCCCCTACTGGGGAGTCCTCAGAATACTGCTGGGCAGCTCCCTTCTCAGAGAGTTTCTCAAAGCTGCCGGGCCCAAAAGTTCTCCAGATCTCAGTGGAACCTCCAAATGTTACAGGACAGAGTTCATAAAAAATCACCAACACCACTTTAAGAAAAGCAGCAAGGTAAATTTTAATTTTCGACCGGCCGGGCTGTCTATCTCGGGAGTAGAAGCAGCCCTGATGATTGTCAGGTCAGAGTTTTCATAGGATTACAGAATTATTATTAAAACAGGACATTTGTGAACCAGTCAGGTTTGTACAACATAGCAGAATTTTGACTCTATTAATCAACAACCAATCATTATACAGACAAGTGATACAGTCATATAACTTGGGAATCAACTTTGTGACCTTAAAACTAGCCAACTGTTTTAGCCATAATAAGTATAATAAGACAGTCAAGGTAAATGACTTCCAGGTGGTCATACAATAACAAGATAGCAAGGGTGGTCTTATGCCCTGTGTCAAAGCGACCCAAGACACCAAGCGGGTTACATAAGAAAACAGGCTGGTTAGTCAGATGTGTAATGTCTGGAATTAGCACATTCCATGATTTAGGGCTAGGGCAATTTTCCAAGGCTCAAGGTTGCCACCATTTTCATTTTGGTGTGGAGCAAAGTTTTTGCTAAAATGGCTCTGAACAAAATGGAGTAACTTGGAGAAGTTTGCTGAGCCAGTTCATTAATAACTTCTGTTTTCTTCCCATTACAAATGGATGGAGATGTTATAGATTCTAGAGTAAAAAATACTTCTGTCACTTCTTTAGACCATCAAAAATTCTTAGTGTATTCTAAATATGTATCCTTATATTTACAGAGAAGTGTGTGACTTAACACTGATCAAACAAGTTTCTTTTTGCAAAAGATGGATACTACTATAAAGTTCCAGAACTGCTCAAATGCTGAAAACAAGTGACTCCAAAGCACCCAAGCCTAAGGGACATCTCCACAATGCCACCTCTACACCTAATGCTTGGTGAACATTGTGGAAAAGAGGTAAAAAGAATGTAAGACCCAGAGGGGCAAAGACTTGTGCTGCACTATAGAAATGGCAGGGTAGCTGAAGCAATGAAATCAACACAGTATGGTAGTCTAATGAGGACTGCATAATTATAAAAACAGTTGGCATGCCAAGGAGATGGGCAGTGGAGTTGTCAAGGGGTCCTACCTCAAATAAAGGGCTACAATCAATGGGTGCTTAGGAAAGGAGAATTAGTTTTGCCCAGGGAATAACTCCCAGAGAGGTTATCAAATCTGAAATGTACAACCCTAAACACAGGTACACATGAAAACCACTAAATCGACACTGTGCATTATATTTCTGTTTGTATATTTACACTAACATTTTAAATGTTTGCATATTTAATTTGTGAATGTATATATGCATATGTAACATTAATAATCAAAGAAGAGGACAAGAACTTGAGAGGAAGTGGGGGATATCTGAAGAGTCATAGGTGGAGTAGGAGAATGGAAATAA
This sequence comes from Nannospalax galili, assembly GCF_000622305.1. Classification (NCBI taxonomy): domain Eukaryota; kingdom Metazoa; phylum Chordata; class Mammalia; order Rodentia; family Spalacidae; genus Nannospalax; species Nannospalax galili. The sequence goes on along the minus strand of NW_008345699.1, from coordinate 1,804,012 downwards.
TGCAAAGACAATACTCATGGAGTACTGCCAATTTTTTGGGGGGGTTTGTCAACTTTTTTTTAATATAAAAAGACCAATTAACCTGGCCTGGTGGTGCACAAGCCTTTAATCCCAGCACTCGAAAGGCAGAGGCAGGCGGATCTCTGTGAGTTCGAGGCCAGCCTGGTCCACATGGTGAGTTCCAGGACAACTGGGGCTACAGGGAGACCCTGTCTCAAAAAGAAAAAAAAAAAAAAAGACCAATTAAAGATCTCAAGCTGTTTAAACCAGAATTTCAGATGAACCTGTGTGATTTCTCTGCTAAGAGTCTCTTAAAACAGAAATTAATATGTCAGCTGGTATGGAATCGCATCTGAAGACTTTGGGGAGGAATATTCTTCTAAGCTCATTTGGATGGTTGAAAGAATCTAATTCCCTAGAGGTGAGCTCGAAAGTCTCAACTTCCTTTCTGGCTATCATCAGAGGGCTGCTTCCTTCTTAAAGCTGCCCAAGTACTGTCGCATATGGCCCATCCTATAATTCAACTAACAGCAATATATTAAGCATTTCCTTTGCTTCAAAAAAAAATCAGCTGGGATCACAAATTGAATAAATCAATCGTAATGCAGAGGTTTGCCAAATCTGTCTTGATTCTGAATAGTCTAAAAGAGAACTGAAAGGGTTCATTTAGGGATCGATAAAACTAAATACAGTAAGCTCCTTTCTAGCAGTCATAAGTGAAAAATTATTATACATAATATACTATATAATAGCTTCAGAATTCTAATAACTGAGTGATTGTGAGGACCTGTGGAATAATATAACAAATATGAGTGGAATCCTGATATTTAGATATGAATTTTCTACTTTAATCCATAGGACATAATGCTGTTTTAGGCCCCCAGGAATTTTCATTTGCTCTTTTAAACCTTTCTGATTAATCTTTGCATGATGCAAAGTTACAGTTATTTAACAGAAATTACACTTAAAAATTTTAATTTTCTTGTTTCCCCCCCCTCAGGATAATAGTATGCAAGTTGTTTCTTGTTTGTTTTTTACTACTAGCAGTGCTGTGCAATGGTGATGAACCACCAATCCTGTACATTGCTGTCAAAAGAAGTAATAATGGTTGAGAAACACCTCAAGGTGCTTTTATTCATCATACTTAGTAACTAAGGGAATGCAAATCAAAACCCCTTTAAGATTTTATTTAACCCCTGTTAGAATGGCTAAGATTAAGGGAACAAATGACACCAAATGCTGTCATGTGTGTGAGGAAGGGGAATCCTCATCTACTGTTGGTGGGATTGGAAACTGGTGTGACCACTGTGGAAATCAGTATGGAGAACCCCAAAAAGATACAAAATCAATCTACCATATGATCTGGCCATACCACTCATTGGCATGTACCCAAAAGACTCATTCTAGTACAGAGATATTTTCAAAGCCATGGTTTTTTTTGGTTTTGGTTTTCTGCAGAAATGCTTTTGTTTTTTTTTTTTTTGTGGCTCTTTTCACGATAGCTAAGAAATGGTTATATCCTTAATGTCTCTCAACTGATCATAATAAAAGTGTGGTACAGTTGCACAATAGATTTCTACTCAGTGCTTTAAAAAAATGGATTGAACTAGAAACTGTTATACTATGTAATACAGACTCAGAAAAAGAAGCTGTAAACTTGCTCTCTTGTTTATGGATCTTAGTTCTAAATAACAAATGTCAGTATATATCATGATGTAACCATCAGAACAGGAAAATGGAAAGGAACCATGGGGATGAAGGGGAAGAGTTTGATAATGTGGGATAATAGGGGGAAATAGAGAAAGGGGAGGGGTACTTTAATTGAAGAGGGTTATACTGGGAGAATGGGAGTCAAGATAAATATTGGTTACATGGTATGAAAAAACATAGAGAAATATATTAGTGCAATGCCCTAATGAAAAATAAATATACAAGTGCATGTTTATACCTAGTTATGTAACAAAAAACACAGTATGAGGCAGGGTATTCCTGGGTTAGGGGAGTCCCAGAAAATTCCAAAATAACACAGGCTTTTGCCACAGCCCATAATTGCCTGTCAGAACAGAAAGGTAAAATCCTATTGTTGAAGACAGAACATACTTCAGACACAGGTCCTGAAGCAATCCTGTTGGAACTGAACTGGAAGCCTCCTCCTTGAACACTAGCTCTCATGCTTTCAAAGGATTCTGTACAAGCTGCCAAAGGAGAAAACCCAGTCAATGTTCTTATCCACCTAAGCCTAGTAAACAAAGACTGGCCCAGCAAACTACAATTATTCCTGTGTTAGTGAGTGGCATGTTTATCTTTGGATTAATCAATAGCAGTCTAAATAGAATTAAGTCCCACTCAATGGAAGAAAATTTATGTACGGTACTGTACATATAGATAAATGCACACGAATGTGAATGTCATATATCCTAGAGTAAAGCCTATTTTGTCACATGCCCAGACTAACATAATCTCTCACTTTATTATAAATATTCATCCTTATATTTGTAGACAAGTGTACCTTTTTATCCTCATCAAATAATCCTCTTTTTGAAATAGATGGAAATTATTACAGAGTTCTAGAACTGGACAAAGTGTCTGTTAGATGCTTAACCCTAAGTGATACATCTTCACTGAAACATCTACATATAAGATGGATCCATTTCTGAACTCCCAATGGAAAATTTCCCTTTTATAGCAGAGGATGACTAACACTGAAAACCACTAATGTCCAGTGTGTAGAGAACAAGAGGCTGCTGAGTGTGTATCCCTGAATAGAACACCTATTTCAAATCCCTGCCTCCTAAAGCTCAGAGATCATTGTGTACGAGGAAGCAGGAAGATTTTAAGAGTCAGAGGTAGTGGATGACCACAAGGAAACAGAGTCATCCAGACATTGTCCAGTTATATATCTGAATTCACGACAATGGTAACATCATGCATAAGTCCCATGCAAGCTCAAACCAGACAAAATCCAAGCATAGACATGGGGAAGTAGATAAAATTCCCAATCCAACCTAAGGAATTTTTAGCAATTGATGGCTGCTGAGAGTAAGGATTACAGTCTCTTGCACGGATGGGATTCTTGGTGTACCCAGTGGATGCACTCACACTGAAGGACTTCTAGAAATATAATTCAGACTCTATAAGCCACATTATATAAGTAAGAAAGTACATTACATTGGGTGGAAGGTCAGTGTGGACTGTGCAGGTAGCAGAGGGGACCTAAATGCCATCAAACTACGTTTAGCATAAAAGTCATAAAAATTCAATTACAAACCATAAATGAAAAACTGAATGAACATACTTAATTTCAGACACATTTAAGAGGAGGTAAAGAAGAAGAAATATCAACACTTCCTCTATATTTTAACTTGATGACTTCATATAATCAATTAACATACCTACCATTATGTTTTAACAAGTCCACATTGTTACATCTGAAACTGTTAGCATTTTTCATTGCCCTGGAATATTCTGTTGTTATAGTACATTATAGTATTTCTGTCAGTTTTATTGTTTGATATTTTTGTTGTCTTTTTTTGTTTGTTAGGTTTCCTTTTTAAAGTGAGGGTCTCCCTAGCTAGCCTGGAACTAGCTATGTAGATCAGGCTGTCCTGCAACCCACAGAAATTCTCCTGCCTCTGACTAAGTTCTGGGATTAAAGACATGTGCCATCATGTTGAGCAGTTCCACTGTTTTTACTATTAATTTACTTTAATGGATATAAAGACTCACTGTTTGCATACCTGAAAAATATAGTTTAGGAATATTGATTTTAGATTAGCAAAATGGCTCAGCAGGATAAGATACTGCCTGCCACATATTAGTTTAATTCCAGGAACTCACAAAGTAGAAAGAACCTAACCTAGCAATTTGCCCTCTTACTTTCACATGAATGCTGTTGCAAGTGCACGCACATGTAAGTATGCATACACATAAATAATAAATGTAAAAAAAACTATATTTATAGTAAAGAAATATTGCCTTTAATACATAGAGTTATAGAAGATACTGCAACTACCATTACAATAATGGCATCTTTTTGTGTATTTCTATTTCTGATTCCTCATCTTCACAATATCATCTGTATGAAAATTAAATGATATAATATCTGTAATTATTTGGAGCAATATCTATCTCATGATCACTTCCTATTAATAATTTCTCATTACTTTATCCAAAGCTGTCCTATAAATTCTTACTTAACAAATTTTAGAACTTGATGGCATATAACAAAATATATTGGTCAGTCATTACTATAACTATCATTTTCAAATATGAATGACATTATAGCATGATTATTTCTAATTTATACAGCTATTAATGCATATCACTACTATGTATGTATTCTTTACAAGTAAATTTATGTATATCTGTAGTATATAACATATGCATGTGTAAATAAAGCTGATATACATACTGTATTTCCTCACAAACATATATTTTCTTGCTTTTTTTTTCTTTTTGGGGAGGGGCTATTTGGCTTCATAGCCCAGTCTGTCCATTAGCTCCTGATCCCCCTCCTTCAGGCTCTTGTGTGCTGAGGTTAAAGACATGGGCTAACATGTTTGACATTACCATTTTTGCATATGTGTTGTAATTCAGAGCAACATGACCAAGATAAAGCAATACAGTGAGCTTGTGGAGATCTTGACAGATGATTACATGACAGGTAAAAGATATATGAGGAATGACTCAACCCAACAGTCAGGGACAGGCCTATGACAAGTTGATACCCTCATTATAATAAAAATATAGCCTGTTAGAATAAACTATACAGCTCACCATAGGTGGGAATGTTAAATTTATAATTGAGGGCAATTGATACTGATGTTGTTCCTTCTGAAATTTTACTTTGGGTATTAGTTATGCTCTACCCATAAATTTGTTCCTCAGCATGTTGTCTTGATCTTTCTGAAACTCTTCATCTGACACCCATTCTACAGTTGACTATTTTAATAGTCTTCTTAGACAGATATTAATGCAAATCGTATTTATTATGTTATTGCTGACTTCCTTCACATGAGTATGATTTTAATCTAGAATTTCATTGAAAAATGGCTGCATGGTTAGTTTTTACCCAGATCCCCATCTGAGTTTGCAATAGTCAAACCCTAAATAGTCCCTTGCCCAGGCACTTATGATATGCCCTTAATCAAAATGTATTATTATTCTTCGTGCACAGTAAAAATTTAAAAAGCCAGAAAATGTTGATTATATTCTAGTCTAGTGAATTTCAAACGAAGCTCAGTGCAATCGGGGCATTTCCTAAGGATGCTTTAAATACTGGACAACAAATTAAACACAAGTGAACAATGAAGCAATAGGAAGTCAAGACTTATATTTAATTATATAAACATCATGGTGCTAGTGTATCACTCTAAAATGTCTTCCACTAATGCAGAATGAAATATCAACTTTTCTAAACTATTATAATGACTCTTAACAAATCCATTTATGGGGAAAAGATATGACTATTATTTTTTCTCTAAATATTGATTCAGAAGATAGGATTTGTAGGTCTGCACTCTGTTTATCTTTTATTTCATCTTTGACCGTAAAAAAAAAAAAAAAAACCTAACCCTTGAAATCCTCTTACTGAGGGATTAAAGCTGTGGCATTTCGTATAGTTTTAACCGTGTAAATAACACCAATCGCTTTAGAGTATAATGTTTCATAGTGTTTTATTGCACTGCACAGTTTCATACTACTGTCAATAAGTGTCTTTGCTAAAGAGGGAAGAAATTGATTTTTCAATATATGTCAAGTACACTACTCAGAATCAAGAACCATTTGAAAGAAGCAGCAATGGTGAATAGATGAAGAAAATATGCAGGGGAGGGAACAGTAGCTTATTTCAAGAACTGAAGAACCAATCTGAACAGCATGAGGTGTTTATAGCATCAGACCTGTTAGTGTTAAATACAGAAAGAGGGGAAAAGTATAAAAGTCATTCTCCATTTGCCAAAATAAGACTAAGAACAATTATTCACTAATAACTTTTGACCAAGTTGATCACTGGGAATTTTTTAAATGTACTGTCTGGTAAATTATAAATTCATAATTTTACTTGCATTTTCTTTGTGTTTGTAAAATGGGGTGGTTAAAAGAACTGGTTTGAATGATTCTGGACACTATTTGAGCAGGTATCTTGTTATTCTACACATAAATATTAACTAAGCTTCATTTTTAATATGAAACTGATAGTAATACAAGACTTATTATATTGCCAGATATTGTACATAGATGTGGCTTTTATAATGGACATAATATGGACTAAGAACTTTTCAGTAAACCCAGAAAAACCATGTATTCACTGTTTTGTGACCTGTGTACCTGATATTGTTTCCTTGGAAATCTCAATTTAGTAATCCACCCTAAAATATAGTGAATGAGTGAAGGAAGGAAAGAATGAATAAATGGTGAGGGATCCTTGAGAATTAATACACAAAGCAATGAAAGGAGTCACCCCCATCTCTATTGCTCACAATGGACATTGGGAAGGATTATTGATCTTGGATGAGAGAGATATTGTAGAATTAGGAGTTCAATGGTTGGATGGTCTATGAATATTGGGGTGGAGCCTAACTTTTACTTTCACGATTGAAGGTGGAAAAATCATTTTGAATAAAATTATGGATGGGGTTGGATTTGAAGACAAAATTTTGGGAAAAAAAGTTTCCAGAGGAAGTTCCAGCAACAAAGTTCCAGGAGACAGATGGTTACAATAGATATGTGGGGAACAATTGTCTCCAGTTCAGGCCTGCTCTTAAAAATCTAAATTAAGATTTAGGTTTTTTTGTTCAGGTATTTATAATGTTGGCATAGTAACACTCCAATGACAATCATGGCAACCATTCAATATATGTTCAAAAGATTTTATTACTAGTTATGTGTATTATTTGCAAGTAGATATCTTGACACTTTGTTATAACATTGTGTCAAGAAATTAAAATATAAGCATGAATGCCTGTACTGTTTAATGGATAAATTACCATATGTTAGAAAATAATAATGATGTGGTCACTTATTGAGGTATGTGGTAGGCAATGTTCTAAGATACTCAAAAAGCATTTAATTTTCTCAAATAGCAAAGAAAATGTCTCTATTGTGAGCTTCTGTTTACAAACAGAGAACTTGAGTTAGGAAGCATTTGCGAATTGCACCATAGTTTCCACAATGAGTACGTGGCTACTGTGCTTGTATAACATACGGCTTTCAGCAAACATGTTATTGAATGGTGTATTCTATTGCATTTCATGGAACAGTTTGGACTGCATAAATAAAATTTATATCTCAGAGAATCACTCACATCAAAACACTCAAATCATATTTTAACAGAAATAGGAATATGGAGATGTTTACAATAGGAACAAAAGTATGTAATTTTCCCTCCAAAAGGCAAAAGATCACATTTAGCCATAATCAAAGAAACAAATCAAAGATCTCTACATTGAAAATCATGTGACACTGATGAAAGAAAAAGATAAAGGTACAAAACAGAGGCAATGAATGCTCCTGAATTAGAGGAATGAGTATGCTGAATTTCTATCCCAGTCCCAGTAATAGAATCACTGTAATCATTTCTAAAATGCCAATTACTATCATTACCAAAGTTCAGAAACTAATAAAAAAAATCGTGTAAAGAAACACACACACAATACACATATACATGCATACAAGGACACACATACACCAAAGAATTTAGAACAAAAGAAAGCAGGAGAGATGATACTACCTAACTCCTAAATTACGTTTTTCAAAGCAGCAAGGTATCAGTACAGTAACAGGCACATTAGCCAATGGGAAAATTAGAATGTAGATGTCAATAATGTCCCCACAAACAACTGTTATGACAAAGGTGCTAGGAGCACACAAAATGAGCAGTTGTTTCAATGCTTGTGAGAATATGCTAGCACATGAAATTGAAAATGGATTTTTAACCAGTTGCAAAATTCAAAATAAAATTTAATAAAAACAGAGTAATATAAGAACCAGAGGATGAAATTACTTGATTAAAAACCAGGAAAAAATATTTTAAAGATTTTGCGGTTTGGGGTTTATTTGTACATTTTTATTGAATTTTTTCTGTATGTCATACAAAACATCTTAGCCAATCTTAATTATCTTTATACCCCCTTCCCCACTGTCACCCTCCCATACACACAGCCACACTGGGATTCATACCTTTTGTCTTTTATGTTAATATCAATCGTGTCAAGTTAGCGTCCCCAGACTTCCCTCAGTGAAAGTTCATCCACTTGGGTCTAGTTAGCCTACATAGATTCCCTCTGTTTAAGAAAGTTAACTCTTCCTCACCAGGTCATAATCAGCTGCCAATAATTTTTTGACTACAATTGGGATTATTGCCTATTTCCAAAGTTCTGGGCTGGGGTGTGGTACTGTAAACATAACCAAATGCACATGACTGAAGAGGTCATACATCTTAGTGAAAACCCCAAGGCTCTCATATCTCTAGACAAATGTAACTTCTTAATGTGCAAAATATGGACCCTTATATTTACAAACACATATTCCTGTCACCATGCATCAAAAAAAGCTTCTTTTGGAAAAGATGGAGACTATTACATAGTTCCACAACTGCTCACACAGACATTATCTGTGAATTGCCCAGTTCTCAGTGGCATATTTACAAAGCAACCTCTATACCTAAGGCTCAAAGAACATAGAACAAGGGTTAAAGAGGAGACTAATGCATCTCTCAGTTCGCATCAAAGAAGCTCCTTCTTGCAAAAGTGGGCTAGGTACTTTGAGGATCTGTTCCTCAGGGGTAACATGGTCTTGGGAGGAGCCCCTGGCTCCTTTCTTTTACCAGTTCTGTCTATGTAAAGATAATCCAAAGGTTCTGCTTGACCATGGCTGGCTCCACTTGAAAGCATGGAGGAAATGTTTCCTCTGTGTTGACCCTCCTCTTTTAGACTGGGCACTGGTTCAGATCCATCCGGTGGGGTCTCCACAGATTCCTTGCTCAAGAGGATAGTAGACTCACCACAGTTACAGGACATTTTGAGAGATGCTCATAGTCTGCTGGAACTTAGTCTACCTAGGAAGGCATGGAGTAAAACTGTCCTTTATGTCCCCCTCACCAAATTAGTATAGGCTTCAAAGTATGGCTGTTAAAAATCCAAGAAGGTTAGTTCCACCAATCTGATACTTTTAATTACCATATGCCATGAAGATAGAGCATGGGCAAAGACCCAACACTCTGAGATAAACCTTGCCTAGGCATATATTGCATTCTTTGATCTGGTTGTATATATAATATGTCAGTAGGTTGTTGGCCTAATATGGTTCCCTCTGGTTTTCTAAAACTAACAAGGCATTGTATAGCTCTCACAATGTCTAACCCTTCCACCATGGTTTCCCCATTTAAGGTGCCCCCAATATTTTACATTTCTCCCCTAATAATACCCATTTCCTATGGTCCCACCTCTCTTGGGCTCCTTCTTGCCCTTTATCCCCTAGATTCCTTGTATAACCTCTCTCCTCCCTCCCCTTAAAATACATATTCACTTATAAGGATTTGGTGCTAGGATCCACATATGAAGGAGAACATATGCCATTTTCTTTTTCTGAGTCTGTGTTACTCCACTTAGTGTAACAGTTTCTAGTTCCATCCATTTACCTACAAATTTCATGATTTCATCTTTCTTTACTGCTGAGTAAAATTCCATCATATAAATGAACCACAATTTCATTATCCACTCGTCAGTTGAGGGATTTGTAGCTTGCTTCCATCTCTTAGCTATTAAAAAAAGAGTAGGAACAAACATGGATGTACAAGTGTCTTTGTAATAGGATGAGATCTTTGGTTATATGCCAACAAGTGGTTTAACTGGGTCAAATTGTTGGTTCATTTGTAGTTTTTTAAGAGTTCTCCACACTGCTTTCCATAAGGGTTGAACAAGTTTGCAGTCCTGACAGCAGTGGATGAGCTTTCCCCTTTCCCCACATCCTCACCAACATTTGGTATCATTTGTTCTCTTGATCTTAGCCAGTCTGACTGGGATAAGATTCAATCTTAAAGTGGTTTTAATTTACATTTCCATAATTACTAGCGATGTTGAACAACTTTTAAGATGCTTCTTAGCCATCTTTATTTCTTTTTTTGAGAACTCTCCTTTCAGTTCCTTAGCCCATCTACTGATTGGCTTATTTCATTTGTTGATACTTTGTTTTTTTGGGTTTGTTATATATTCTGGATGTTAAATCTCTGTCAGATGTGTCGCTGGTGAAGATTCTCTCCCATTCTGTGGGTTTTCTCTTCATTTCTTTGGTTGCATCTTTTGATGTACAGAAGCTTTTTAGTTTAATGCAGTCCCATTTGTTGATTCTTGACCTTGTTTCCTGGGCAGTTGATGTCTGGTTTAGAAAATCCTTTCCTATGCCCATATATTGTAGGTTATGCCAATGTTTTCTTCTAACACTTTCAAAGTTTAAGGCTTCACATTGAAGTCTTTGATCCATTTGGAGTTGACTTTTGTACAAGGTGAAAGATAGGGTTTTAATTTAATTCTTCTACAGGTGGAGATCCAGTTTTGCCAGCACCATTTGCTGAACATGCTGTCTTTCCTCCAGTGAATGTTCTTGGCTCTTTTTTTAAATATCAGGTGGCTGAAATTGAATGTACTCATATTTGGGTCTTCAATTTTTTCCCATTGATCTATGGGTCTATTTTTGTGCCAGTACCATGTTGTTTTATGACTATAGCTCTGTAACAGCTTAAAATCTCATATAGTTATCCCCCTGGCATTGCTCTTAGTTCTCAGAGTCGCTATGGTTATCTGAGGTCTTTTCTGCTTCCATATGAATCTCAGGATGTTTTTTCCAACTCTGTGTATAATGTCATGGAGATTTTGATTGGCATTGCATTGAATCTATAAATGACTTTTTGTTGGATGGTCATTTTCATCATATTAATTCTTCCAATCCATGAGCATGGGAAGTCCTTCCATCTTCTGATGTCCTCCTCAGTCTCTTTCTTTAAGGATTTAAAATTTTCATTGTAGAGGTCTTTGATGTCTTTGGTCAGGTTTATTCCCAGATTTTTTTTTTTTTGAAGCTATTGTGAAAGGAAGTGTTTCCATGTACTCTTTCTCTGATTGCTTGTTATTGGTATATAGAAAAGGTACAGACTTTGAGATTAATTTTGTAACCTGTCACTTTACTGAATGTGTTAATTTCTAGGAGTTTTCTGGTGGAATTTTTGGCATCTCTTAGATATAATATCATCATACCATCTACAAAAAGGGATAATTTGACCTCTCCTTTTCCAATTATGACTCCTTTAATTTATTTCTCTTGTCTTATTGCTCTTGCAAGAATTTCAAGCACTATGTTAAAGAGGAGTAGAGATAGTGGACAGCCTTCTCTGGTTCATAAATTCAATGGGAATGCTTCCAGTTTTTCTCCATTTAGAATGATGTTAGTTGTGGGATTGTTATATATAGCATTAATTGAGATATGTTCCCTTCAGTCCAATACCCTGTAGGACTTTGAAGATAAATGTGTGTTGAATTTTGTCAAAGGCCTTCTCTGCATCTGTTGATATATGATGTGCTTCTTGTCTTTGAGCCCATTTATGTGATTTATGACATTTATTAACATACGTATATTGAACCATCCCTGCATCTCTAGAATAAAGCCAACTTGATCATGGTGGATGATCTTTTTGATGTGTGTCTGTGTGTGGTTTGCAAGTTGAGAATTTTTTCACTTAGCATTAAAGGTATGAGTCCATAGTTTTCTTTTTTGGTTGTATCTTTACCTGGCTTTGGTATTAGAGAGATGCTGGCTTCATAGAAGGAGTTTGTAAATTCTCCCTCCATTTCTATATTTTTGAATAACTTTAGTATTGAATGTAAATCCTCTTTAAATGTCTGGTAGAACTGCTGTAAATCCATCTTCTCCTGGACTTTTTTTAGTTTGGAATTTTATATTACTGTTTCAATTTCCTTGTGTGTTATGGATCTGTTTAAACTGTTAATCTCTTCTTGGTTTAGCTTTGGTGGTTCCCATTATTTTAAGAGTAAAAATTAATTGTTTTATCTGGGGTAACTTTAGGGTTTTAAACACCCAAAAGGAAGTATAACCAAAGATTAATGGGGTCAATATAATTTTTGAGTCCATATGTATAGCTAAAGGCTAAGAAGAAACAATGCCAGAGAGGAGATACCTTCCTTTGAGTTATTTGCCAAGGTAGCGCAAGAGACTCCCAGACTGTAATCCAGCATAGAACTGGGAAAATGAACAGCAGACCCCAGTCTTATCTAAAGGAATAGTGACAACTGATTGCTTCTAGCTGAGGAACAGCTGATCTTCCTAAAATAAGGATCTCTAGATAAGCTGACTAGATTCAGCAGAAGGACAAACACTGGAGAATTGCTGGGGGTGTTGGCAACATGGTGGACAGTAACAGGGATGAGAGAGTATATGGGCTCTAGTTTGTGGGTGGGGGGAGGCCACGGGTGGGTGCCATTTTGGAAGTGGGTATATAGATGAATAAGTTTTTATGGGATGTTCTTTGTGATATACACACCAAAAAAAATCAAGAAATTAATAATAAAGACATATTGAGGAGGAACCATAAAATTTTATTTCATGTTAAATAGTACAGGTGATAAACATTACCAGTGAAATCTACCAGATGACTTTATATCCATATTCAGGTACTAAGGATCTGATTGTAATCCACTGTGAATAGTAATCATCAGATACATAGAGATTAAAGGCACATGTGCAAACATATAAGTGTTAGTAGGATTAAAAATACATGAAACAGCATATTTAAGGGCTGGGGGTGCCGACAACACAGCAGACAGTAGCAGGGATATCAGAGTATAAGGGCTCT
>NW_008345699.1:1765118-1790982 GCF_000622305.1 Nannospalax galili | reverse complement strand
TAATAATTCTTCAAAGCATAAAAATTTGCTCCTTAATAATTAGTAGATGTTCAAAACATTACCACTGAAATCTACCTGATGACTTTATATCCAATGTCAGATGCCAAGGATCTCAGAAAGGAACCGACTGTGACTAGTAATAATCAGATATATAGAGATTAGAAATGCATGTGCAAACATCTTAGTGTTAATTGCATTACAAATGAATTCTTCTGTATGAAACTATGCATTTTAATAATGAAATGGAGATCTTTTTTAAAGGTTAAAACCTCATTTAATTTCATATCTTATAGGAATTATACTGAGTAAAATATTGTATAACTGTATTAATTCAACTGTAAACAAAAATTTATAGCCAATTTTGAAAGAGATGAATCTTAGCTCTGGAAATTGTTATTGAATACGTCAATGCTGTTGTAATGAAATGCTTCTACTAATTATGTGGTTATTAAATAAATAATATTTAAAAAGTGGGCTAGGAAACATTTTTATAACATTGGAATTGTCAGAGAAATTGTGGATCTCCTGACAAAGCATAGGAAACCGAACGCAAAACAGATTTAAAAAAAGTTTTGTTTCAAACTAAATAGCTCCTAAAGTAGAAAGGAAACAGTCTTGAAAGTGAAAAGATGTTACGTGTTGTGAGAAATATTTGTAAAATATACATTTGACAAAAAATATTATGCTAACTATCTCATGAAGCACCAAAACCTAATAGCACCAAACAAACAATCCATGGTAAATGCAGAACTTGGTGGTGGTACTAATTTGCATTCGCTCCAAACCCTGAAGTGTATGCAAGGGTTCTTTCCCCTCTATACCTTGCCAGAACTTGTTATCTGTGGTGTTTCTCCTCTTCTGCAGTTACTTTGGTAATAAACAACCTGCTGCAGCGCTCTCACATCTCATTGCGCTTTTGGCTTGCATTTTTGTTTCTCTGACTCTTAATGATGATGTGCTTTTTTTTTCTTTTATGTCTTTTCTTTTTAAATTACTTGAGAATGGATAAGAAAATGGCATGTTACTCATGAAAAAAAATTCTCATCAATACAAATGGAACTCGAGATCATTACAGAAATGATTCATGATCACAAAAGTGATTTCTAAGGCTAAAATTCTGAAGATCAGGATCTTCAGATCCTGGATGAGGATCATAGTAAGGATATTTCAGAATTTCTCATACTTCTGTGAGAAACTGACTAATTAGCATCTCATAAACTGTTTTTGCTTTTCTAATGTCTATGTGAGAAAAACCTGAATTATACTGTTTATATAAATGCATTAAAATATGAAAGCTGCCATCTAGGAATCTTGAGAATGGTATAGCAGTTTATAATTTAAACTCACAAAATTAGACGTCACCTTTAGCAACAGTTAAGTTTTCCCTTGGTTTCATTCTTTGTTTTAATCTTCATCTTGATAAAGATGATTCTATGTTGATTTTTGCATTGCTTGCTATTTATTGTTTCATTCTTTATATATTCCATAAAATAAATACTGGCCATTATGTGAATTCAGTGGCATTTCCAAAGAACTAAAAAGCAAGTCACCATTTAACTTGAGTTCCTCACACATGTATACAAATACAAATCAATTCTCTTCCAAGATAATTTCACTTAGTCTATATTTTAAAATCTATAGCAGTGGACCAGAATTATAGGATATCAAACATTGATTCTTTTGCTGTATGTTCATTTTCAAAAGGCATAATCATAACTCAAGCTCTTCTAGGTTAAAGAAGGCATAGGTGATATTAAATTCTAACATACTGACAAATATCAATATAGTCTTTAATTATAATTTATTTAAATATGTCTATATGGCTTTTGACTGAAGTGTTTTATGTTGTTTTATGCCACAATATCATATATTTAGTTACCACAAAACTACTTTGCAACTTATGTGTTATAAGTGTGGTTAATAATAAATAAACATAGAAAAATTAGTTTTATTTGCTTTTAACTTAATTTCCTATTTTTGAGAACTTCATACATAATTTATTTATGTCATTTGCTCCTCTCTCTTTTCCCTTCCACCTCCTCCTATGTGCCCCTAAGTCCTTCAAAAATTCAATACCATGACTTTAATTATTGTTCCACATACAAATATACATGTATTTATACATGTACATATGTGACCTACTGAGTGCCAGTCATGAAAATCCATCAACT
The DNA here is from genome assembly GCF_000622305.1 of Nannospalax galili. NCBI lineage: Eukaryota > Metazoa > Chordata > Mammalia > Rodentia > Spalacidae > Nannospalax > Nannospalax galili. Next base: position 1,788,811 of record NW_008345699.1, on the reverse strand, counting down.
TGAAGGTCAGAGCATGTCAAGGAGACTCCCAGAACAATATAGGCTATTATTTCCCTTAGTTGATGATCAAAACCTGAAGTTAAGACCCTATTAGTGATGCTCTTATGTACAACTGTTTAGGGTTTACCAAATTGGATTTATCCTATCATGTGCCTTCTTTCTGGAGTAAGATGATTCTCCCATTCTCATCAGCTATTGATTCCCTATAGCTCTTTATTTAGGGGAGGGAACTTGTGAACATTTCAACATTTACACTGACATTTTGTTTGTTATAGTTATTATTCAGTTGTTAATCTTGATTAAATAAAAATGCTGAAATTTCAAAGGTAGAGCATCCCTTCCTTGTCAAGGTGACACTACCCACTGCTGAGTGAGTAGATCTTCTTTAAGGGAGTGATTCTACATAGACTGACTAGACTCCAGTGGATGAACTTGCACTGAGGAACACCTGGGTACAAAAGCTTGACTAGACAGGACTTAACATATATGACAAAATGCATGAAATCCAGTGGGGAGTTACGTAGGGGGCGACAATGGAGGAAGGGATTCTAAAATTTTTGAAGATCTATTACATGAAATGTATAAAAACTCAATAAAATATATGTTTTAAAAGAACACAGTAGCTAGCAGCAGGCATGCTGCTACTCTGGCTCTTAGAATTTTTCCACACCCCCTTTCACAATGTCCCCTGACCCTTACCTATAGGGACTCTGTTGTAGATTTATTAAATGTCACTAGGAATTCTAAAGATACTTGTTCTCTGCACTTTGAAAGTCCTTTATAAAAAAAAAAAAGAATTAATAAAATACATGACTCAACTAAAAATTGGGTAGAGGAACTAGAAAGATGGTTTAGTGATTAAGAGCACTGGCTATTCTTGCAGAGAACCTGGGTTTGGTTCCCAGTACCCCCACAGCAGATAGCAACAGTCTGTAATTTCAGCTTCAGAGGATCCAACAACCTCTTCTGGCATTGCACACATGAGTGTACTTACATACATTCAAGATAACATTCATACACATAAAAATAATAATAAATAAATCTTTTAGAATTAATTTAAAATTTTTCTACCTTACCAATTTCCATAGTCTCATCTACAATTATGAAAGCTAGTCTTCAGGGAGGAGGTTTTCAGGTCAGTTCCAGCTTCATTGCTCCAAGCCCTGTTTCTGAAGTATGTGTTGTATTCAACAATATGGTTTTACCTTCAAGTTCTGGGAGGTAATCAAGGACTCTGGAAATAGCTTCTGTTATTTTGGGAGTCTCTTGGAGAATAAGAGGCTACAGAGTGCATCCCTGAATAAAACTCGTATATTAAACCTCATCCACGCACAGCTCAGGGATCATTATGGAAGACAGTGTGGGCAGAATGATTGTAAGAGCCATGGTTGGTGCATGACTATAAGAAAACAGACATTACCAGGCCTCTAGATATTTATTAATTTGAACTTGCAGCAATGGTAACAGAATGTACAAGACCCTTGCTGACACAATCAGTCAAAAACCCAGCATAGAATGAGGAAAATGGGCAACAGGCCCCAACACTAGCCTAAGAACTATTGGCAATTGTTTACTGCAGGGTGCAGGAAAGGTCTTTAAGATCTATAGATAGACTGATGACTCTGGTGGATGATCTTGTACCAAAGGACATCTGCATACAAATGTTTGACTGGATAGGGCTTAATGTGTATGACAGAATGAATGAAATCTGGGGGGAAGGCTATGTGGGGGACATGAACTCACAGCAATGGTGAGAGCATGCACAAGTCCCATGCAAGCTCAAACCAGGCAAAATCCCATCATAGACATGGGGAAGTGTGTAAGATAATCGAACTTTATCTAAGGATCTGTGGTAACCAATCATTGCTGGGAGGAAGAGAATCAGTCTCTTCCCAGGATGTGACTTTTGTTAAGTTTACCAAGCTCCAGTGGATGAACTCACACTGAAGGACATGTTGCACTAGCCATTAGAATCTGTAACCCTTATATTTGGAGAGTGTGCATTAATATAATAGAGTACTATAAATTAGGCAGGGTGCCATAAGGGGAGGTGTATAAAGGGGAAGAGACCTAAATTTCATACAATTTTATTGTATGACAGTCATAGAAATTCAACTACAAAATTAAAAATAAGTAAATAAATAAAATCAATATGATAGAAACATATTTTTAAAGGGCTCAGCATCCTTAGCAATTAGAGAAAGGCAAGTTCAAACTAATTTGAGATTTCATCAAAGCACAATCAGAATGCCTAAGGTCAAGAAAACAACTGACATCAAAAGGTGGTAAGTGTTCAGGGAAAGGGGAACAATAATTGACTATTGGTGGGATTGTAAACTAATGTGGCCAGTTTGGAAATAAGTTTGGAGAATATTCTAATTTCTGATGATAGATCAACCATATAAGCAAGATACATCACTATTGTCATATGCCTTAAGGACTCCATATTGTATTAAATAGATGCTTGCTAAGCAATGTTCATTGCCACTGTGTTGAGTAAATGGGAACAATATGTCTTTTAAACTGATGAAGGGGTAATGAAAATGTGGTACATTTACATTATAGAATAATATTCAGATTTGATTAATAAGGAAATCATGAAACAAGCAGTTAAATGGATGGGATTAGAAAATATACTGAGTGAAATAATGCATACCAAGAAAGACAAACATTGCATGGTCTCTTATTTGTGATCTGAACTCTGAATCCTTAGTTTTGAAAGTATAACCTGAAGTAACCACAGAAGCCAAGAAGTTATAAAGGAATTATGGGAGTGGGTAGGAGGAAGTACTCCAGTTAGGGCGATAGGACACATGTGCTATGTAGGGAGAATGGAGAAAACTGAGGGGAGGGGACTTTAACTCAGGAAGATTAAGGAAAGACAAAACAAGGGAGAAAAAGGAAGGCTAGATAATTAAAACTAAAAATGTTTTAAAATAATGAAGAAATGAACACACTATTTTATAAACATATATATCATATATACATATATACTATATATAATCTATATATTATATATACAACATATATATATATATATATATTCCCCAAACAGTCATAGACAATTTAACGAAAACACAGAGAAACTTCCTTTCAAGTTGCAAGTTACAGCATGTCCAAGAGTTGTCCAAAACAATATAGACTACTGCCACTGGCCTTAGGTACTCCTCAGAATGTGAAGGCAAGATTCTGTTGATGAAGACACCACAGGCTTGGAGCGTGAACTCAGCTAGAAGATTTCACCCTGTGGATGAGCTCTCATAGAACCAGAAGGTGTACTGCAAGCTGCCAAGGCAGAAAAGAAAGAACTTGTCCTACTTCCATGTAAACATTGAGAATCACTATGATTTTCCTGGCAAAATAGGTGCAATGGTGTGTAATAGTAGCACTTCTATCTTTGGAGTACACAACAGCTGTCTAATTGAAATTAAGTTCCACTTATTAGAGGGGAATTCTTGCCTCATACTGTAAACATAACCAAGTGCCTGTACCTGGAGTGGTCTTAGGCCCTAGAGGAGAATGTATTATTGCCATTTTCTTAAACCAACATACTTTCTAAATATTTATCCTTAAAGCTACAAATAATTGTAGCTCTCAATCTTCATCAAAGAAGCTTTTTTTCACAGCAGGTAGAAAAAGGTTTTATTCTTTCTGCAAGCATAAAACTTTCACTGCCATGAGGGGTGTGCTCAAAATATCAAAATACCAAAATACTCTTGCTTGCATCCATTCTCTCCTTTAATTTGTCTTAGCATTCTGGGGAAATGTGATGCAAATGTGCTTTGATGAAGAAAAAACTTCGTATGATAAATTTGATATGACATAGACAAATATTTCAAGCCATAATAGGATAATTTAATGAAAAGCAATAATCCATATATTTTTGAAATATAAAATGTCAATAATTAATATTTAACAATGCTAGCTAAGGAATTTTTAGAGGCATTTAACATCAATATTCTAAGAATGACTGGCAGGTTTTTCTTCTGTGTCCTCGAAACATGACTCTGTCCTCTTTATTTTTGTTCAAAGAGAGTGACAGCAAATGAGAAGAAATTGGATGACCTTTTAGAAAAATAGAACACACATGACAGGTGCCATATGGCATTTCTCCCCAAAAACTATTTTGAATGTTTTTTTAAAGCAACAAAAAGTGGAAATATTCCACAAATGGCTTGGCATTTCAAGCACATGTATGGTAAATGAAACTTAGCTTACAGTGAACCAATACAGTTCTGAGCAAATAAATAAACTAATAGTATAGAGTGGTATGGGAATAAGAACTGGAATAAAATAAACTATATATATATTCAAAAGGAAAGACAGAAGATAAATAGCTCATTGCATTATCTGTTAATTTTTAAAAAAATCTTGCCTCATAGACTGTCATCGGCTTAACACTCATTCTCTAAATGTAAGTTATTTTGGAAGAAATCTAGGATTTCATATTTTTAAATATTTAAAAAATATTTCATTTATTATTTTTATTTTATGTGTATGTGTGTATTGTCTGCTTGTAGGTAAGTGCACGTGTGTCGTGCAATGCCCACAGATAACAGAAGAGACTGTCGGATTCCCCTGGAACTGGAGTTAAAGGACAGTTATTAGCTGACATGTGGGTGCTGGGATTCAAACGCGTCTTCTGTGAGAACAGTCAGTGTTCTTAACCATTGAGCAATCTCTCCAGCCGCTAATGGGGAGTTTTCAACATTCTTTATTTACTCTTTTCATTTAAAGAAAAATTTCAGTTACTGCATGCCTATAAATATTGAGCCAAATATTAAATATCTATATGACGGTGTTTTCTTTCTTAACTCTACATGTATCAGATTTTCTTTTGATTCACTCTCCTAGAGACTTGCCACATGGCATACATTTAATGCATATTTTATATTCTGATTATGAGGACAGTTGATTTTTGCATATTATTGAATTGGAAGTCATTCATCTAAAGAGAGATCATCTGTGCATTAGACAGCATAACTTCATTTTACTGCAATGGATACACATGAGGGAGTGAAGAGATTATTGCCAATATCATTAAACAGATGGTTGTGAATTTCCCCTCTGTTCTCTGTAACTCAAAAGGAATGTTCTTTCCTTATTCTTGTTCAAAATTAAGTTTCACCTAAACAGTAATTGAGCCGATTTCCTGGTTTCCCACTTTCTGTTGTGGGACCCCACTGATAACCAACATTTTATACCAAGGAGTTAGAATCATTAGAATATCTCCATATCTGTAAACAATCATGTCAACAAGCCTAAAAAATGAAGTATTCTTTTGATTAAGGGTTAAATTCTGCATCTTTCTAAGACATAAGGAATCTATGGCTATTTACAAGCCTGAGAGATAAACAAGAAGAGACTAAACTATGTGTGTTGGCACAGGCCTTTAATCCCAGCACTCAGAAGACAGAGGCAGAAGATGTTTTTGAGATGGAGTTGAGCCTGTTCTACATAGTGAGTTCCAGGCCAGCTGGGGCTACAGGGAGACTGTCTCAAAGAGGCCTAAAAAGAAGAGGAGGAGGAGGAGGCAGAGGCAAAGGAGGAAAAGGGGGAGACAGTGGAGGAGGAGGAGAAGGAGGAAGAGGAAGAGGAGAAGGACGAAGAGGAGAGGAAGAAGAATGAATATAACAAATTTAGGAGGATGACTTCAACATTTTACCACAGTACGATAACTAAAAGAGTGATTTCTATTTCCAAAGATTACACTAGTTTTAATATATTTAATTTATTTTAATATTTAACTTTTTTTGTTTTTGTTTTTAATTTTTAAAAATGATTTATTTAATAACAACATACTTAGAAGAAGCATATCATTACAACACAATTGACATATTCAATAACAGTTTCCTGAGGTAGGATGCATCTCTTTCAAAATTGGCTGTAAATTTTTAGGTTTACAGTTGAATTATTACAGTTATACAATATTGTACTCATTATAAACCCTATAAGACATAAATTAAATGATGTTTTAACCTTTAAAAAGATCTCCATTTCATTATTAAAATACACAGTTTCATACAGAAATATTCTTTTTCAATGCAATTGACATTGGATGTTTGCACAAAATATGTATCCAAAGGGTTGATGAGGTTTAAAAAACTCTGTATATCAGGATATCTTTTTGATAACTACATAAATTAACCCATTCTTTCTAAAACTCATTAAATTATTCTTCAAATTTTTCACAACAAACAATATTCTTTGACACTTTCCATTTTCTATGAAAGTTTCCTTTTTAAGTTTATTCATTAATTATGACATATAACACTCTCAATTTTTTAATTTTTACTTACAAATTTATGTATGCAATATTTTTAATATTACATAGTTGTGTTCATTATTTTTCTAAAGTATTAAAGCAAACATCTTTCATTTTTGATACTTTAATTTTCATTACATTTAATGTCAGAGTTGTAAAGAAAGCCAGTCAGTCTGGCTAAGATCAAGAGAACTAATGACACCAAATATTGGAGAGGATGTGGGGAAAAAGGAACACTCATCCACTGCTGGTGGGACTGTAAACTTCTTCAGCCCCTATGGAAAACAGTGTGGAGAACTCTTAACAAACTACAAATGAACTTATCATTTGACCCAGTTATACTGCTCTTTGGTAAATACCCAAAGAATTCATCCTATTGCAGAGACATTTGTACATCCATATTTGTTGCTGCCCTTTTCACAATAGCTAAGAGACGGAAGCAACCCAAGTGTCCCTCAAGTGACAAGTGGATAATGAAAATGTGGTTCATTTATATGAGGGAGTCTTACTTAGCAGTAAAGAAAGATGAAATCATGAAATTTGCAGGTAAATGGATGGAACTAGAAACTATTATATTAAGTGGAGTAACACAGACTCAGAAAAACAAATAAACGGTGTATGTTCTCCTTCATATCTGGATCCTAGCACCAAATCCTTATAAATGAATATTTATCCAGACATAACTACAGGAACCAGGATAATGAAGAGGAACCAGGGAGGTAAAGGAAAAGAAAGAATCTGAAAGAGAAGAACAGTAGAAAATAGGTGTTAACAAGGGAGATATGGATAATAATGGGGTTATTTTAAGAAGAGGGTGGAGGGAAGGTTATACAAGGAACCTAGGGGATAAAGGGAATGAAGGAGCTCAAGAGAAGTGGGACCACAGGAGGAAGGTATTATTAAGGGAGAAATGGGAAAAACTGGGGCACCTTAAATGGGGAAATCATTGTGGAAAGGTTAGACAATGTGAGAGCTAATTAATGCTTAGCTAGTTTTAGGAAACCAGAGGTAACCATATTAAGCTAACAACCTACTGACAAATTATACATACAACAAGATCAAAGAATGTAATATATGTGTAGGCATATATATGAGAGCGTTTAGTCTTTGCCCAAGCTCTATCTACATGGCATATGGTAATTAAAAGTACCAGGCTGGAGGAACTAACCTTCTTGGATGTTTAACAGCCATACTTTGAGGCCTATACTAATTTGGTCAGTAATAATCAGATACATAGAGATAAGGGACACATGTGCAAACATCTAAATGTTAGTAGGATTAAAAATGTAGGAAACAAGGGCTGGGGGTGGTGTTTCACACCTTTAATCCCAGCACTTGGGAGGGAGAGGCAGGTGGATCTCTGTGAGTTCAAGGCCAGCCTGGTCTACATAGTGAGTTCCAGGACAGCTGGGGCTACAGAGAGACCCTGCCTAAAAAAGACCAAAAAAAATGTTGGAAACATCATATTTTAAAATGAAATGGAGATCATTTTAAAGGCTAAAAACTCATTCAATTTTATTTTATGTCTTACAGGATTTATACTGAGTTCAATATTATTTTATGTCTTACAGGATTTATACTGAGTTCAATATTTTATAACTGTATTAATTCAATGAGTGAACCTAAAAGTTTACAGCCACTTTTGAAAGAGATGTATCCTTGCACTGGAGTGTGTTGCTGACTATGTTAAAGCTATATTTAAATGCTTATTCTAATCATGTGGTTATTAAATTAAATTTTTAATCAAAAAAATAATTCCTCAAAACATAAAAATCTGCTCCTTAATAATTAGCAGATGTGAAAAACATTACCATTGAAATCTACCTGAGTTTATATCCATGCTCAGATGCCAAGGATCTCAGAAAGGAACTGACTGTGACTATTAATAATCAGATATATAGAGATTAGAAACACATATGCAAATATCTTAGTGTTAATTGCATTAAATTTTTCTATATGAAACTGTATTTTAATAATTAAATTAAGATCTTTTTCTAAAGCTTAAAATCTCATTCAATTTTATGTCTTATAGCATTTATATTGAGTACAATATTGTATAACTGTATTAATTAAACTGTAAACCTAAAAATTTACATCCAATTTTGAAGGAGATGCATCCTAGCTCTGGAAATTGTTGTTGAATATGTCAATGCTGTTGTAATGAAATGTTTCTTCTAATTATGTGGTTATTAAATAAATAATTAGGAAAGAATTTCTTGGGTTATAATCTACATTTGCAATTACTTTATTTTATCAAGTGACATAACTAGGTAATCATACCATTTAAGGTAAGCCTAAATCTTACTAAAATATGCTATGAAAAAAGCAACTGACTGGAAACTTTCAATAACTTGAATTTGAGAACTTTAGCCCTATAGTGAACTGAAAGTTGTGGCTTGTGTTTCCTCATTCATTTTCAAAATAAACTATAGCACATCATTAATAGCAGCTTATTTATTTGGCATTCTATCTACATAGAAGAGACCTCCCTTAGAGCAACAAGCATGCTGTACAGCACTCATCAAAGAACCTCCTCTTTGCAACAGATGGAGGCTACTGCAGAGTTGCACTCTGGTCAGGCACAGAGAACATATATCTGGGAGATACTAGGTAATGCACCTGCAGTCTATAAGTAAGGCTTATGGAACATACTGGAATAAGCTTCATAGAGAGGGCTAATGTACCCCTCAATTCACACCAGTGAAGCTTACATGTATATCGAGTGCAATGCACACAGAAGGCCACAAGGGGCCAAGTTTTGGAGAATAAGAGACTGTAGAGTGTAGCATGGGACTCCTATGTGGAACCTCACCCGCCCACACCTCAGGAACAATTGTGGAAGAGGAGGCAGAACATTTGTAATAGCCAGGGCTGGTTCATGAACACAGGGAGGTAAAAGCCTACAGGCCACTGGAGGCTTACTCATGTGAGCCTGTGGCAATGATAGCATCAAGCATGGGACAAACACATGAATGAATAGTACTCAGCATGTATGGCAGAATATATAGGCTTTTGTGGTTGATGGAGGAGGCATGGATGGTGGAGGAGGTCTGAATTTGAGTGGGAAATGTATGAAATTTAATAAGGTCAATAAAAAAGAGAAAAAATATGTAAGAGAATGCTTGTAAGATGTTTGAATAAAAAGTCAAAGCCTTGATGAAAAAAGCTGAGAACTAAATAAATTAAAGGATATTCCATGCTTATATATGCAGAAACCATTATTTTCAAGATTTCTATTGTTTCTAACTTTATGTGTAGATACAAATTAAACTCCATTCAAAAGGCCAAGGACACTACATTATAGCTAATGCAAAACTGATTCAAAGGGTTTTATGGTGAAGTAAAAGATGGAGTAGGCAAAAGTATGAAATTGCACTCAGAACACTAACACTGCCTCAATAAGTCATAAAATAATGTTAGTAATCAGGGAAGTGTTATATTTGTGAAAGAACAGATAGGAGCTGGAGAGATGGCTCAGTAGTTAAGAGCACTGGTTCAGTTAAGAGTACCCATGTTAAGTTCCCAGCACCCACATGACAGCTAAATACTCCAGTTCTGAGAATCTGATGCCTTTATCTGACCTCCAGAGGCAATGTAAAACATGGGGCCACTTACATATGTGCAGACAATACACTCATACACATTAAATAAAAAATAAATAATTTTCTAAAATAAACATAAAAATCAATAAAATAGATATTCCAGAAATAGATCCACATAAAAGCATAAAGAACAAATAATATAATACCATTGATAAACAAGTTTTTCCAACATATGGTGGTGACAGTCACATGTAAGTAGATTTTATACTTACAGAAGTGCAAATCAAAAAAAAATCACAGGCCTAAACATAAAAATCAACACTATAAAACCCCACATCAACACAGGAGAAAATTTAGATGCACCAGGCATGTCAGTGACTTTTCAAAGATAATACCAAAATCTCCATCAATAAAATAAAATTTCAGAAGCTAAAGTTGATTCATGTCTAAAACTTTCTGTTTTAATGAAAAGATAAATCACAGACTAATGGAAAATTTTTATGAAAGGCATATCTAATATAGGACTGCTATTCAAAATATACAAAGATCTTCTTTTAAAAGATGTTTCATAGTGAGTTCCAGGACAGCTGGAGCTACAGGGAGATCCTGTCTCAAAAAGACCAAAAAAAAAAAAAAAAAAAAAAAAAAGAAGATGCTTCATTTGTATCTTTATGTGTCTTTATGTGTGAATGCATGTCACGTGTGTTACAGAGTCCAAGAACTCCCAAAAGTTTTTACAGGCCACCCTATATGGTCACTGAGAATCTAACTTAGGTCCTCTGGAAGAGTAGAAAACCTCTTAATTGCTGAACAATCTCTCCAACCCAACAAATGAAACTGAAAGATTTTTAGAGAATGGGCCTCATGCAGGATGGGTTAGCTTTTAACTTAGTTATGGGAATGGCCTTGGTCTGCTGATTCTATTGACTGGGATTACAAGCATCGACCATCCTGTCTGACTGAAGAAATTTTTCTAGATGATGTGAGTGGCCACTGTGGTTATAGGGTTCATTAAGTAAATAGGACAGAATCGGTTCTGAGTGAAGCAGCATGAGAAACAATCTCAGGTCATCACTGGCTTTAAACTTGGAAGAAGAACAGGTGTGAGCACACTTTAAGAGCTAACAAAGGCTACGTGCTTTTCCTAGTGTCTGCAGAAATAAAGCACACTAGCCAGCACGTTATTTAACCCACAGCATTTTGGTTGTTTGATCTCCAGAAATGGAAGATACAATTTTTATGTGTGTTTTTATTTAATACAATGAATTTGCAAAGATTTTTAAAGCAGAAATAGAAAGCTAATATACTCTTATAGACTGAAGAAGCAGTTATAAATATTTCCTTATCTATACAGAAAATATATTCAGTGTAGAGTAGAATAATTGAAAAATCTCTATGAATTTTATATGAATATTATAGTATTCTAAACTTACATGAAAAGCTCAGTAAGTTTCATGCTCAGAACATCTTCCCCACAGCCACCCCCATCCTACTAAGCCACAGCTCCAAAAATCATATTCTCTGTTGTTGTATTCAGTTTTTGATAGTCTTATCAAGTCTAATTTGTGTTTCCCAAATGTTCTTTGTTTTCTGCAGATCCCTTAGAGTGTGGTTACCTTGCCAGGCAGCATGCTCTTAAAGAAAACTGGCTTTCCATCTCCCAGCAGCTATCAATTCTCAATACTTCTCAGCTAGGGCTAGGATTTCTTGTATTTCTCTCTGTCATGGTGGGTTTTTGTCTAGCTTGAGCTTGCAAAAGTCTCATGCATCCTGTCAAATGTACTGTGGATTCACATGTGTGACTTCCTTGTTGCATCCAGAAAACAAAATTTCCTTGTATTCTTCTGCTACCTCTTACTTTTAGAATTTCCCATCTACTCTTCCATAATGATCCTTGAGCCATGTGAAGAGAGGGTGTGATAAAGGTGACCCATTTAGTACTGAGCATTCTTCAGGAGCTTATGCTTTGCACACATGTGTGTCTCTGTGTTAATTGTCATCTGCTGTAAGAAGCTTCTCTGATGAGAGTTGAGAGATGCACTATCTACGGATATGAGAAGACATTATATTTCAATTTATTGCTATGTTTATTTACCATAATTATAATAGTAAGCTCTACTCTATGGTCTGTGACCTGTATAGCCACAGGTTCTTGGCCCTGATAGCAGTCCTGAGTATGGGTTTCATCTTGTGAAGTGGACTTTAATTAGAATATAGTTGTTTACTCTCATAATATTCATGCTACTAATGCATGGTATATCTTGTGAGTATATCTTGTCACACCAGTAATTAATTGTAGCTCACAGGTTTTTCATTTTGGTGATTAATTATCTCTGCTGGTAGCATACATAAGACTTTCCAGTGCCATGTAAAATATTCAGTAGAGAGGAAGTTTGAGGTAAGTTTTACCTCGATTTCTTGTTTGGTGTTCTAAGTCTAACATAGTAGTGTCTTTGGAAATTATATTTACCATCAAGCTTTAGTGGATGACCAAGAGACATGGCAGTAACAGTATTTTTTGAGGGTCTATGGCATATCTACAGTCAATAAAAGAGGGAGTCCATTCCTGGCATTGGGCCTTTATTTGTTTGCCTGCGGTCTTCATTGGGGCATTGTCCCCCATTTTTATTTTATTTTTTCTTAATAGTAGAATTGCATTCCGTTCTGTAAATGCACCATACTTTTATTATTTATTCATCAGTTGATGTACATTGTGGTTGTTTCCATTTCCTGGCTATTGTGAATAAAGCAGCAATGAACAGAAATGACTATCTTTGTAGTAGGACACAGAGTCCTTGGTGTGTATGGCCAAGGGCAGTACAGCTGAATCATGGGATATATCTATTTTTATCTTTTTGAGATTAAAAATTCCACACTGAATTCCATAGTGGTAGGACCAGCTTGCACTCCCACCAGCAGTGAGTACGTGCTCCTCTTTCCCCACAGTCTCACCAGCATTTGTCATGTTTTGTATTTTTAGTTCTTTATCTTAACCATTCTGACTCGCATATTTCTCATTTTGATAGTTTTTGATGATAGGTAATAACTCTAACTCCTATAAATACTAATTAATATTTTAAATGCCCAGAGATATATTTTGAATAGAAAACCTCTTCTTAGAAATATAGTGTAGCTGTCATTTCATTCATTTAAAAAACATTCCAATTTATTTCATTTTCATCCTCTGAAAGCAACTATAATGATAACATTGACTCTTTGAATGAGCTGTAGAATCATTGTTCTGTAGTTATTTGCTGAACTTTAAGATGGAAAAACATTCAGAAATCCCAGCATTCTCAAATACTTTAAACAGTTAACACTCATTAACTTGTTCATACAAATAATATGTGACACCTGCTCTAATGACGCTGCAAAACTGAGATGATGCTCTCAAATAAGGACAGATAGATTGCAGACGGGATATATTGATACAAATTTGATAGTTATTATAAATTATTCAGTAAAACATTCTTCCCATAAGAACGCCATGAGCTCAACTGTAACATAAAAGCAATAATGATCTTAGTAAGTCAAATCTAAACCTCTTAAAGTCTCCTCAGGTGGGCACATTCATTTTCTGTGCAATTAGTTAATTGCAAAAAGCTTTCTGATGCTATTCCCAACCCAACAAGTTGAGTGTTGTTTTTCTTTCTGAGTTTAGATACACTTTTACTGAAAACTCAAATACAGAGTTTATTCTTTCTACCTGTCAACTTATCTTCAGTATTTATAAATATTCTCAGTTCTTAAGGATGTAATGTAAATATTTCAGAGGTAAGAACTTTTAATCTTCTAATGTTTGTTTCTAATTCCACGAATCGTATATTATACATGTTCTTGGATAATGCCTAAATATGACACCACATTCTTCAGAAAGTGACATAAAATAATCTAACTTTAAATTTCCTTTTAAAGTGTTACACGTTTGTAAGTGCTACACAAACAAACAACAAGCAAAATGTTCTAAACAGGAGAAAATTAGATAGTATGCAATGTTTCAGGCACCTTGTGTCTATCAAACAATTGAGAAAAGTTAAAGTCAAATTTTAATCAGTTTTATATATTCTTCACTCTAGAAAATATTGCTTTTCTTGTTACTTCTTATTTCTTTGTCTTTCTTTGACTTTTTTTGTTATAAGTTGCTAATCATTGTTCCATTAGCATGTTGTGAAGGGCAGCCATATGTCCTGGAAGGAGAAAAAAAAGTATCTATAGACAGGAAAGAACTTACTGGAATACCAAAACATCATTTGTTGGTATTGATGTTATTGTGACACCAATGAAACAATGTACATGCATTTTCTATATTATGAAAAATTTACATGGTATGCAATACAGAATACCTATATATAGTGTTTACATACACACAAAATACATGGTTGACATTTGTCTCAGTTCTTTAAAAAAATGAATGCAACTGCAAATATTATGAAATCAATTTCAAAAGAAATTTGATGGGGAAAGAAATTCAAAACTATAGTGAAAATATACAACTAATCGTAGAATGGCAAAATCAATGCCTTGATGGCTCCTTAACAAGACCAGAGTGGGGGCTGGAGAGATGGCTCAGCTGTTAAGAACTATGGCTGCTCTTGCCGAAGCCCCAAATTTGAATCCCAGCATCCCCATGGTGGCTAACAACCGTCCTTAACTCCAGGTCCAGGTGATCTGAGACCTTCTGTCATCTGCAGGTATTATATGATGTGGATGTGTGGGAGACAGACTTGAGCCTAGGGTGAAAGTCTTATTGACAGCCAAACAGCAGGCCTGAGGCAACGGCCCAACTGCTGGAGCCACAAGAAATGCCTTGTGATATTTTGCTCCCATTGGCAGATCATGAGACTGATGCCTAGAGCTCGCCACTCCCTATCACCACCCATGGGTACCTCACCTTTAAATTACTTACTGTAATGTGCACCACCCTTGGATACCTTACCTTTAAACTACTTACTGTACTGTGCACCATCCTTGGATACCTTACCTTTAAAGTACTTGCTGTGCTGTGATTGGACCACTACCCCTATATAAGCTTGTGCCCTCCTGAAATAAATCAGACCCGCTTCACTAAACCTGGTCCCCTGTGTCTGAATGCGGCTCCACTGACACAGTCTCCTCACCAGCCCTGGGGTCCGGACCAGATGATTGATTGGAGGACCTAAGAGAGCAAGAGAGCAGCCATAGCCGGAGGAGAGCAGCCACAGCTGACGACCACAACTGGAATCCAACGTGGGGCCTGAAGCCTCCTGCCCCACGGAGCTGTAACACACTGAGCTTCTTTGGTTTGGCATGTTGTTCCTGTCTTCGCTGATCATCTTCCTGAATGATTCCTGAGTCCCTTTGGGTCCGTCTTGCAGGGTGAATGACCTCCAGTATGGGGAATAGTCATCCAGCTGCTGCGAGCCCCGGCGCTGCTGCACTGGTTTCTCTTCTCAGGAGTAGGCAAATTAGGGTAACAGAAAAGGATGTAACTAGGTTTACAGATTCTTGTTGTTGGGATCCTGAACAATGGGCTTGTATTTTATTCTTGGGCTGGCGTACAGAAGTCAGGGAGGGATGCCCACAGTCTGGGCTGTTCTACCCCATTGTGACAGCCATTCTGGCCTCCTTCAGGGGATTCCCCCCAAAGCCCTTGAACAGGAAAATCTCCTATTAAAGGCAATAGATGAGCAAATACAACAACAGGATGTTGGGGATGGCCTGTCCCAGGCATTTCCAGTTAAAACAAAACTAACAGATTCTTGTTCTGATGAAACTATGACTGTTAATGATGATATAAAAAATGAGGAATTGGGGTTTCAGAGCTCCCTTGATGGAAAACAGGAAGTTAGGGCAGCCTCTGCTCTGTCATTACAGGGCAATGGCTATCCTCTGCCATCTTGTATTATCTTTGATGGAAAACAAGAAGTTAGGGCAACCTCTGCTCCGCCATTACAGGACAATGGCTACTTTCCACCATCTTGCACTAGCTTTAAGGAAGTTCCCCTCTAGTCCATCTGCTCTCCCTTCTGGAGGAGGACTGGAAGCCCCTCCTGCCTAGGCCCCTCATCTGTGATACAGTGGGAGTTGTGGGGACCTCTCGGACCTATGCCACAGCCCTTGCTGAGGCACTGGCTGCTCATCAGCCTCAGGCAGAGATGGAAAAAGGCAAATGTTGGGCCTGCAGGGGGCAGGACCATTGGTCACGTACCTGTCTTAATAAGATTATGAAAGAGGCCAAAAGGAGCCAGGGTCCCCCTTCAAAATGCCTGAGATGCCACAAAGGCTTTCATTGGGCAAGAGAATGTAGGTCTAAGGTGGATACAGATGGTAAACCCATACAAAAGGTGCTTTTAAATGGGCAATGGGGTGCCTCTCAGCCCTGGCCCAAAGAGAGGAAGTAAGGGAATACACCCCCTACATCCAATGGATGATGCCTATTGATTTGCATAAGCCTAGGATGAAACTTTCCCTAGATGGCCATAAGTTTAAAGGACTAATTGATACAGGGGCTGATATTACTGTAATCAGACAGGAAGAAGCCTTGTCTCATTGGCACCATAAGCCTGGACCCCCTATACAAGGTGTTGGGGGCTTTCAAAATACAGGTCCAATGACCCGTGGTCTAGACTGACCCGGATGGCAATACAAGAGCTATTAAACTGCTCCTAGCTGCAGGGCTTCCCCATAACCTGTAGGGGAGAGATATCCTCTGCAATATGGAGGTTGTCCTAACTACCAATGACAACGCCTTTTATGATGACCACATTGTAGACCAGTGGTCAGTTAATGCCCCCACCCTCACCCCAATTCTAATGGCCACTGCTCTGCTGCCCAAGCCGCCTCCCATCAAACTAATGTGGGACACTAAAGCTCCCATATGGGTGGAGCAGTGGCCTCTTCCTTCACATAAATTAGCTCCTTTGATCTCTTTGGTCCAGGAACAGTTATCCTTGGGTCATATTGAGCCCTCACTTAATCCTCAAAATTCTCCCATTTTTGTTATACAAAAGAGGTCAGGAAAGTGGAGACTTTTACATGATTTAAGGGCTGTTAATGAGCATATGAAGCCTTTAGGGACCCTTCAAATGGGAATGCCTCACCCTACCACTATTCCCAAAAAGTGTGTAATTATTATTATGGATATTAAGGACTGTTTCTTTTCTATTCCTCTTCATGATGATGATAAGCCCTATTTTGCCTTCTCTATACCTAACACCAGCCATAACCTTCCAGTTCAATGCTATCAATGGAAGGTTTTGCCTTAGGGCATGAAAACCATTCCTACTATCTGCCAATATTATGTGGCCCATGCCTGCAGACCTTTGCTGACTGAGGTTTATATTTTACATTATATTGATGACATTCTTATCACCCATAAGGATCCTAAGATCTTACTATTGCAGCAGATAAAATACAGTTACATCCCCTTTATACCTTTTTGATCCACTCTATTCAAGATGTCACCAAGCCCATAGCTCCTGTTCTTACCTTACCAGATGAGATTACACTTTCAGAAGTGCAGAACCTCTGTGGCAACATCAGTTGGATACAGGGCTTCTTACCCATGTCCACAGAAGAGCTTACACCACTCTTTGACCTCTTGCAGGGTACTGAGATGGTCTCCATTCCCCACAAGGTCTCTCCGGAGGCACAACGTGTTGTCTTAATGATCAATTCTCACCTGTCCCAAGCATTTGTAAATAGGATACAACCAAAGTTGCCCATCCAAGCACTAGTTATTCCTACTAAAAACACCCCTTTTGGAGTGCTCTGGCAGACCCAGGGCCCCCTGATATGGGTCCACTCTTCATGGAGTCAACTTCACAAGATCACCCCAGATATTGAGGCATGGGCTATGCTAGCCCTTAAACTTGTCCACACTTCCCACCTTCTGTATGGCCACGAACCCAAATTGTTGGTTCTTCCCCTTCCACTTCACATGCTACAGTCATTTTTCCTTTACAACCCTGGCTTCCAAACTCTCCAGCTAGTCTATCAGGGGAAATACGACAATCATTATTCTAAACATAAACTCCTTCAAGGAATAAAACAGCTTCCCCTGTCCTTATTTTCCCAGGTATTCCCAAAGCGTAACCCTCTTCCTAAGGCTCCCCTAATCTTTACTGATTCTAGTAAATGCAAATTTGGTTATGTAATTTACCAGGAAGGACAACTATCCTCACATAACGTTTTCCCTTTCCAGGGATCTGTACAGCTCGGAGCACTATGTTACAGATCTTTCAGGATCTCCCTACAACTCCCTGTAATATTTTTTCTGACAGTGCTATGTAGTTCAGACTCTACAACATCTGGCCTTTGCAGCTTTCTGGCCCCACCTGGGCCCGCTTGATTTGTTACTCTCTTCATTACAACTATTACTCAAGCAGTGCTCTGCCCCTTGGTATATTCAACACTTGTGATCTCATACCAATCTCCCGGGGCTTCTGGCAAAGGGCAGTGCTGCCATTGACAAACTGGTCCTGAGCACTACCCTAGACTCCACCCTAAGCCAACAAGCTGGAGACTTACATGCCTGCTTCCACCTTTCTCCCTAAGCTATACATAGGGTCCTCCCTAACTTGCCGATTCAGAGCTGTAAACATTTGGTCCATGTATGCTCCTCTTGTGTCCCTATTTTACCTCTGGGATCATTACAACCCTCTGGAACTCTCCCTAGCGGCCTTGGCCCCAACAAGATATGGCAAATGGACGTCACTCAGTTTTCTCCTTTTAGCAAGCTCAAGTATATTCATCATATTATTGACACTTATTCCAATGTCCATTTTTCATTGGCCTGCTCTGGTGTGATGGCTTCTCATGCCATAAGTACTGTCAAGTATGCCATGGTCCTTATGGGAATTCTTTGGCAAATAAAAGCAGATGATGGTTCCTGTTATGTTTCTGCTACTTTCAGCCATTTTTGCTCTGACTGGAATATTAGGCATATAACTGATATCCCTTACAATCCCCAGGGTCAAGGGATTGTTGAACATTCCCACCAAACACTCACTAAACAAATACACAAAATAGGGAAAGACAGTGATACAGGAGCCTGCTATAAGGATCCCAATTTTGTTATACAACAAGCTTTATTTGTATTAAACTTTCTGAAATTTGACTCCAATGGCCTCCCACCAGCAATAAAGCATTGGGGGGTGTTCACTCAGCCCACTCCTGCCCCCATGGTGAGAAGGAAGGGCCCTCTTCACCAACCTGGGGAGACCTCGAACATCTCTCTCCACAAACAGAGACGTTAGCTAAGCTAAGTCCTCAATCCAGAGGAAAATCTTTGTTTGTGTTCCTTATTATTTGTGCCATCATTACTGCTAACTCCTGCCTTGATTTGTCCCCTTGTTTTTCTAACCCTTCTCCTGATTTTTGGGCCCTGTGTTGTCAAGGGTCTTCTTAACTTTGTCATAACCTGCATTTCTCTGGCTGCCACTCCTCCTCAACATCCTATCTCCTCAGATTTTGCTGACCCCAAGGACAAACATGTCTCTACCATCAAGGACTCACTGTTCCTTGCCCTTACCAACATATTATAATAGAGATACAAAAAATAGGCTTGAGCATAGGTGTAAAGTCTTACGGAACAACCATGCAATGGACCTGAGACAATGGCCCGACTGCCAGAGTCACAGGAAATGCCTTGCGATATATACTCCTGTTGGCAGACTGTGAGACCGATGCCTAGAACTTGCCACTCCCTAATCCCCATTGTTACCCTAGATGGGATAACCCTGCTCCATTGGCATTTATTGAATTCTTAGCTGCTTAATAGGACTTTGCACAGGCCAAAGCTTGATACACTGCCTCTCCCTCTGCCGGACCATACCAAGGGACTCATCCTGTGAGGGCTGGTAGTCAATGATGGGTAAGATCCCAAGAGATGGGCCAACCTAAGACAGGCACAGTCCATAATGCTGGGTAACCCTTGAGGTTGGGACAACAATTCCGAGGCAAAGAATCTTGACTCCCACTGGTTGGCATGGAGTTGGCACAACCTGCTCTTAAGAAAGCTTGCCATTTTGAGGGAGGGGGCTCTTGATTCAATGACCCTCTGAGCCATTGTACTTTGCTTAATATATCTGGACTGATACCAATATGCTATGTATTCTAAATTATACCTCACCTTTAAAAATAAAAAAATAAAAATAAAAAAAGGGGGAGATGTGGGAGACAGATGAGCCTAGGGTGAAAGTCTTATTGACAGCCATACAGCAGGCCTGAGGCAACGGTCCAACTTCTGGACATTTTGCTCTCATTGGCAGATCATGAGACTGATGCCTAGAGCTCGCCACTCCCTATCACCACCCATGGGTACCTCACCTTTAAACTACTTACTGTACTGTGCACCACCCTTGGATACCTCACCTTTAAACTACTTACTGTGTTGTGATTGGACCACTACCCCTATATAAGATTCTGCCTTCCTGCAATAAACCAGACCTGTATCACTGAATCTGGTTTCCTGTGTCTTAATGCGGCTCCGCTGACACAGTCTCCTCACCAGCCCTGGGGTCTGGACCGGACGACTGATTGGAGGAACTAAGAGAGCAGGAGAGTGACCATAGCCAGAGGCAAGCAGCCACAGCCAACGACCACATGGATGCACTTACATACATGCAGGCATAGCATTCAAATATATAAAATTAAAATAGACAATTAAAAAAAGAGAGACCAGGATGAATTGTTAAGTCACACTTGACTGTGATAGATATCAGTTTTGTCTGCAATGTTCCACACTCTTTTACCTGGTTGCTCTATTTGGCACCATGTTAAAAATTGAAATTCATGTACAGAAAGCACACATTTTAAATATATTACCTTTACACTAAACGTGTTGTGTGAAATTCAGATTTAACTCTATACATACATTTCATCTAAACACCATCCTTCTTGAAATGTCATATTGTACTTACAAAACTCATTATGCTTTAAAAAAATCCATTTAACCAGTTTTAGCAAGGGGCTCTGGAAAGAAGAGACGTACAACCTCAAGATGAAACCATTCTGTGCAACTCTTTTCTCACTTTTCAATCTCCAAATCTCAACTAGTTTATAAATTGAGATACTCTAAAAGCATTGATTGCTAAATGACTTGTGTCTAAATGAAAGCGAAACAAACTTTTACACTTCTAAAAAGCCTTATTTCCAAATCCTATCCAAAGCTGTTTCTTTCTTCTCTTGGTTTTTATTCCTAGGATCTTTTATCATTAAGGACCATATTATTGATTCTTTAACCTTACATGTTTGTCCATCACATTTTCATGTTATAGCAGATTCTGATGGACAAAAGCATAGGCTAGAAACAGAAAATAAGCAAAATAAACCATGATATAGAACTAGGTATGGAATAACAGGATATTAATTCTTGTACAATTTGCATCTACAAATGTTTTACTTGAGCTGAAAGAGTTTGCTACCTCTTTGACTGCTATAGGGAAATTAGGTACAGATTAGGCAAGCATACATTCCTTTCTAAGATTATTAGTGGCTGTTAAATTGAAGTAATTATAGATGTCATTGCTGTCATTGTTAGCCAGTTTCTATTTTCCATGGAAAAATAAATTTCTTAATTCTGTTAATATAAATGGATTGAGTATATTATGGGATTCAAAAACAGCATGTGCTGATACATCTTCCTGAAATACAAACAGCCTAGTCTAAAAGCCCTAAGATTGAAATATCAGGTTTTAAATAAAATTAAGACAAGAGGATTTCAGAAAAGGGACAGCTATGAGACACAAAACAAACCAGAAAAAAAAAACCAAAAACGAAAAGGTAAAATAGACAAGCATCCTGAGGATGTTTGGGGCAAGACAAATAATGGGAAATGGCAAAACAAAATCCAATTCTTCGAAGATCTTTTGTAGTTGTGGTTTCATGCTATTTGAGACCTGGTTGCACACTGGGAAACTAAAGTTCATAGTTTTCAATATTAGAATGTTCCAGAGAGAAACAACTTCAGGTCAAAAATGAAGAAATTTCTCCACAAAATTGAGAGAACATTGTAGAACAGCAAAGTTGACTTATTGTACATGAGAAAAAGCCATGTAACCTTCCTTGGCTTGAGAATGGGAGTGAGGGCATGCACCACATTCACTTTTTCAGGAACATTATGAAATAGTACAAAGCCAAGTCATTTCTGTTTTGATGTGACATTATCATGCAATTATTTCAAAAAACAGATTAATTAATTGTGGTGAACTACATCTGTGATATGTGCTGTCAGTAAAACTATCACAAAATGTAAAAACACAGACTTAGTTATTCCTCATATTTAATACATTTGACACTTTTTCAGGCAACATATATAAATATTCCAGTAAGTCACTTAAGACCTATCACTGCACAGAAGCAGAAGTAGAGAGGTAAATTTATCAAACATTCATTTCTTAAAATTGCCAGACTGAATTATCAGTCAATGTGGCATTATGGAAAAACAATTTTAACCCTGCCAAATATCATATTTACAATCCTGATAAAGCATAAAGCCTGTTCTTATGTAAGTATATCTTTTTTCTATCATTACAAAATAATTTTAATAAAGTGAAGACAAATCCATTTCTCCAATTTAAAATTTTTCATGTGTTTTAGTATGCTTTCTTATGAATCAAAAATACTTAGAGAAACCAGAAATACTTATCTGTTCCAAATATGTCTGTAATTTATTTTCATTTTCCATTTAACTAAAATTTAAATATGTGAGAATTTCATCCAGATTAGATACCAAAATGAAATGTTCTAGTGTTATTTCAAGAGAATATTATATATTATGTATAAGAAAAAAAGTACATTTAATGTGCAAGCATTTATTAAAAGTTAACCATGGCCTGGAAAGCTTTCACAGTATCAACAACAATTGTTGCTCTTGCAGAGGACCTGGGTTTGGTTTCCATAACCCACATGGATGCTCAAAATCATATGCAACTCCAGTTCCAGGGTATCTGATGCCCTCTCTGAGCTTTACAGGCAGCAGGCACATACATTGTGCACATACAAACATCCAGGAAAAACAAATACAGAAAAAAATTGAATTTTTAAAATGCATAAATGTAATAGTATACAATCATAATTTCCCAAATTGAGAAGTCCTTATGTTTCTTAATATCAATACTTATTATATCGATATGATTATTGTGTTCCCCAGGGGTCCTGGTTCCTCCAAAGGGTGGGGCCTGCCCTGTAGAATTGACTGTGGAGAGTTAGCTGCCAAAGGAGGGGTTTGTTCCAGCATCTTGAACTGGAGCTGCGAACATGAAGGGGCACAGCAGATAGGTGCACTCAAGGACAGAGTGGCCTGGCACAATGGGCTTTGAGCCATGGCGCAGAGCTGGGCAGCATGGAGCTGGGCAGTGTAGAGCTAAGATGTGCATTTCTTTGCAAGTTACTCCAATTCCTCCTCCCCACAATAACAATAAATTTACATAAAGATATGTTATATGTTTTGCCTGATAGCACGAGACCCAGAGAGAACTCAGGTGACAATTATTAATATAATTCTGGCTACAGATAGTTATATTTCCTGTTCTATTTTATTGTTAATTTTTAAGACAAGATCTCACACAGTAGCCCTTGTTGAATTTGACCTCATTATACACTTGAGCAGGTTTCAAATTCTTGGCAAATATCCTGTTGCAGCCTCCTGAATGTTGAGATTATAGGCACAAGCTACCATACATGTCTAACTTTTATCTTATGTTTAAATTAAATATCATAGAGATGTGCTCATTTGAGCTTGTTTTCATATATTATATGCAGAAACTCATGATCTGTTACTTTTGTGGGGGTGAACAAATATCTAGTAAATACAATATGGTTCCTTACTGTTATAAATGATGTAACACCTATCATAAAAAAAAAATTGGAAATGCTTAAATTTTTAATTCACTTAAATATTTTCT
>NW_008345699.1:1764758-1765029 GCF_000622305.1 Nannospalax galili | reverse complement strand
TTTAATATGAGTATATTGCCTATATGTGTATAACATACCCCTGTACCAAAAAGCCTGCAGAGGTCAGAATAGGATACCTGATCCCCTGGAACTGAATTATAAACAATTGCCAGCTACCATGTGGGGAAACAATTGCCAGCTACCATGTGGGTGCTGAGAATTGAACCTGAGTCCTCTGTAAGAGCAGCCAGTTTTCTTAGCTGTTGAGCTATCTCTCCCATCCAAAAATGTGATTTCTTACATACTGAACCTTTTGTGGACTAGAGAAATT
>NW_008345699.1:1738234-1764669 GCF_000622305.1 Nannospalax galili | reverse complement strand
AGTACATATAATTATAATTAAATAACTATTATTTATATTTAAACACATCACTAGGTTGACTAAAACTAAAACATCATTTTGAATTTCTTATTAATTGCCCAACATATACACATGAATATGGACAACTAATTAAAATAAATTCTCAAAATTTGAAGAAATAGAAATATCAATTGTCAAAAATTGTAATCGAATGTTCACTTTTTGTATTGATGAAAATGTTAGAAATATACATACAGAGATATCACCAAGTGTTCTCAAATATACTGGATACATAATAACCTGCACAATATGCAAGCCTGTGCAAAATATTGTTCTACAAAAATTTGGGAGACAATGGGTTTCAATCAATGGAAAAAGTTACTGACAAATTTGTGAAGTCAGAGTAGACTGAGTGGGTTGGAAAGGAAAACAGACTATGGAAATAGCAGAGTTCATTTTTATACTCTCTTATTTCAATTTATTTAAAAATTCAAAAAATTAGTAGCCACAAGCTAAAAATAAAATCCAGACAAGTAAATTACTAACATCCTGTGTTCAAGATATACATAACTATTAATAAATTGAGCAGTAGTCTAGTTATATGTGAAACAATAAACCCTTTGAGGAAATTCTGACACACACATGCCACTGTACATCCTCTTAGGAAGAGCCACATTTATCAGAAGGAAGTATGTAGACCACATGGGGTGACTAAAGTGATTCTGGACCACAAACTACCATTTTATATTCATTCCATTTTTTAAAAGACAAGGCAATATACATTATCTTCAGAACTGAGGTGCTAATGATCTGTGGAAAGATTTGAAATGTCGAGAATTAAACAAACCTCACATTTCAGAATGTGAGCATATAGCAATTTCATATATCTTTTTGTGTTTTAACCAAATATTCATGCAAATTTCTCCGTATCAAAATTTGGATCGGTGGGTTAGAAAATTTCCTGACAATTGTGGATGTTGTAATCAATATTTCAGATGAAACATTTGCAAGGATGTTGAAGGAGAAAAACAGGAGCATCTGTAGTTATTGAGATAGCATTTCACTAAAATCAAAAAGTTATAAAATTGAAAACTGTTTTTTAAAAATACATTTTTGTTACGTTACTGTTAAATAATTATTAATAATGAAAATTATTAATATGATTTTATTAAAAACTTTTCTATAACTTTAGATATTTGTGGTGAATACATGTCATGGTTATAATTCAATTTTTTAAGGTACTCAAAGAAACTGGCTTTTGAAAATTGTCCTTATACTGTCTTCCCATATTGATATAAAATTTCATCTTGTCACAATAAAAAATACCACCCCAAATCAAATTAATCTACACTTATGTATATCATATGGACTACAGAGTCTAATTTGTGACTCTAAATGTCTTTCAGTGTGCAGCTATGCACTGGAGCCTGCCTAACCTACCAAGAGTTCTAGGCTTTGAAGAGACTCTCTCCCCCTCCCAGATGACATCTGTTGCCACAATTTCCTTTGGTGGGATTGGAGTTTCTTACCCCCTTCCTCATGTCTATGCTGGGATTTTTTCTGTTTAGAACATTAAAACCAAATTAAATTAAAATATGTTCAAGACCTAGTTCTTGTGACTATCACAAAGCAAAATGCAATGCTTGTCATAGAAAGTTTATCATCAAGATAGGATTATTGGTTGACAAGGCCTGTTTATATGCTACTTTTCACAGAGGTAGGATCAGAGATACAATGATTAATCATGTTAAAGAGTAATAAATAGTTCACTCCAGCCTTAAAGCCTAATAACCATAATGAGCATCACAGCAAACTATCTCTATTGGTACAATAGTGACACTGTCACTTTCAGAGCAATCAACAGCTATCTAAGTGGATGTAAACCCCTCTCAGTGGGAGTGAACTCACAGGTGGCACCATAAACATAGCTAGATACTCGTGTCTGGAGAGGTCCTAGAGAAAATCCTACCTCTGTCATATAGACAAATAAAATTTCTTAGCATGTGCTAAATATGGACCCTCATATTTACATAGAAATATACTACACAGTACTCATTAAAGAAACTTCTTTTTTCAACAGATGGAGGCTACTATAGAATCCCACAACTGGTGAGACGCAGGGAATATACATCTGAGAGATACCCAGTTCTACGTGACATATCTATAGTGAAACATCTACACCTAAGACTCATGGAACATAGTGGAATCAGGAATAAAGAGAAAACTAGTGCATCTCTCACCTCTCACCAGTGACACTTCCTTATACAACAGAGTGTGATGCACACAAAAACCGAAACTGGCCAACTTTAAAAAAGAAGACTGCAGAATGTGTATTCCTGGGTAGGGTCCATCAAGGGATGGGGGCAGTGGAAATGCTGTAAGAGCCAGAGTTGATCCATGAACATAGAAAAGAAGAGGTTTTCAGGACACTGGAAACTTGCACATGTGAGCTACTTGCAATGGTGGCATCAAGCACAGGACCCATGTCAACTCAATCAGACAAGGGCCCAGAGTGGAGAGGGGAATGGATAGTGGGTCAACCATAGTTTTGGAAATATTGGAGAATGATTACAACTAGGTAAACGAGAGTAGACCTTACCAATATTCTCTAGATAAGCTGACTAGAGTTCCATGGATGAATTTGCAACCTAAGGACGTCTGGGAACTGGATAGGATTTAATATGTATGTCAGAAAATATGAGGTCCAGTTGGACAGGGACTTTTGTCACAGTAGCTAAGAGATAGAAGAAACTTAAGTGTCCCTCAGGTGGTGAGTAGTTAATGAAAATGTGGTGCATTTACATACTGGAGTTATACTCAGTGGTAAAGAAAAGTGAAATCATGAAATTTTCAGGTAAATGGATGGAACTAGAAACTGGTATACTAAGTAGCAAAGACTCAGAAAAAAGCATAGAACATGTGTTCTCCCTCATTTGTGGATCGATCCAAGCACCCAATCCTAATATGTGAACATATATTCTGATGTAACTACAGGAAATAAGAAAATGGAAAAGAATCAGACAGGTAAAAGAAAAGAAGGACACTTAGAGAAAAGAACAGTAGGAGACAGGTGTTACTAAGGGAGAAATAGGTAAAATGGGAGTATATAAATGGAAAGAAGACAAGGAGGTTTATACAAGGACATAGGAGGGTAAAGGGGAAAAAGGAGCTCAAGAGACTTAGGACCATAGGAGACAGATATTATCAAGGGAGAAATGTGGATACTTTAAATGGGGGAGGGAGAGGAGATAAATAAAGCCTAGCTAAAATGTAAAACCAGAGGGAATTTCATTGGTTCAAAATCATACTGAAAATTTACAGCCAGAATATTTTACACGAGTCCATGTGTACAGCTGAAGGCTACATAAGAAGAAAAAGTGTCAAACAGGTGAAATATCCCTTTGAGTTCTTCACCAGGTGTATTAGTCACTTTTCTGTTGCTGTGATAGAAACACTGACCTAAGCAATTTATAGAAGGAAGAGTTTATTTGAGCTTATGATTCCAGGGGAATTACAGTCCATCATGGCAGGGAGGCATGGTCCCTGGAGGTGGCTGGAGCAGGAGCAGCAGAAGTAAAGCTCTCACATCATTACACAGGCACAGGAAGCAAGAGAGCAACTAGCAATCTGGCAAGGCTTAAGAACGCTCTAAGCTCACCTTCAGTGATGTGCCTCCTCCAGGATAGCCACACCATCTAAAACCTCCCAAAACGCACCATCGTCTGGGGACAAAATTTCCAGACACTTGGAGCCTGTGGGGGACATTTTCAATTAAACCACCACATTCCATCCCCTGGCTCCCATAGGCTCATGATCATATAAAATGAAAAATGCATTTAGTCAGAGTTTAAAAGTCCCCACAGTCATTATCAGTTTCAATACTATTCAAAAGTCCACAGTCCAAAGTCTATTCTTGAGACTCAGTAAATATTTTAACTGTAAGCCTTTATGAAATCAAAAGACAAATTAAATACTCCCAACATACAGTGGAACCAAATACACATTGCTGTTCCAAAAGGGAGGAATGAAGACATAGTAAGGAAATACCGGACCAGAACAAGAATGAAAACCAGCAGGGCAAACACCAAATCCAGTAGACCCCTCCCCCATCCACATCTATGACTTTACATCCAAAGGGCTTAGATGGCTCAGCCTCTCTAGCTTTGCTGTGTGCAACACATCTTTCTCTTGTGCTGGCACCACTCCCTGTATGCACATCTTTTTGGCAGATGCCTAACAGCTCTGGCATCACAAACTTCTTGGGGTCTCCATTGCCAACCAGGCTTCACCTTCAGAGCTTCATATAATGGCCTATTAGGGCCTTCTCTAGTCAGGGGTACCCCTGATGCATGCTGCCTGGCCTCAGAAGCTCACTGAAACCATGGGGGAAGAGCTGATGACCCCTTCACTCTTACATCTTTCATGCCTCTAAAGCCAGCACCAGGTTAACGATAATGCCAAGTTTGACAACAAGTTTGGGATGGACTCCAGCCTGCTTTATCCATTTTAGAAGCTTTTTTCTTCAGTGGCCCCTGTAGCATTTTCCTTTCACAAGTTGGAGGCTTAACTGGGTGTGGTCTTGCCCTGGAGGGTCTTTCCCTAGAGGCACTGTCTCCATTGTTTAAGTTTGACTCTCTAGGCCCATCCTTAATCACTTTAATGTCCTTAATCACTTTAATCTCCTTATCAATGGGATCTTCTCCATCACATGCCATAGCTCCAACATTTATCTTCCTAGTATTCTTTTTAATTCCAAACTGTATTTCTTTCTGCCTCATTTGCTCTCCTTCACTGTAGATCTGCATAATATTCACCATTAAAATCCATGCCACCATTTCTACATTAGGGTGTCTTGAAATTTCTTCTGACAAAGAAATTAGTCCATTACTTTTCAACTTAGCTTCAGGCAAGCTTTTTGGTCCAGGGCAGACTCCAGCCAGACTCTTTGCCAAAATATCCCAAGTGCTGCTTAAGTCTTATTTCCCTCTGGAACTACATTATTCTCAGCACTGCTTTCTTCCAGGCATTTACTAGAATGGCATATTAAGCTCTGCTTACAGCAATCAACCACTTTTCTAGCCCAACCTTCCAAAATATTCCAAATTTCTTCAAAACCCCACATGGTCAGGTTCTCCACATCCAACAGCCCACTCTCTGGTACCAATTACTATATTAGTCACTTTTCTGTTGCTGTCATAGAAATAATGACCCAAGCAATTTATAGAAGGGAGAGTTTATTTGAGCTTATGGTTCCATGGGAATTACAGTTGTCATGGCAGGGAGGCATGGTGGCTGGAGCAGGAACAGCAGAAGTGAGGCTTTCACATCATCACACAGGAACCAGAAGCAAGGGAGCAACTAGCGATCTAACAAGGCTTAAGAACACTCTAAGCCCACCCCCAGTGATGTGCTTTCTCTAGGAAAGCCACACCTTCTAAAACCTCCCCAAACAGCGCCATCATCTGGGGACAAAATGTCCAAACACTTGGAGCCTATAGGGGACATTTTCATTCAAACCACCACACCAGGGTAGTTCAAGAGACTTCCAAAATTGCACAGGCTATTGTCACAGGCTTTGATTACAGCCCAGAACTTGAAAGCAAGACCTTATTTCTGAAGACAATACATACTTCAGACACAGGATGTGGAGCAATGGAGCTGGAACTGATGTGGAAACAACCTCCCCTGAAGACTAGCTGTCATAGTTTTGGGGAGCATTATGCAAGCTGCTCCTACTCCAGCTTTAAGTTCTAATAACCACATCACTGTTCTAATAACCACAGCAAACTCTATTCCTGCAGTAGTGATGCTTTTATATTGGGAGTAAACAACAGCTACTTAATTCGACTTAAAGCCCATTCAAGAGGAGGAAGCTCATGTGTGGTGCTATAAACACAGCCAAATACACATGGCTGGAGAAATCATAGATCTCAGAGAAAACATGAAGGCTGTCACATCCAAAGATACAGTTAATTTTTTACTATGTGCACAATATGGATCATTATATTTACAGACAAGTATTCCAATCACCACTGACTAAAGAAGTTTCTTTTCCAATAGATGAACATTATTGCAGAATTCTACCACTGATCATACACAGAGATTTTCTGTGAATTCCCCGAATGTAAGTGGTATATCTACATGGCAACCTCTATAGCTAAGATTCATGGAATATAGAACAAGATGTAGAGAACTCTAATGCATCTCTCAAATCTCATCAATGAAACTCCCTCATACAACAGAAAGCCATGAACACAAAAGGACACAAATGTCCAAAGCATAAAAAATAGAGTCTTCAGAGTGTAGATCCTTGGACAGGACTCCTATATTAAATTCCACCTAGTCAGTGCTCAGTGACCACTGCAGAAGAGGAGGCAGAAAGACTATAAAAGTCAGTGAGGTGCATGACCATAGGGAAACAGACTCCTATAGACTCCTGGGACCTTGGTCATATGTACCTATAGCAATGGTGTCAGCATATACAAGACCCATGCAAACTCAACCAGACAAAAACTCAGCCCAGAACTGCAGAAAGAGGTAACAGGTCCCAATCTTAGTCGAAGAACTATTGGCAGTTGATTATTGCTGGGTGCAGATGAGCAAGTCTTCTTAAAGAGAGGGACTCTAGATAGACTGACGATATCTAAGTGGATGAACTTGCACTGAGGAACATCCTGAGACACTAACTTTACTTGATACACCATAATATAAATGCCAAAATGCATGAATTCAAGTGGGGAGGGGTATGGGAGGGTGCCAGTGGAGAAGGGAGTACACAGATGATTAAGATATTCTGTATGAACACAAAAATTCAATAACATTTTCCAAAAATAAAAAGAAGGGATGCACAGCAGGTACAGTACCAAATGCCTCTAATACCAGCATAGGAGAGACTGACACAATAGAATCATGTGTTCAATGCCAGCTGGACCTAATTTTTTTTTTCAAGGCCAAACTGAGTTACATAGCAAAACCTTTTCTTCAAAAACCAAGGGCTGGAAATATTGATAAGTAATAGAAAGCTTGCTGAGGCTGGAGACATGGCTCCACATTTAAGAGCACTGAATGTTCTTACAGAGGGCCCAGGTTTAATTCCAAACACCCACATGGCAGCAAAAAAATGTCTTTAATTTCAGTTCCTGAGAATACAACTCCTTCTTCTGACCTCCGCATGATATGGGTGCACTTACATACATGTAGGCAATACACTCATACACATAAAATAAAAATAACAAAATATTTTCTAAAGAAGTAGAAAACTTGTCTGCCGTGTGTATACCTATGGATTAGATGCATTGGACATCAAAAGAAAAGCAAAGGAGATATCCATATTTTATAAAGCACAGGAATAGCTATGCACTAAAATTTATTTTAAGCAGCCTCCCAAGTTTCTTAATAAATCTGGATAGCAAAAGGACACTAAAATATATTAGAACATCAATTCAAATCTTAAATATTTATGATTTAAAATAAACTTTCAAACTTGGTAATAGAATATTAAATTGCTAAAATTATTCTAGAAACATAAAATAAAATCATATAACTGAATCAATTTGTATTGAGGGCTTATTGTTTACATTAAAATATATGAGATGTTACAGATTGCATGTGACATGCATACTATTGAAACAAACTATGAATAATACATTTTATTAAAAATATCTCAGGTACATAAATCTAAACAAGATGAAAGTACATGGGATAAACAGATATCATACAAACACAATTATAAACAGCACTAATAAAGAGAAAGAGACCATTGACCACCACCTCAGACCTTTATCTGTACGCCAAGTTCTGATGTCATCTGTTCAATTACATTAATGTCAACCATAATTTACCTTTGATAGTAATTGCTGCCCTGATATTCTTCTTATACATAATTTGTCTCTACACTGTATTGAGTGACTAGTTGCTAGACATATCCCTGGGACAGGTAGATAAGAAAATGACCACAGATGGGAGGGCTCCCCCTCTAACCATCAGTGATCACTTCCCAGCCAACCAGTTTCTGACCATTTCAGATAAGACCAAGATCAGAGCTGGACATCTCTTCATCAGCTTTTATTGTTTAATTTCATCAGTACAAAATTAGGGGAATGGGACCCATCAATATCCTTAAAAACCTTGGCCCTCCCAGCTGCACTTGGATTTTGCTTTCTGAATAACCTCCCCACTTATGAGGAGTATTTTTTTCTGTGTGGGTATGATTCTTCATTTTAAATGAAGTTTCTTGTCTGTTCCTATCTTCTGTGTCTGAGATTTTTCTGCCCTTTAATCATTTAATTGGCTAAGAAAACAAACTCAACCATAACCTCTAGAGAGTGAACCATCCTTCACCTCTAGGCAGTAGCAGAAGGCTATCTGTCCTAGTTTGTTCTTCATTTCTGTGACAAAATACTCTGACCAATACCAACTTGAGGAGGAAAGGGTTTATTTGTCTTACATCTCCCAGGTCACAGTTCATCAGGGAGCCCAAGCCCAAGGTAGGAACTCAGGGCAGGAACCTGGAAGCCGGAGATGGAGCACAGGCCATGGAGGGACGCTGCTTACTGGCTTGCTTCCCTGGCCCCTGCTCAGCCTGCTTTAGTATACAACACAGGCCCATCTGCCCAGGGGTGGCACCACCTACAGTGGGCTGGGCCCTCCCACATCACTCATCAAGTGATTTCCAATGGAGGAAATTCCAGGTGTGTCAAGTTGACACTAAAGCTATGCAGCACACTATCCATTAAAAAAAATGACAAATAGTAATTATTGTATATTTATAGAGTACATTCTGATGTCTGACCTATATCTGCATTCATGTAGTAGAGTCTATCAAGGTAATCAGCATATGAATCATGTCAAAAATATACCCTTTTAGAGACTAGGAAGAAATCCATTTTTTGTTATTTTTAAACACAGAATTCATAAATATTAATTGTATTTAATGCCTAGTACACAAATTTTCTAGAACTTATTCCTGCAATTTAACCAAACTTTCTACCTTTTGATCAGAACTGCATTTTCTCATCCATCATTTACCCCTCCTAGGTCTCTGCTAACTATCTTTCCACATGAAGAATTATGAGAATCCACAACATAACCTTTTCCATTTTGATCAGTCATTAATCCACAGATACTTCATTCCTTACTACAGTTTTTCTATTTATGAAACAGGCATTTGACATGTAAAGCTATTTATGCTTGGTTTGTGTTGAATAATTGCTATGTTACTTTTCTCTTGCTGTGATAAAACACCATAACTAAAGATGCCTAAAGAAGAATGAGTTTATTTGGGCCTAGAGTTCCAGAGGGAGAGCCCATAATGGGGTGAGGGTCATGGCACCATGTGACTGGGGCGTGAAGCTGAGAGGTCCCATCTTAAACCACAAACACAAAGCAGAGACAGAACAAACTGTGAGTGGACTGAAGCTATAAAGCTATGAACTCTCGAAGTCTTTCCCTGGTGACATAATTCTGCTAGAAATGCTGTACTTCTAAACCTGACCAAACAGTGCTACCACTGGGGTGGGGGGAGGAGCATTGCAATGCCTGAGCCTATGGGAATATTTTTCATTCAAACCACTGCAGAGGCAAACACATTATTTTAAGCAAAACAAACATCTAGATAGATCCTTAATAAAAATTTAATCTCTAGTCAGCCAATATGAATGCTCTTAATTATCCAAATTCTATTGATGCTGAAATAAATTACCAAACAGTGACTTAAAGCAACACAATCTTGATGTCTTATGACTTTAGATTTGAAACTAAAATTCTAACATGCTTCTGAGGTTAAGCTAAATTTGTCCATAAGGCTGTGTTCAGTTATGGAAGAGTAAGTCAATTTCTTCTCTTTTCCATGTCCTCAAATCTATGCTCATTCCTCAGCTATCCTCCCTAGCCAAAGCCAGCAGCTATGCCTCTAACCTCGTGTTCTTA
Source organism: Nannospalax galili (assembly GCF_000622305.1). Taxonomy (NCBI): domain Eukaryota; kingdom Metazoa; phylum Chordata; class Mammalia; order Rodentia; family Spalacidae; genus Nannospalax; species Nannospalax galili. The sequence continues at coordinate 1,754,763 of NW_008345699.1, read as the reverse complement.
ATCTCCCTTAGAAAGGGTTTCTCTGCCTTTTACTATTCATGGTTTTCACAAGCTGCACATGGATTATCCAGGCTAACATCCTCAGGTCAAGATCTTTAACATTAGCATATTTGTAAATCCTTTTACAGCATCAGGCAACTCCTCAATGTGCAGTCACCACAGGGAGGCATTATTGTACCTATCATTGTTTGATCAGAAAGTACAATTTACTGTTGATATCTTCTTGTCATGCTAGGAACTTATGATTCTCACTGTACAGTTCCATTAATTCAATGACAGGGTGGTAAAAATTCATAGTCTGTAGTCATATCTAATGTATTCAGAAGAATGCAGAATATTTCATGAAGTTTTGAGTGAAATATAAAACCATAGCATCACATTTTACTTTAGCTTTCCAGAGTCACAGTTGAAACAGGAGATAGGATTAATACTTGATTCTTTATTCTTGACAACTTTCTAAGTAAGTATTTGATTCTGCATCTTGCTTTGAAGGATCTCATGTAGGTGCATATTTATTACCTCACAAACATAAATCTAATTGATGGATTTGCATCCATTGATACTCTCTCTGTTACAGCGTCATCTTTGTCCGAAATCTGATAGGATACAGGTATTGACTTTTAAATCATTTTGAAACAGCAGTTTTCTATTTTGTAAGCCTGTCTGTCTGGAATGGTTTCATTGTCTGTAATGTAAAAGGGAAAAACAGACATGATATATAGGCATGATTACTAAGAGCAAACTCAATGCTTTAAGAAACTAGTCCTGCACTTACAGATAAGGTCAGTATACCTGGGTTTTACTTAAACAGTTTCACAAACCTTCAACATCAGACAGAGCCACCTTTGTCCATGACTGTCCAAGACAAAAATGAATAATATGATAAAAACTTTCAATTATTATGTCTGATCTAACTCTCTCTCTCCCTCTCTCTCTCTCCCTCTCTCTTTCTCTCTTTCTGTCTTTAATACATGTGTGAAATTGTTACCCTTAGAGTTTTAGCATTGTTGTAATGTTATCTATCTTGGTATGATATAAAAGCATTTGATTATAAAATGATCTGTTTCCTGATATTCAATCTGCAATAAAGCTCAACATCAGCAATTATTTGAATAAAATTAACCAGTATTAGCCAAAATGCTATTGTACATTGTGCTTAACATGATATCCCTAAGCATCACATCTTTGTTGTCAGTATTTTGGAAATAGGACTGCTCAAGTTCCAGTAATTTTCATATATATAAATTTCATACAACAGTTCTTAGTAAAATTCAAACCCCTCTCCCCCCATCCATGCCGCCCCCATCTTCGCACAAAACCTCATGTATTCCATTATACATGTTAAATCCTATTCATTTAGGCATCTGTAACGTCCTATTCATTCATGCATCAGTACCCAAATGTCCTTCAGTGTAAATGCTGAGTCTGGTCAGCATCTGGTGATCATATGTAAGTCATACTCCTCCTCACCCAGCAGCAATCAGTCTCCAAAAGTTTTCAGTCTAGTGCCAGTCTCCCACCTATTTCTCTCTTTCCCTTTGGGCTCTTGTTTAATTCAGTTGACATGGATCCTATACTCAGTGCCACCATTGTCACAAGTTCACATGTGCAATTTTCCAATGGCCTGGAAGCCTTTTCTCTCCTGTACCCATAAAATAACACAGGATATTGACAAACCTCTTGGTTATCTCCCAGAACTAGCAGATGAAAACTGTACTGTTGGGGACAGGACATACCTAGGGTACAGGACTAGAAACAATGGAGAAGAAATTGACCTGGAAGTCTTGTAACTGAAGTTTGGCTATCATAAGTCTAGATGATGATATAAAGTGCTAAGGGAGAAACACAACCAATGGTCCAACCCAGCCCTAAAGACTGATAACCAAAGACTGGCATGAGAAACATGTTCTCATGGCAAACTTCCTCTATTGGTGCAAAAGTGACAATGTTATCTGGGGGGCAGTCAACAGCTACATAATTGCACTTAAAGCCCTCTCAATGGGAGAGAACTCATGGGTGGCACTGTAAACTCAGCCAAATACACATGGCAGGTGTCCCATTCAGGGCTGAGCATTCTTCACTCTCTTATTCTCTGCACATTGACCATCTATGGGTCTGTGTTGCTATCTGCTGAAGGAAGAAGCTTCTCTGATGAGAGTTCAGAGATGCACTAATCAATGGACATAACATCATTAGTACTTAGTTTAATTCTATGTCTACTTAGCAAAATAATAGTAATAGTTTCTCTACTATGGCCCGTGATCTGACTAGCCACAGGTTCTTGGCCTACATAACAGTCCCAGATATGGACTCTCTTGTGAAATGGACCTTGAATCCAATCAAAGATTGTTGGTCCCTTAAGCAGCATTCCTGTCACTATTATCCCACTGGGCACATCTTGCCAGCTCAATTGTTATTGTGCATCACAGGTTTCACAGTTGGATAAGGCTGATGATTAGTTTTTTCTTCCAGTAGCATGCATAGCACCTTCTAATACTAGGAAATCTAGCCATGTAGAATCTTGAACAAAATAACTCTGTTGTTCACACCAGTAGTTTATTTTAGCATATGCTCAAATCTTAGATGGATCAAGGAGATTTGTGAAAATTCAGAGTTTACAAACTTCTTACCATAAAGTTGAATAAAAACCAGTCAGATGCTGGACTTTCAATTCTGATTCTATTTCACATGGAAAAAAATCAGTATTACACCTTTTAATATGAGATATTCGAAATTTTGGATGAGGTGATGTGAATGAAAATGTGCCCATAGACTCAAGTATTTGGAGGTTTCGTCCCCAGTTTGTGGCCCTGTTTGGAGAGGGTCATGGAACCTTTGGGAGCTGGGGGCATGGTAGAGAAAGCATCACTAGTGGTGGGCTTTGAGAATTCTTAAGACTTTCTAAATTTCCAATCTCTCCCTGCCACCTGTGACTGCTTGAAGATGTGAGCATGCCTCATTCTGTTCCAGTCACCTCTGCTGCCATGCCTCCCTCGCCATTGTGGACTCTAACTTTCTAGAATCATGACCCAAATAAACTCTTCCTTCTATAAGTTTCCTTGATCATGGTGTTTTAATCACAACAATAGAAAAATATGAACTTGTGTAAAGACTAACATTAAATGATTTGCTTGTATGTGTCAAGGTCAGTATATGCATATTTGTACTTTTATCTCTTAATTTCACTAATGATTTGTTTGCAACTATCAGTCTGTATTTGCATTCATTACCATTCCTGTAGCAATATATTTCTGTTCTTATGAACAGATTCATAATTGATATTTTCCTAATATTTTCCAACCTAATTGAAATTAAAGTTTTATAAATTTCTCTATGTAATATCTCAACAAGACTTAATTTTAAAAATATCCTAGACATACCAAAAATATTCAGAGACAAATGTCTTAATTTTTGTGGATTTTGAAAAACTGTAATATTCCTTTAATTTTAAAATGATTATTCTCATTTTCAAAATTTTATCTGCCCAAATTTTTTCCTTATTAAGAGTTTTGGTTTTTTTTATGTTTTTGAGACAGGGTCTCCTTGTAGCCCCAGCTGTCCTGGAACATACTATGTAGACCAGGCTGGCCTCAAATTCACAAAGATCCATCTGCCTCTACCTCCCAAGTTCTGGGATTAAAGGCGTGTGCCACCACGCCCGGCTATTAAGAAGTATTTTTTATAATCTAAATATAGCCAGAAGTTACAGGATCTTTCAGAGACTCAATTTTTTACTATTTATCTTTCAAAATGGATTTCTCAAGATATGTGACCATTTTATCAAACTTTTTCAACTTATAACCAAAAAGTTTTCATGTTTTCTGTAAATTCTAGTTTTTAAACTACATTGAGTAAAATATGTATGAAATATGAAGGATCCACTAAATATATTTCATCGAATTGCTTTTGTCAGATTTCTAAACTCTATTAGTATCTATTAAATTGAAAGTTTAAAAGTTTACCTCTGATTTTAATCTTTAAATCATCCATCTTTATTTGTGTTATTTGGACAATTCTTTATCATCTCTATCACAGTAAAGTAGATTTATTTCCTACCATTTAACAAATGTTAAATAATTCAGAATTTCCTCTGTTTCATGTATCTGCTTTCACTAAGTATGCCTTTAATAATTTCAAGAGACAATAGTTTCAATAATAGTTAATATTGGAGGAATCTGGAAGTATGCACATTCAAGGCCCTGAGTTTAGTCTCCAGTAGAATAAACTACAGAGAGAGAAACAGCAGACGAGAGAGAGAGAGAGAGAGAGAGAGAGAGAGAGAGAGAGAGAGAAATGACCCCATACATATTAGAATACATGTGCCTATTCAGCATTCACCTGGAAAGGTTATTTGGATATTATTTTTCTTTAGTCCAATGACTAAAATTTCCACAAAACTTGATGTAGAAAAATTTATGATGATGTTTATTTCATTTCTCTTGTGTGTGTGTGTGTGTGTGTGTGTGTGTGTGTGTGCATGAGTTGTGTGTGTCAGTAAAAACATGAATATAATGGTATAATCTCTGGGATCATGTGATAAGTACATTGCTTTAGGTGTTAGAACTCCAAAAGGGTTTTCAATGGAGACTACAGTTTACATTTTTATGAAGCAATTGCAAGATTTCCAGTTGTGTAAACTTCCTCCTAATTCTTACTATTATTGTGTTTTAATTGCAGCAATTCTGCATCATGGACAATTGTATTTCATTCTTGTTTCTTGTAATGACTAATGAAAGTTGGCAACTCTATATAATTATTAGTCCGTATATGCCACATTTTCTCCAGAAGTCTTTTGTCAAATATCCTAGTGCTATGTTCTGTGTTTTTCGAATTCTTATCATGGAGTCTAAGAGTTGTATATTCTGAATACATATTCTGTGTCACATAGATAACTTACATGCAATTTTCCCAATTTGTCAGTAACACATTCACTCTTAGAGTCAATAAAAGACTGAAATTTTCCAATGTTGACACATTTCAGTTTTTCAAGGTTGTATTCTTTAAATATTTCATGCTGCATATGCCCTACTTTGAAATATTTCCCTGAAAATGATTACAAACAGGATTTTGTTGTGTATATTTCAGATGTTGTATATTTATAAACTTTAAGTTTCTAATCAGATGTTTAAATGAATAATATCAATTATATATATTGTCATCCAGAAAAAATTTTTTAAATTCCCATGTATTCATCTAAGATCAATGTTTCCCACATATGAAACTAATATATACATTGTCAGAAACATACTGTTCCTTATCAAATAATATTAGCAACTTCTACAAGAATTGTTTTCTATGTGTGGTGGTTGTTGCTTTTGCCTCCACATTCTGTACATTTGCTTTTATGACATAAGGATGAATATTAATAATATGTCCTGGAATAATGGTAGAGACTTCTGCATTTGCACCTTTAAAAATCCTTTTTGGGATAAACATATGCATTTTCCTGTCAGCTAAAGATCATATTGTTTCTGTTAAAAGCCAAATCTATGAAAATTTTAACTGGAGTTACATTGGATTTTCAGGTTGGTGATGTTTATCTTCATTTATTTCTTCTATTGATGTACTTTACATTCATCTTTGTTGTCTTCGACATAACTAAACAAGGGCATCGTGTTTTCTTTGGGGTCGTCCAGAAAAAAGAAAAGGGTGTCATCAGTACATTGCACTTGTCTTTTGCTTCTCACTCTCAGCCCTGCACATCTCTTACCCCAGCATCAGAAAAATGGTGATTTTAGTTTTTTAACTAGCCTGAAGGTGTCTGCATGGGAAGAGCAGTTAATTTCCACTGCTCTCTTGTATATATCAATAGAGTTTGTTCTTCCCTTTTTGCCATCTCTGTATGATCATTCATGCTTCCTTCTTATGCCTTATCCTGAGCATTTAATTTTTGTCTCATTTTTTACATATATGCATTTATTTACAGAAACAATGCCTACAACATGTTTTGTAATCCATTTTACTTATTTTATCTTTAAATTTGTTTTCCCAGTGGTCCATAAAATCAGAGAAATTTTACATGTTAATTGTGTAATGTATGCATTATGTAATCTATAAATCAGGTTAGATATTCACAGACATTCTTTATTTCTTTGTAATAAAATTTTAAACCTTCTTAGAGAAATAACTATGTCATGTTTCATTATGGCATTGCAAGAAGAGACAATTTATTCTATGTTTATGGTTGAGCAATAATCAACATTGTGAATGAATCACATTTTCTTTATCAATTAGTCTGCTGGTAAACATGTAGGTTATTTCAATTTCTGTTTTATATAGTGTTGAAAGGAACACGGAACTGGAGCTCTTTCTTCACAGTAACACCTTAATTTCTTTTGCATGGGTTTTCAGTAGTGACATGGTTGGAATATGTACTAGTTGTATGTTGAATTGTATGATGCAGCTTCATCTTAGTTTCTGTATTGTTTGCACAGTGACAGTGTATAGGGCTAGCTCTTTTCTCAACATCCTCATGACTAGTTGTTTTATTCAGTCTTTCAGATATTAATCACTTTTGCTTGAGTGTGGTGACATTTAATTTTGCTTTCGATTTACATGTCCCTGATGATTAGTACCTTTGCAGAAATGACTCTTGATAACTATTACCTATATTTAAATCATTTTATTTATATACAGGTTTAGAACTCCTTATTTATTGTAGGTATCAACCTTTTATCAGTAAATCATTTATAATTATTTTTATCCTTGTTTGTAAATTTTTACTTAGCTCTAATAATTACTTCCTTTTTTGTATGTATTCCCCTTTTTTATGTAATTTAAGGATTTTTCTTTAAATAATCCTTTTGTACCAATGTCTTGACAAATTCTACTGTGTTTTCAAAGGTATTTTAATGCTTTCACATAAAAATTTTGTCTTCAGTAACTTTGTAATGAGCAAGAAAATGAGGTGTATTTCATTCTTCTGCATATCAATATCTGATTTTTACAGCATTATTACAAGACCATCCTTTCTCCAAGGCATGCCAGTGTGCAGATTCTTAGAATCTTTGTCAAACACCACTTTGCTATAAATGCGTGAGTTAACTTATATGTTACTACATTCTTTTGGTCTATGTGTCTGGTTATGGCACTACTAGCTATACCTTTTGTTTAACCCCCTGTAAATACATACAGAGTTTTGAGTTCTCAAAGTGCAAATTTTTATATTTTGTTCTTTGTGTTCAAGCCGGCTTTGATTTTGCACTTTCAATTGTGTATCTGTATACATTTTATGGTTTTTTTTCTATTTATGGAGAATTTGGGGGCTAGACAGATGGCTTACTTGTTAAAAGCTGCTTTTGCAGAGGATGTGTGTGCTGGATAGCTTTAGTGTCAACTTGACACAACTAGGTTGAGGGAGCCTCAATTGGGGAATTTCCTCTATTGGACTGGCCTGTGGCCATGTCTGAGGGGCATCTTCTTGATGAGTGATGTGGGAGGGCCCAGCCCACTGTGGGTGGTGCCACCCCTGGGCAGGTGGGCCTGTGTTGCATAAGAAAGCAGGCTGAGTAGGGGCCAGGGAGCAAGCCAGTAAGTAGCATTCCTCCATGTCCTCCAGCTCCTGCCTCCAGGTTCCTGTCCTGAGTTCCTACCTTGGGCTCTCTGATGAACTATGACCTAGGAGATGTAACCTGAATAAACCCTTTCCTCCCCAAGTTGGTATTGGTCAGAGTGTTTTGTCACAGCAACGGAGAAGCAAACCAAGACAACCTGGGTTCAGTTCCCAGCACCCACATGACAACTGACAACTATCTAGAATTCCAGTTCCAAGGGATCTGATGTCCTCTTCTGCCCTCTATGGGTTTTACTTGTACAGTTGCACTTACATACATGTAGACAGAGCCCTCACACACATAAAAGAGAAAGAAACAAGAAAGAAAGAAAGAAAGAAAGAAAGAAAGAAAGAAAGAAAGAAAGAAAGAAAGAAAGAAAGGAGAGAGAAGGAAGGAAGGAAGGAAAGAAGGGAGGGAGGGAGGGAGGAAAGGAGGAAGGAAGGAACAATGACAAAAAGGAAAAAGAAAAAGAAAAGGTCATGTATATTTTGAACATGGGATTTGTAAAACACCTTAGGTATAATGGGCATTTTATCCATAATAATCTTTCCAATCTTTGAACATCAGATATCTTACCATGCATTCATGTGCTTCTGATTGTATTGCTAATACTTTACAGTCATACTCATAGAGATATCTCTTTGAAAAAAATCTACTTCTAGATTATACTTTATTTTTAATAAATTAGATTACTCCCATGATTTCTTTTTAAGTGTGTGTGTGTTAATAATGTGTTGAATCACTTTTCACTTTTGCACATTGATTTTATTGTCCTACAATTTTTCTTAATATATTTGTAATTTTGAACAAGAATTTATTGGAGTACTTCATATGCGTTATATCAAAAATCATGTCATTTTAAAAAAGGACAGTTTGCCTTCCTCCTGTTCAATTTGAATGCTGTTCATTGTTCTCCCTGCCTTCTCATCTGGCTAAACATCAAGAGCTATGTTGATTGCAACTGATGAAAAGAGACATGCTGTATTTTTCTGGATCCTTGAGAAAAAGTTTGCAGCTTTCTCTATTCATTGTGATGTTACCATTGAGATTGTTATATGTGTTGTTCCCCCTATGTGATAAAATTCTCAACACTATATAAAGGATTGAAACAACACTATTTTTTAAATCTGAAATATAGTTTATGTAATTAAAGAAATTTTGCATTAATAGAAAAATCACATGCTTTATTTGAATAAAGAAAATTTGAAGACACATTAATTTCTTTGAAATATAGAACTAAGTAATTTATTCCTTGTTTTCCTTTATTTTTATCAGTAGGATATATTTGTTTATTTCTTTATTGAGTTTTTACTTATTTCATAAGATTTCATGCATATTAATTATCTTCATATTCCCTTCCTCATACCCTCTCATAATCCCCCACCCCACTGGAATTCATACACTCATTTGTATAAGTACATTTTGTGTCAAGTTATTGTTCCTATATGTTCCTCAGTGCAAATTGATCTATTGGCTCTAATCAGCCTATCTAGAGTCCCTCCCTTTAAGAAGATCAGTCTTCCTCACCCAGCAGTAATCAGCTGCCAATAATTTTTCAACTAATATTGAGGCTTGTTGCTCATTCCCAGTTTTCTCAGCTGGGGTTTTGTCTGCTTGAGTTTGCATAGGTCTTGTGCATACTGACACCATTGCTGTAAGTTCATAGGGGCCTGTAGGACTCTATTTCCATATGGTCATGTGCTGTCTCCCTGGCTCTTACTAACTTTTTGCCCCCTCTTCTGCAGTGGTCCCTAAGCCCAGGGTGGGTGGAGTTTAATATAAAAAAGTCCTGTCCAGGGACCCACACTCTGCAGACTCCTATTCTCCATGCTTTGACCATTTGTGGCCTTTTGTGTTCCTGGCCCTCTGTTGCATGAGGGTGCTTTATTGATGAGAACTGAGAGATGCATTACTGTCCTCTTTACCCTCTGTTCTATGTTCCCAGAGCCTTAGGAGTAGAGATTGTATTGTAGATGTGTCATTTGGACTAGGGAAATTCATAGGCAATGCCTGTATATGACGAGTTGTGGAACTCTGTAATAGTCTCCATAATAGTCTTTCAAAAGACTCTTTGGTAAGAGGTGACTGGGATACATGTCTGTAAATATAAGTATCCATATTTTGGACATAGTAAGAAATTGCATTTGTCTAGGGCTATGACAGCCTTGGGTTTCTCTAAGATCTAAGACCTCTCCAGTCATGTGTATTTGTTTATGCTTACAGAACCACATGTGACTTTCTTTTCATTAAATGGACCTTAAATCAGATAGTTCTTAATTACATTCAAGATAAAAGTGCCACAGCTGTACCCATGTTGTTTGCTGCACCAGGATGCATTTAAAACACTATTTTTACTACTTGATGAACAAAACATTTTGAAAAACCTATTTCTGAATCTCAATTTAATAGCTATTACTGAATGAAAAATAAATTCTTATCCTTTGAAGCCTTCAATTATAAGTGACATTATTTGTCTTTTCCGAACTAAAACACATACTTAGCCTGATTTTATTTCTCATCAAGTTCCCTGGGATTCTAGATCTAGACTTAGGTGTTCAGGAGTTATGATAGTGAAATAGTACTAGATCATGAACAACTGATAAGGATAAAATCAAACTTTGAATTCTAAAAATAAATATGTGACATATTTTGGAAAAAGATCAGACTAAAATTTTTCAAAGTGCATTGAAAGGAAAGTGAATGTAGCTGGTGTGGTCATGCACAGCAGCACTCTGAATGCAGGGCAAGATGGATCTCTGTAAGTTTGAGGCCACCCTTGTCTATCCAGTGATTCCCGCTCAGCCGGTCCTATCAAAAAAAAAAAAAAAAAAAAAACTGGGAATAAAGGCATGCCCCCCCGCGCCTGGCATGGTTTTCCCATTTTTTTGTTTAATTTTTTGCTTTTTTTTTTTTTTTTGGAGACAGTCTTATATATAGTCCAGGCTGGCTCTGAACTTGCTGTATAGCCAAGTTTGCCTTAGAATCCTGATCCTCCTGTCTCAGCCTCCTGAGTGCTGGGATTACAAGCATGTGACAGCACACTCAATCATTGCTAGTTCCATTTCTGTTGTGAAAGCTAAGGTGATGTGCGTAGTCTTTCTGAGGTAGAAGTAAGTTCATTAATTGAGATCACATGTACAATTACTATTTGATCTTAAGGGCTACAACTTGATTCTCTTCCTTTCCCTCACTCCCTCCTGGTACCTAGTAGTTAACTTTAGAGGTAGGCTTTAACTGTCAGTGTCAGCGTCTGTGCAATTAATTTAGATTTTCCCTGAGGAATGTAAGGTAGTAATTGTAGCTCTAACCATCATGTCTGTATTTAAAGAAAAAAAAAAAAAAAAAAAAAAAAAAAAGGAAGCATCAACTGCTGCTGTAAGAAAGAGAGATAGCTGAAGAGCCAGAATGCTCTGACCCCATGTTGGCTAGCTTCTTTAGAGAAGCCCAGGGAAGCTCAGGCCTTGTAAGGTATGAACAAACACTTCTGACTCTAAAAGATATTAGTGAGCACATTCCAATGCCCTGAAGACAGCCCCTACCAATCAAGACTTTCTCTGTACACAGGATATGGGGTCATCCAATTGTCTTTAAAAATGCTTGGAGTGTGTAGGTTTCTATGGATTGCCCCAATAAAAGCTCCTGCCTGCTATTGTTCAGGGCCAGACTCCATATTTGACTTGTGAAGTCTGTGCCCGGCTAGCCGCCATTTGATTATTGTCTTTTTTTCTTTAAATTCATAAACCTTTGTATAATATTTTTGGTATCTGTGGGAACTATTCTTGATTCTCAAACCCTAACATTGTGGGGGCTCATCCCAGAGGATTCAAGAATAGAGACCCCAGACCCACAGAAGTGCCACAGGAGCTGGCCCTGATAAGTTCTGCCTGCCTTTGTCTCTCTCTCTATCTCTCTCTATCTTGCTTTTTGGTAGTCCGGACATCCTGGGGCTCAATGGAGATCAGGCGGATGAGCTATTGATCCCAGAGCTGGAGGAGAATGGGGGACGCCCTGACTCCTTTTCTGTTGAGGAGTTGTGCTTCCTCCCATCTGACGTGGAATCCAGGCTGGGCTGGCCCAGAGTCTTGGCCCTGTCTGACGTGGAATCCGGGCTGGACAAACCTTTTTGGGAAAGGAACAGGGGCAGCCTTCTCAGCTGACCCTGGGCGCTGTGAGATTTTCATTTCTCCCTCTAGGGAACTGCCATCTCATACTGTCCTCACTCTCTGCTCAGAGCCCCACCTTGTCTATCGACTTTCCACCCTACTTCTTCTGATTCTCATCCCTCTCCTTAAATTCTTTTTTCTTGAAGCTTACCCCACAATGGGCCAGAAAGTCTCATCATCTTCAGCTCCCCTTGATCTACTTCTTAGTCATTTTCAGGACTACAAATGAACAGCTTCGAACGTATCTGGACTCCGTGTCAAGCCAACCTGCCTCCAGACCCTCTGCACCATTGAATGACCCTCCTTTGAAGCTGAATGGCTGCCTGAAGGGTCCTTTAACATGTCCCTCATCTACAGCGTTCAAGGAGTTATCTTTGGGGAACTGGGGCACCCTGACCAGATCCCATACATCTTAGGTTGGCAATACCCAGTTTCTGCCCCCCCCAACTGGCTGTGCCCCTTACTGCCACCCCTGCCATTAGAACCTAAGGAGCCAGCCACTTTGCTTCCCCTAAAGAAAGTTCAGACCAAAAACCCATTGGGTCCCGAGGTCCTTCCCTCGGCACCAGAGGAAGATTTACTCCTGCCACCTTATGGGGCCCCAGTGAGTGCTCAGGATAGACTTAGGGAACGCAGGTCATAAGCATCTTCTTCTTCTTCCAGTCCTTCCCAGTCTCCGTCCCAAGCCCCCATGGCTGAGCCAGCACCTCCCGTGGCCAAGCCTAGCCCAATGCACAGTTGCTTGAAGGGAGAGGAGAAAATTGTGTGAGCGCTTCCCCTGAGGGAGACTGGACCCCTAAGGGAGGATGGGATTGCCCCAGTAGTCTACTTTCCCTTTTCTACTAGTGACTTGTATTTTTGGAAGTTACAGACTTCCACCTTCACAGTGAAGCCTCAGGCCCTGATTTCCCTCTTGGATACCATTCTTTTTACCCACCAACCCACTTGGAATGATTGCCAACAGTTATTAAATATCCTGTTCACCACCAAGGAATGGAACCGCATCCTTCAGGAATGCAGACATGTGGTCCCCAGAAATGATGGGCGACTGACAGAGAATGAGGATTTGATTGCGGCTGCTTTCCTCTAGCGCACCCAACAGAAAGGTGGGACTATAATACCCCCAAAGGTAGGGAACGCCTAAAGATCTATGGCCAGATTCTTATGGGGGGTCTCTGGGCAGCTGCTAAGTGCCCCACCAATTTGTCTAAGGTCAGTCAGGTGATGCAGGGAAGGGATGAATCTCCTGGAGCATACCTGGAACGCCTGTTAGAGGCTTTTAGAACTTATACTCCCATAAATGCAGAGGACCCAGAGAATCAGATGGCCACCAATATGGCTTTCGTAAATCAGGAAGCTCCAGACATAAAACGAAAACTTCAAAAACTGGAAGGTTTCAAGGGCAAAAACCTTTCTGAGCTGATGGCAATGGTGAACAAGATATTTAACAACAGAGAAACCACTGAAGAAAGACAAACAAAGGGGCTGGCTAGGATATTGTTGGCTGAAAGAGCAACAAATCCCAAATGGGGGGACTGGCCCTCTATGAAAAGGGAATCCGAGCCCCACGACCCCCATAGGAAGGTTGGCCCAGCCTAAAAAGAGACCAGCGCTCATACTGTAATCAGCTGGGCCACTGAGCTAGGGAATTTCCTCAAAGGATGGGATCCCAGCCTCCCTCCAAGACCAAGATCCTCGAGTTGGCAAACCTAGAAAACTGAAGGGGACGGGCTTGGCGAACCTCCACCATGAGCCCTGGGTGGCCCTGCAAGTGGAGGAACAAGCCATCAACTTCCTGGTTGACACTGGAGCACAATATTTGGTTTTAAAAGAGCCTATGGGAAAATTGACCAATAAACACACCTGGGTGCAAGGAGCCACGGGAATCACTCAGCACCCTTGGACTATGAAAAGGGAAGTAAACTTAGGTAAAAAGACAGTTTCACAGTCCTTTATGGTGGTCCCAGAGTGCCCATATCCCTTACTGGTGCTAAATAAAATGAAGGGTCCAATCCATTTTTCTGGGAGAGGACCTCTTGATGTGACTATACCGGATGCAGCCTATATCCTATGCTTACAATTAGAAGAAGAATGGAGAGTGCACGCCTCACCCCCTCAAAAGAGACCAACCACTATCCTCATGGACCTCCAGGCAACAATCCCTGGAGTTTGGGTAGAAACTAATTCCCCAGGGAGGGCCATCCAACAGCCACCAATAACGGTGACTTTAAAAACTAATGCTCAGCCTGTAAGAGTAAAACAGTACCCAGTGACTCTCGAGGCTAGGGCAGGAATTACCAAACATATAAACCACCTTAGGGAGTTTGGTATTCTGGTTCCATGCCAATCTCCATGCAACACCCCTCTGTTACCCATCAAGAAACCGGGGAATAACAATTTCTGCCCAGTGCAGGATTTGAGAGAAGTTAACAAGAGGGTAGAGGATATCCACCCTACAGTCCCCAATCTGTATGCCCTGCTGAGCTCACTCTCTCTGGGGAGAAGTTTCTATACTATTCTAGATCTCAAGAATACCTTCTTTAGCCTGACCTCGGCAAAGAAAAGTCAACCCATCTTTGCCTTTGGGTGGCAAGACCCAAACCAGGGGTTTAATGGACAACTCACTTGGACATGACTGCCACAAGGGTTCAAGAACTCCCCCATGATCTTTGATGAGGCTCTACACCAGGACTTGCAGGAGTATTGGGCCTCACACCCGGGGGTAAGCCTCCTACAGTACATAGATGATCTTTTAATTGCCACTGAAGATAAGGACACTTGTCTTCAGGCCACCAGATATTTGCTTCTGACCTTGGACAAATTGGGGTATAAGGTCTCCACCGAGAAGGCTCAGCTCTGTGTCACAGAGGTAATGTACTTGGGGTACATATTAAGGGATGGGCAGAGATGGCTGTCACCAGCCAGAAAGCAAACCATTATGGGAATTCCAAGCCCAAGATCCCACAGGCAGTTGCGAGAGTTCTTGGGATTGGCAGGCTTCTGCCAGCTCTGGATACCTGGGTTTCCCCAGCTGGCAAATCCTTTGTATGAAGCCACTTGAGGAAATGAGTCATCCTTCCTATGGACTGAGACTCAGGAGAGGGCCTTTTAAGAAATTAAGAAGGCTTTATTACAGGCTCTGGCCTTGGATCTGCCAGATATCCATAAGCCCTATCAGCTCTTTGTTGACGAATGAGTGGGAATAGCGAAGGGAGTCCTGACCCAAATGCTTGGGCCTTGGAAGAGACCTGTCACTTACTTGTCAAAAAAGCTTGATCCCATGGCCTCAGGATGGCTGGGCTGCCTCAGAATTATTGCAGCCACTGCCTTAGTGGTTAAATATGCAGATAAGCTCACTATGGGACAGCCCCTTGTGGTCACCACCCCTCATTCGATTGAGGGGGTCCTTAAAAATCCCCCCGACTGATGGATGGCAAATGCTCGGTTGACGCACTATCAGGCCTTGCTTCTTAATCCCCCTCACATCCAGCTCCTCTCCAGAACTGCTCTCAATCCTGCCACTTTGCTGCCAGAACTGGATCTTGAGGTCCTGCACTACTTCCTGGAGGTACTCTGCAGGTTACATGGGACTCGGGAAGACCTGATGGATGTTCCATGGCCCCACCAAGATTTAATTCTGTTCACAGATGGAAGTAGCTTCATTAAGGAAGGAACCAGGTATGTGGGGGTGGCAGTCATCAGTCCATCATGGACAGTATGGGCCTCTTCCCTACCAGTTGGGACCTCTGCCAAGAGGCCTGAAATAATTGCCCTGACTCAGGCCTTAAAGCTAAGTAAAGACCAGACTGTTAACATTTTCACTGATAGCCATTATGCTTTCACTACGGCTCATGTCCACGGGACTATATATAGGGAGAGGGGGATTCTGACAGCAGAAGGAAATACTATCAAAAATAAACAAAAGATCATGGAACTCCTGGAGGCCGTATGGTTACCGAAGAGACTGGCCATTGTCCATTTTCTGGGGCACCAAAAAGGGGATTCACTGGAGGCACAGGGAAACAAGAGACCAGACCTAGCAACCAGAGAAGCAGCCCTGAAATCCTTGAAATCACTGGTTATTCTGCCTGAACCCCTCTTGCCAGAAGAGCCCTCCTACTCAGCTCAGGACGATCAAGATTTAACTTCCCTGAAAAAATACCAAGATCAAGAATGGAAGGGTGAACAAGGCTAATGTTAAATGAATATTGGGAGAATATGTTGTTTGAGCCTGTCTTTTTAATTGGTCCTTTAAGGTTTTGTGTGACCTTTCCAGAATGGCTTGTCCCTGTGGGTTGTAAGGGATGCAGTGTGATGAGTGATTTTCCACGCTTCACAAAAGTTTTTAAATGATGAGCTAGTAAATGCTGGGCCATTGTCTGTCTTTAGTTGTGCAGGGAGGCCCATAATGGCAAAGGATGAAAGCATATGATTTATCAGCTTTTTTGAACTTTCACCAGTTTGGGCAGTGGCCCAGAGAAAGTGAGAGTAGGTGTCTATAGTTACAAATACATATTTCTGTCTGCCAAATTGGGGGACATGAGTTACATCAATCTGCCATAGGGCATTAGATTTTAATCCTCTAGGATTGATTCCCATTTGCTGTATAGCAGGAGTATGTATAATTGATGCACAAGAAGAACAGGTTCTAACAATATGCTTAAGCTGCTTGAGAGGGATATTGGGAAATCTGAGATGGAGCCCTTTTAAATTAATATGAGTGGCATGGTGGAGGTCTTGGGCATCTGTTATGCTGGCAGGGAAAGTTCCAGCGGTGGCCACTTTATCTGCTATGGCATTTCCTTCAGTAAGA
>NW_008345699.1:1721008-1737808 GCF_000622305.1 Nannospalax galili | reverse complement strand
TTAATTGGTTTATGGCAAAAAAAAGCCTAGGTGGAAGCCAGCGAAATGTTGGAATAATTGATACCCATTTATCTTTGGGATAGTGATTATCAATTTGTCCTGGGAAGCCTATTAAGCTAATTGCAAAAGAGGAGTGATGCTTTAAGAGCCATTGTATATCTGATAATGAGAAGGGGATAATAAGAGTATCAGGTTCCTTTCCTATAATTTGAATAATTCTCTCTCCCTTGTCGGACCATGGAGGCGAGAGTGTCCACTTCTGTAAGAAAGCGAGGAGCTCCACCTACTGGGGTGTGAAGCCGTTCTAGTACTCCGTGAGGCTGATGAATTGCTCCTACCATAGTCATGGAGGAATTAAATATTAAGAGTTGAACAGGTAGCTTGGGGTCATATCTGGCTAGTGATGCCTTTTGGAAGTGGCTATTAATTACTTGCAGAGCCTTTTTTGCATCTGGGTTTAGGTACCGTATGGAGGCTGGGTTTTTGTCTCCCTTTAAGAGATCAAAAAGTGGCTGTAATTGACTTGTGGGAATGGAAAGCCATGGCCTTAGCCAATTAATATTACCTAGAAAACTTTGAAGTGAGTTAAGTGTGAGTGGATGGGGGAGGAGGGGATTTTACCTGAGAATATTTGGAAGCTTTTGAAATTTGGGTGTTAGTATCTGGGCTTGTTGAATCAGCAAGAGAGGGGTGAGGATCAATTTTAGTGAAGGGTGGATTTTGTCTGGCTTGGTCAGATTTTATTTTTGAAGCTCTTGAATTTGCTACTGGGCAGTTTTTAGGATTTTAGGGTCTTTTTTTATCATCTAAAACCTCTCTTTTATTATTCTCCGGCATTTGTAAGCTTTCTTCAATTTTAGGTGGGTTTTTTAAGCACTGCTGGATGGCTGCCATAATTGGGAAAAAGGAGAGAGGAAAATTATGCTTTTCTTGGGTTTCTTATAAGCCAAATGTGAAAGAAAGTTCCATACCTCGGATCAGATATGTCTGCGGATAAGATCCAGGGTGCAAATTGGTACACCTCATTCCAAAATTTTAAGCTTTCCTCTTTTGCAATTTTAAGCCCTCTGGATTTGAGTAGAGTTTTTAGAGAATGAATCTGACATTTTCTTTAAAGTTATACAGAGCTTCCCATTGTAAGGGGAAGATGTTTTTACAGCAATCGGACACTAGAGGGCTGAAGTGCCTTTGCAGAAAAAATGTTGTAGTTTTAAATTTCTTTTGCTCCGGCAGCCGCTTGAGCCACAGGCTGCTCGGTAGCTAATTTAAATTTTCACTGAACTGGCTTCGGCTGCTGTTTGAATGCTTGGGGGCAGGGTAGAGGGATCTGCCTGACTCTAAAGCTTAGAACTTTAGGGATTTTTCCTCTGACAGTGTTTAGATAGAAAAGTGAGGAAGTGACGATTTTCAAAGCGACATTCCTAAAATAAAAATTCCAGGGGTTCGCAGTGGTTCCCAGTCACAAGACCTTCCCACATATTTGAGGGGCTGACGGCCACCCTAATGGTTCTTACTTGGCCGATGTGTCACCAGGTTTGATATTAAAGAGATGTCTAGATAGAGGTCTTTTGTCCACACCTGTACAGGCAGTCGGGGTCCCCTAGGGGTTCAGAGAGACCTTCAGCCAACACCAGGGGGTAGCCCTGGCCAGAAGGCGTCAGTTGTTTCTCTGGCCCTAGCAGTCCCACATGAGAACTTCTAGACCAGAAAAGAAAAGGAGGAAAATTAGAAGAGAGGAAGAGATTAGATTACCCTCCTGAGTGGGAGGGACACTCACGGATCTAGCGTTTCTGGGGGCACCAGCTCCTAGCCGGCATGAAGTTCAGAGGCTCTCAAGTTGTGCACGAGGTTCAGAGGGTCCCACGAGGTTCAGAGGGTCCCACGAGGTTCAGAGGGTCCCACGTTGTGGCGCCAGATATAGGGAGCGGGCGCTGGGCACCTGGGGTCCCTGCGTGCACTCTCGGGATGGCACGGCAGGTCTGCAGGCTTCTCCGCCGTGCGCCTGGATAAAGGCGGGTCTGGCCCCGCGGGCTTCTCTGTGTCTCTATGGGCCTCAGGCGCGGGGTGCGCGAGTATCTCGGGGTCCCCGCCACACCTGGCGAGTCACGGCACGGCTCTGGCCACAGGTGTCTCTGGGAGCGGCAGCAGATAGGTCGCTGTCCGCCGCTCCGGTGCTGACAATCTCTCTGCTACTGGAGCGTTGTCCAGCCGAATCCTGTCCCTATTTCACCCATGTACTTTTCTCAGGATGCGAGGTCCACTGGCCACTGAACCCCACGGAAAGAGTATGAGGACAGTGAAAGCTAGGATGTCCATAAGTCGGTCACGGGGGAGTGCGCCCCCCAGAGAGGCTAGGTCGCCGGTAGTAAGGCACAGGACCCAAGACTCAGCTTAGTCTGTGTTACAGCTTTATTAAGTGTCTCTGCTCTCAGTAATTCAGCAGCTCTGCTACCCAGCTCTCTCTCTATTAAGAGAAAACTAGGATACTTATACCATGGGGGTAGTGGTAAAAGCTTTGGCTGTTAGATGCTTTGTGAGGCATTCTATTTACATATGGAAGTGGGTTTCTGCCAGACTGCTGTCTGCCTGGAAAAATCACACAGGAAAGCATGGTACCTTTCAGAGCCAAAGGCCATGTTTATGCTAGAGCATTTGTGGCGGGCACTTCAAAAGGAGAGTCAGGAAAGATGCCAGGAAGGCACCCTGCTATGAAAGGAGCCCTCAGCACATGATCCCGAGCTGCATGAGCTGTACGGTCGTGAAGGGACTTCTACTTTGCATAACAGAGGTCCCCAAAAGATGGAGATATACCTCTGATGGGAGGCTCATTCTGCCGCATAAGCTGGCAGAGGACCTAATATATAAACTTCACAAAGAGACTCACCTAGGAAAGAGAAATTTACAAGAACTCCTGACTCCGTACCACATTTACGATCTGACCAAAATGTTTGAGAGCTGTCTTTCCAGATGTCGCTCCTGCCAGGTTACTAATCCAAGAGGAAAAGTCATGCCCCCAGCCAGAAGTGAGAGGGGCACTGTGCCTGGAGTCCATTGGGAGGTGGACTTCACTGAGTTAAAACCTGGCAGGTATGGCTATAAATATCTCCTAGTTTTTCTAGATACATTTTCAGGATGGGTTGAAGCATTTCCCACAAAGGGGGAAACTGCCTCAACGGTGGTTAAAAAGATCATTGATGAACTAATACCAAGGTATGGACTCCCCTCTATGATGGGGTCAGACAATGGACCAGCCTTCATCTCTAAGGTAACTCATGAGTTAATTAAAACACTTGGAAGCTACATTGTGCATACCACCCCCAGAGCTCAGGGCAAGTAGAGAGAATGAATTATACCCTTAATGAGACCTTGACCAAATTAACCCTGGAAACTGGTGATGACTGGACAGGCCTCCTACCTTTTGCCCTATACAGGGTCAGAAATACCTCATATACTCAAGGCCTAACAACTTATGAAATAATGTATAGCCGACCACCCCCTTTGCTTCCCAAGCTGCCTTTAGATGTGCTAATTGACTTGTCTGAATCCCAGTTTCTTAAATCCCTCCAGGCCTTACAGATTGCACAAGACAACATTTTCCCCTTGCTGAGGCACATCTATGAAGTGCCACCAGTCCAACCTCATGGATTCAAGCCAGGAGACCTTGTTTGGGTGAGATGGCACCATAAGGAGCCCCTCTGACCTCGATGGAAGGGGCCACACATCATGATCCTCACCACCCCTACTGCGGTTAAGGTGGCCGGTGTCCGGACCTGGACACATCACTTGCATTTGAAGCCTGCATCAGAAGACTGATCAGACCAAGTCAACAAGAGATGGAAGGTCAAACAGGTAAAAGACAATCCTCTCAAGCTAAAAATCTCTGCCACACCATAAACCTTGTTGCTTTTTTATTTCTTTTATAAAGTCTGGCCTAGCTAACTCCCTTCATGGACTCCAAAACCTCACCTGGGTAGTTAGTACCTCATCCACTGGAAAGATAGTGAACATCTCCTCCTACCTGGAACCTCCAGGCACCTGGTTCCCCAAGATTATATGCGACCTCTGTGACCTGCTTGAAGGAGCTTGGGAATCATACACCCCATCAGGCACTGTAAATTATGCTTACCAGTCTCCCCTCGGCCAAAAGAGGATGAAGGAGCACCACTTTTATGTTTGCCCAGGTGACAATGGTGACTGAAGGAGTACTTCTGGGGGGCCAGGGGACTATCTCTGTGCTTCATGGAGCTGTGTGTCTACTGGATATATTAATTGGGCTGCCCCCATCACTACCAACTTGATCCAGGTAACTTTGGTCCCTTTGGCAAAACCCAGATCAAGGCAATTCGAGGGACCCTGTTCCTCCTTTACATCCAACCTTATCTCCTTTATCTTCACCACAAAAGGAAAGGAACTTAAAAACCTACAAAAATGGATTGATGGGTGAACTTGAGGCCTCAGGTTATACACCAAAGGGACTGATCCAGGAATACTTTTCTCAGTCCGTCTTCAGGGGGGTCCAGTCTTGGGGACCCAGATGGGGCCGGCTCGGACAGTGTTACAGCCTATAGGACAACCAACACTGGCCTTAACTATTTTTAAATCTGTTGAGAGGCCAGCTCCTAGCCAAATTGTCCAACTGGATAAACCTGCTACTTTGTCCTCACCTTGATCCACAACCCCAGAGATCCGATGAGTCCAAGAGCCCTTGCAGCCATCCCCTGGGCTTACAAATCTGTAAATGCCACCTTTATTGCTTTAAATAATACTTCCTCTAACCTTACTATCCATTGCTGGTTTTGCATGGACCTGAGACCTCCCTTTTATGATGGGTTAGCTCTCCCAGGAAATTATGTTGTCACTTCTGACCCCACTGCCTGTAGAATACCCCCACCTACAGGGAGAAGGAGACTTACCCTTACCAAGTGTATGGAAAAGGGCTATGCTTGACTCCCTCACATAAAATTGTCCCCCCTTATTACCAACATGTATGTACTTCTGTTCAAGAGATAGGGGCTACTGCACCTAACACATATATGGTGCCCCCCAACTCCATTTGGTGGGCCTGAACCTCTGGTTAACTACATGCCTCCACTCATCCATTTTAAACCAGAGCAGGGGTTTTTGTGTACTAGTGCAGCTGGTTCCCCATCTATATTATAGAACAGACATAGAAATGGAAACCAGAGTCTCAGAACAGTCTAGACCTCATAGGGCCATAGGAACCACTGCAGTTGTCTTGTCTACTGTACTTGCGGTCAGGGTAACCATTGCAACTGGCCTGGGGGCTTCAGCACTAGTCCTTCAAGATAAAAATTATCACCTTCTTAGACAGGCCATAGACTTAGACATACAATCATTAGAAACATCTATCCATCACCTCAAAGACTCTCTATCCTCCTTAGCTGAGGTAACCTTACAAAATAGAAGAGGACTGGATTTATTTTTTCTGGAAAAAGGAGGACTCTGTGTTACCCTAGGAGAACAGTGCTGTTTCTGTGTTAATCACTAGAGAGTTATAAAATAGTCTTTAGCTGAGGTCGGTAAAAGACTTAAAGAAAGAGAAAATGAACAACTAAATCAACAAAATTGGTATGAATCCCTATTTGACTGGTCCCCATGGTTAACAACTTTGATCTCAGCAATAGTCGGACCGCTCCTCTTACTCCTATTAGCAGTAACCTGTGGTCCCTGTATTCTTAATGCCTTTCTCAAATTCATCCAAGAACCGATACAGACAGTCCAACTAATGGTACTGCATTCGCAGTATGCTCATTTAAATCAAGACCCGAGCCTTACGACAATATAGAAATGGTTCCACCACCCTAAATGCTCCATCTAACTGCTTCTTTTCCTTTCTGTAATTTTCTTGGCTTAAAGATTTAACCCTTGACATAACTCTAGGGGGGAGTGAAGAGCCAGAATGCTCTGATTCCATTTTGGCTAGGTTCTTTAGACAAGCCCAGACAAGCTCAGGCACATTGTACATGTAAAAGCCTTATAAGGTATGAACAAAAACTTCTGACTCTAAAAGATATTAGTCAGCACATTCCAATGCCCTGAATATAGCCCTTACCAAACAAGACTTTCCCCATACACAAGATATGGGGACATCCAATTAAGACTTTCCCCCTACACAGGATATGGGGACATCCAATTATTTTAAAAAATGCTTGGCACGTGCAGGTTTCTATGGAGTGCCCCAATAAAAGCTCCTGTCTGCTGTTGTTCAGGACCAGACTCCATATTTGGCTCATGAAGTCTGTGCCACGCTAGCCACCATTTGGTTATTGTTTTTTTTTTTTTTTTTTAAATTCTTAAATAAACTTTTGCATAATCTTTTTGGGTATCTGTAGGAATTATTCTTGATTCTCGAACCCTAACAATAGTGTCTCAAAGGGATGAGATTCTTGGTGGGCCTAGTGGATGAGTCCACATCAATGGACATTTGAGGACACAAATCTGAATTTGTAAGCCATACTATGCATGTAACAGAGTACATTAAGTTGGATGGTGGATATTGACAGAAGATGCAAATAGGCAAGGGCACTTAAATACGACCGAAATAGATTGTACAAAAACCACAAAAATTCAATAAGAAAATGAAATTTAATTTTAAAAAGTGAAGACTTAATGTCATGTCAACAGGGTTGATGGTGCATTTTGGAAAGAGAAGAGTTCCTACAAAGAAGGAGGAACTGATCATTTACAACTCTTCATAAGAAGCTTATGGATAGGGCAAAGAGAGTGAACAGACATCCAAATCAAGAAATGTGCTTTACATTTTAATAAACATTAAATATGTCCTGAAGCATAGACTTCGTGGACTGGCATTTGAAAAAATATATTATTGGTTATATAATATCTTAACCAGGGTCCTGAAGAGACAGTTCAGTAGTTTGGAGCTCTGACTGCTCTTGCAAAGGACCCAGATTGGAGCCCCAGCACCCACATGGAAGCTGACAGCCATCCTAACTCCAGTTGCAGAGGATCTGCTATCCTCTTCTGACCTCTGTGGGAGTGTACTTGCACGACATGGGTGCACTTACATACATACAAGCAATGCACTCATATTATAAAATAAAACTAATAAATATATATATTTTTAAATCTTAACCAGAAAGGAAAGGACTCCAGGAACTTGAAGGTAAGACCCTACTGCAGAAGAGAGAACATTTTTCAGGCAAAGGTTTTGGAGTAATAGAGCTGCAACTGACCTGCAAAAACTTCCCCTGAAGGTGAGTTCTCATAGCTTTAGAGAGCACTATGAAAGTTCCAAGGGATAACTTCAATGGATGATCCAACACCAGTTTCAAGATCAAATAACTGCATCAATGGCCAGCACAGCATATTTCATTGGTACAGTAGTAGCATTCTTATCTTGGGGACAATCAACAGCTACCTAATTTCACTAAACACCCACTCAAAAGGAGGAAACTCAAGTGTGGTAATGTAAACATAACCTAATACACATGGGTGGAGTGGCCATAAATCTTAGACAAAACCCCAAGATTGTCACATCATTAAACTAATGTGATTTCATACTATGTGCAAAATACATATCCTTATAATTACAAAAAAAACAATCCCAGTCACTATTCATCAATGAAGCTCATTTCTCAGCAGTCAGAGACCAAGTACCACAACTGCTTACACACAGACATTGTCTATGAATTGCCCAGGCCTAAGTGACACATCTACAATGCGACCTTTACACCTAAGGCTCATGGAACATAGAACAGGGATAAAGAATAGGACAGTAATGAACCTCTTAGTTCTCCACAATGAAGCTTCCTCATCTAGCAGAGAGCCAGGAACACCAAAGGTCACAAATAGCCAAAGTGTAGAAATCAAGATCATGCTCAATGCAGGTCCTTGGACTGGATCCCTGTATCAAACTTCATCTACCCAAGGCTCAAAGACCATTGTGGAAGAGGGGGCAGAAAGACTGTAAGAGCCAGGGATGAGGTGCATGACAATATGGAAACAGAGTCCTACAAGCTCCTGGAAAATTGCTTATATGATACTATGGTAATGGTGGAATGTGATGATTTGGATGAAAATGTCCCCCATAGGCTCCATGTATTTGGACATTTTGTTCCCAGATGGTAGCACTGTGTTGGGAGGTTTTAGAATCTGTGGCTATCCTAGAGGAAGCATGTCACTGCAGGTGGACTTAGAGAGTACCTAAGCCTTGCCGGATCTCAATTGTAATTTTGCTTCTGGTGCCTGCATGATGATGTGAAAGCTTAGGTTCTGCTGCTTCTGCTCCAGCCACCTCTTGCCAGCATGCCTCCCTACTGTTAGGGTTCCAAATAGCAGCAGCTTCCCCCCTCCCCAACAGGGACCTACAGACTCTGCTGAGAAGCAGCCTGCCTTTCCTCTGATCTCCAGAGAAAAGATAAGCAGATTCTACCTGATAACCAGAGATTTTAGAAGCTGTTTATTACAACAGCTTTTCTCTTATCTCAAGAGGGAAAAAGTAAAAGTAAACACTTCCAGAGCCTAATCCTACCTGCTTTTCCTGCTTCCCCCTCCCTGATTTCTCCCCCAAACATTCCCCCCTTCCACACCCTAAAGCCCCCATATATAAAGTCCCAGCTCACAACCCGTGGGCTGATATCTTTCCCTGACATCTTTCCGTGCCCTTCCCTGACATCCTTCCCTTTCCTGGCATCCTTCCCTTCCCTGACATGTTTCCCTGCCCTGACATCTTTCCCTTCCGTGACATGTTTCCCTTCCCGGACATCTTTCCCTTCCCCGAGGGAAAGGTGCCCCGTGCAAAATAAATCTGTATCCTGTTGAGAATTCCATCTGTGCCTCGGTGCCTCATCCATCCACTTGTGCTCCCCATCCATGCCACTCACTCTCTCCAACATTCCTACCTATCAGTTGGTGCGAGAACCCGGCTCTTACTTCAAGGGACCTCACACGTAAAACTTTTGGACTCTCTTGTCGTTACTGGCCTCTGCGAACACCACTGATTCGGCATTAAGGTACACTTCCACCCTCTATCTCTCTCCCCTCTTCCATTCATCCACTTGTGCTCCCCATCCATGCCACTCACTCTCTCCAACATTCCTACCTATCAGTTGGTGCGAGAACCCGGCTCTTACTTCAAGGGACCTCACACGTAAAACTTTTGGACTCTCTTGTCGTTACTGGCCTCTGCGAACACCACTGATTCGGCATTAAGGTACACTTCCACCCTCTATCTCTCTCCCCTCTTCCATTCCTTCCAGCTCTCTCTCTCTCTCTCTCTCTCTCTCTCTCTCTCTCTCTCCCTTTCCCCTTCACTACTCTCTGCCAGTTCTCTTTTCATCTCCTTTCCAATCAAATTCGGTCACTCCCGGACCTCACTCATGGCCACTGGACAGCACTGGTTTCTGTGACCGTTGAACTGCCTGGCACAGTTACTGTGTCTGTTCACGCCCACCTGGGAGTCAGACCTGCCTCCCCGTCACACTCAAATCCTTTTCCCTACCTCAGCTCCCTTCCCTTCCTTGCTCCTGCCATCTTTTGCCTTCCCCTAACATCTCATCTTCTCTCTCTCTCTCTCTCTCCCCACCCTCCTCTCCCTCTGTTCACTGGCTACTCTTAGCTTCCTCTAGGCCTCTCCATTCTTCTCCATTCCTGGCCCATCTCGGCCTCCAGGCCCACTACCTTGTTTCCTTCTACTTTGGCTCCTACTGGCTGGTCACGCACCACATTACAGAACCTCTCCTAACTCGTTTTTGCTCGCTCGAAATCACACCGGTGTGTGGGAGATTCCACCGCCCCCCAGTGATTGCAGGACGCTGCCCTGGGGTTTGGGAATTTAACTCGAATCAGCAATAGAAAAAAGGACACTTTTCTTTTGTTGCCTGATTCTTCTCGTTCTCGTTTTTATGTGACCTAAGCCAAACCTTTCTCTTCCTGCTTTCTCTCTCTCCCACTCTCCCTCTTCCCCCCTTCCCTGTAAGCTTCCTCTTTGTTCCCCCACCCACCAGCTGAGGTCTATAACTCTTCTTTCACTTTCCACCTAATCCGTTGCTATGGGAACCAAACACTCAAAACCTCAGGGTCTCATGCCTTTGGCCTGCCTTCTTAAATCCTTAAAAAAGCTAGAATTATCTCACACTATCAGATCAAAATGCCTAAAATTCTTATGCACCACTTCCTGGCCTCAGTACAAACTAGATAATAACTCTGTTTGGCCAAACACTGGAACCTTAGACCTCAATATTTTAAAAGATTTGGAAAACTTCTGCCAGCATAATGGCAAGCAGTCTGAACTACCCTACATCCACGCCTTTCTTGACCTCCGTGCTAATCCCTCCCTCTGTGTCAAATGTTCTTCCCACCAGGCCCTTTTGGCTAAGGCAGTCTCACCAGGTCCTGAAACTCCAGGGACCTCTGCCCCTCTCCCTCCTCCCTACCCCTCTGGCTCTGCTCTTGATCCTTCTGTAGCTGATAACCTGCCCCCTATCAGAACCCAGCCCCAAAACCCCCCTGCTCCCTGCTGCCTCATCCATCCGCTCATGCTCCCCATCCGTGCCGCTCGCTCTCTCCAACATTCCTATCTATCACCTACCATGACGGACTATAATCCCCCTGGAACCATAAGATCAAATAAACTCTTCCTTCTATAAATTGCTTTGGTCAGTGTTTCTATCACAATAACAGAAAAGGGACTAACACAGTAGTTGGTACCAGAGAGTGGGCTGTTGTGAAGAACCTGACCATGTGGGGTTTTGGAAGAATGTGAAAGACTTTGGAAGCTTGGACTAGAAAAGTAGTTGATTGCTGTAAGCAGAACTTAACAGGCTATTCTAGTAAATGCCTGGAAGAAAGTAGATCTGAGAATAATGTAGTTCCAGAGAGAAATAAGGACTTAATCAGCACTTGGGATATTTTTGCAGAGAGTCTGGCTGGAATCTGCCCACAGCCAAAACTTTTCAAGCTTGCCTGAGGCTAAGCTGAAAGGCAATGGACTAATTTCTCTGGCAGAAGAAATTTCAAGACAGCATAACATAGAAATGGTGGTGTGGCTATTAATGGTGAACATTATACTGATTTACAGTGAAAATGAGCAAATGGGGCAGAAAGAAATACAGAATGTGCAAGATGGATTGAAAAAGAGAACTAGGAAGATAAATGTTGGAGCCCAGCCATGTGCTAGAGAGGAACCCTTTTATAAGGAGATTAAAGTGAATAAGGAGGGGCCTAGAGATTTGCACTTAAACAATGGAGGGAGTGCCTCCACGGCAATACCACACCCAGTTAAGCCTCCAACTTGTGAAAAGAAAATGCTTCAGGGGCCACTGAAGAGAAAATCCTCTAAAATGGATAATGCAGGCAGAAGTCCATCCCAAACTTGCAATGAAATTTGGCAGTGTCTTCATCTGGTGCTAGCTTTAGAGGCATGAATGATGCAAGGGTGAAGGGGTCATCAGTTCTTCCTCCATGGTTTCAGAGAGCCTTGGAGGCCAGGCAGCATGCAGTAAGGGTACTCCTGCATAGAGAAGGCCCTGAGAGGCCACTGAGTGAAGTGAAGGTGAAGCTTGGTTGCCAGTGGAGACCCCAAGAAGACATCCATGATGCCAGAGCTGTGAGGCATCTGCCAGGAAGACCTGCAAACAGGGAGTGGTACCATCACAAGAGAGAGATGTGTGTTGCATGCAGCAAAGCTAGAGAGGATGAGCCATCTAAACCCTTTGGAAATAAAGTCCCAGAAGTTGGATGTGGAGCTACTGGATTTGGTGTTTGCCCTGTTGGTCTTTGGTCTTGTTTTTGTCTGGTATTCCCTTGCTATGCCTCCATTCTTCCCTTTTGGAGTATGTGTATTCGGTTCCACCATATGTTGGGAGTATGTAATTTGTCTTTTGATTTTATAGAGGCTTACAGTTAAGATACTTACTTGAGTCTCTGAAGAGATTTTGGACTGTGGACTTTTTGAATAGTATTGAGACTGGTAATGATTATGGGGAATTTTTTTTTTTTTTTTTTGGTTTTTTTAGGACAAGGTCTCCCTGTAGCCGCAGCTGACCTGGATTTGCTAATGGAGACCAAGCTGGCCTCAGACTCATATAGATCTGCCTGCCTCTGCCTCCCAAGTGGTGGGATTAAAAGTGTGAACCACCATGCCCAGCTAAATGCATTTTGCATTTTATATGGTCATCAGCCTATGGTGGAATGTGATAGTCTGAATGAAAATGCTCCCCATAGGCTCCAAGTATTTGAAAATTTTGTCTCCAGATGGTGGCACAGTTTTAGGAGGTTTTAGGATGTGTGGCTATCCTGGAGGAAGCACGTCACTGAGGGTGGGCTTAGAGAGTTCTTAAGCCTTGCCAGATCTCCAGTTGCTTTCTTGCTTTCTGTGGCTGTGTGATGATGTGAGAGCTTAGCTTCTGCTGTTTCTGCTCTAGCCCCTCCAGCCACCATGCCTCCCTGCCATGACGGACTGTAATTCCCCTGGAACCATAAGCTCAAATAAAATCTTCCTTCTGTAAATTGCTTTGGTCAGTGTTTCTATCACAGCAACAGAAAAGTGACTAATACAGTCCCAGAGTCAGATCGATTTTCATTCATAGATTTTTTTTCTGCTATGTAGCATGTGTGGATATTATTCATGTCAGAGTCAATGGTGTTTGATAACAATGTTCAGTTTTTAATTTTGCACAATTAAAAAACTTGTTTTCATTAGCTTAAGGAACTGACTTTCCTTTTGTTTTCCTATATTACTTAACATTTCATTTACAGTTGAATATGGTAAACTTATTAACATGCAACATAGTTAATCATAAAACATATTAAAATTCCTGTTTGACGTGCATGTTTATTAGTTACTTTTCTGTTGCTGTGAGAAACATGACCATAGCAATTTGTGAAAGAATGAGTTTATTTGGACTTATGGTTCCAGAGGGTGAGTCACAGTGGCAGTGGAGGCATGACAGCAAGTGGCTGGTGCAAAAAGTTGAAAGTTCACATCTTCCACAGAACTGGAAGGTGGGACAAGGCTATGAACTCTCAAAGCCTGACTTCAGGGACATTGTTCCTCCAGCAAACCAACACCTCTCCAAAAGACCCTGTGACCTCCAATGCAGTGCCACCAACTGGGGAACAAATGTTCAAGTACTTGAAACTATGAGAGCCATTTCTCATTCAAATCACCATAGCATATTAAAGAAATAACCAAAAATCAGAAATCAGTTATTTAATGTCTCACATGCAGAACCTAGATATTAGATGTATGTGAATGTGGACTATTTCAAGCAAAGTAGGTGAATAGGATGGCAAGGGGATCAAGACAGTAACATGGATGAACTAAACAGTGAACAAAATAGTTTTCACATATATATGAAAATGTTAAAGAACCTATTATTTTCTACATCATATACTTGTTAATAAAAGAACTATATAAGATTAGAGAAATATGAAACAGAAAGTAAGTTCCACTAAATCCTAATTTTTGAGGTAAGTAAAGATAAAATCATTGTAAAATTATTTTATTATAAAATCAACATTTAAAAGGCAAGAAAATATTTTAAATTTGGATTGACAAAGGTTTTAGTAAAACTGTAAAAACAATATGGAAGTATTTACTGCTAACTATATTTGTGGTTTTGTTTAAAGGCTGGATTAAGGAGAAATTTAATTTTCAATAAGGAGTATTCTTGCATCTTCTTATTGAGCATAAGAACTCCTTTCAGCTTCATGTTTCTTGTTGTTATGCCCATAGTGAAAGAAGTTGTCTTCACATTGTGATGATTTGTTGGAAGCTCTTGAAGTTCTGCAGCATATGCGTCAAGTCACTGCTTTCTAAAAGGATACGGGGTAGATAGCAAATTCCTTTAGAAGTAAGTCTCTTCTTGGTTTTCGTTTTGTTTTTGTTTTTGTTTTTGTTTTTTTCATAGTATAGGAAAATACTTTCCCATTTCTGAAATGTAACAGAAAAGGATTTAACATTTAAAGGAACGTTGGCATTGAAACCTTATACTTCAATAATGTGAATGATCAGCACAAAGAAACCATGAGTCAAGGATCCATATTAAATATCCCCTAATAGGACACACTGTCTTGTTGTAAGGGCTACATAGGCAGTTTGTCAAAAATAGTAGATACAAAGCCTGATAAATCACATTAGATTCCTTAGAAGTAAGAGCACTTGAACCTGGACTGGCCAGGAATTCATTAGAGTAAATATTGGAAAAGTTCATTAGCAACCTATGCAAAAAGAGAGAAGAAAGACAGATGTTTATGTGACTGGAGCATAAGATGGCTAGATAGAAACACCAGCAATTATCACAAGCTAGACAAAATTGCAATTAGCTAAAGCATAAAATATAATGTATTATAGGGCTGGAGAAGAGAGATGACTCAATGTTTAAAAGCACTGACTGCTCTTTCAGAAGACTCAGGTTTGACCCCTGGCACCCACATGGTGGCAAACAACAGTAACTCCAGTTCCAGAGGAATCTGACATCATCATCTGAAACATGGGTACACTTAAATAAATGCAGGAAATACACTCATACACATAACACAATAATAATAAATACAATATTTAAAAACTTATTATGGACCTGTCAACCATAGACCCCAGATGAAAAAGTTGGAATTTTGACATACCACATACAAGGAATTTATTTGCACATATGAACCTAGTTTTCAGGATATTGACTTAAGTAAGAGAAACAAAATTTGTGACTAGGAATAAAGCCTTTGTAAGGTAAGAGAGATGAGTAAGAGGAAATGGTGTTACAATGATGGAATATGACTGTTGCCCATACTCACTCACCAGGAACATACACACACTAATCACAACTATGAGGAAACAAACACAGTATGACGTATTCCCAGGCAAAAAAAAATGTACATCTTTTATTAAAAATGTACCAAGTAAGTCTACTATGTGTATGATGTAAATGGCCTAGAATAATAAAATGTGAAAAGAAAGAGTAAATCAATTTTCCATAAGAAAGTTTTCATTTTAAAGGAACCAGCATTAAAATGATGAAATATTAAGGAAAATTGCCATACAATCAAGCTGCATTTGCAAATTCAATTCTTTTGAAAAGAAAAGGCAATCAGCAAGAAAAATATTGTTAATAAATGGAGATGGAATAATTGTGCATCATGAAGTCAAAAGAAAGTACAATCTTGTTTCTACAACAATTCTATAACAATAAATCATAGACTTAATTGTGATTACTAAACTTAAAAAAAGTTAGGAAAAAAGACGATCTCTGACAGGGTTTACAAAACATTCTTAGTTAGTTTGAGCCAGTCATATATAAAAATAATTATCAGAATTTAAAACTTTAGGTCTTTAAGAGGTGATAATCATGAAATAAAATGTAAGACATGGGCTACCAATACTTTAAATATCTGATACAAATTTTTTGATAATAAATTTATTATTTATGCTTTTATTTATGTATATAAGTGATTTGCCTGCATGTTTTTAAATAGACTTGCATTTCTACTGTCCACAGAGACCAGAAGAGGGTGTCTTTTTCTCCTGACTGGAGTTATGAATAGTTGTTAATTGCCATGTGGGTGCTGGGCAGCAAGTCCAGGTCCTTTGCATTGAGTCATCTCTTCAGCCACCAACAAGAAGAGATGAAAAGGGCAACTTCATTCTGATCAAAGGAACAATAAACCAAGACCAAACCAACAACCAAACCTCAACAAAAAAATCATGCATGTATATTCACCAAACTATGGTGCACCCAACTTCATTAGAATAGTACTACAGGACTTTAAGACCCAGATTAATCCCAACTCATTAATAGCAGAGGACTTCAATACCCCATTGTCTCCATCAGATAGGTCAACAGGACAGAGAATTAACAGAGAGACATCTGAATTAATAGCATATATCAAATGGACTTAACAGACATTTACCAAATACTCCACCCAAGCACCAAAGAATATACTTTCTATTCAGTGCCCCATGGAGGGACCAGAATCGATCATATACTGGGGCACTAAACAAACCTCAACAAATACAAAATGATTGAAATAATTCCATGCATTCTATCAGAAGACAATGCAATAAAGCTTACAATCAACACTGGTAGAAACCCTAGTAACTACATGAACACATGGAGATTAAACAACACACTCCTGAATGATCAATGGGTCAAAGGAGAAATAAAGGAAGAAATAAAAGTATTCCTGGAACTAAACAAAAAGGACAATATAACACAAAAAAACCTCTGGGACATGTTAAAAGCAGTTCTTAGAGGAAAGTTTCTAGCTCTAAGTGTCTACATTAAAAGATCAGAAAGAACACAAATAAATGATTTAACATTGCATCTCAAGACACTTAAAAAGCAACAACAAATGAAACCAAAAGCCAGCAGACAAGAAGAAATAACAAAAATCAGAGCAGAAATTAATGAAAAAGAAACAAAGAAAAGAATACAAAGAATCAACAGATCCAAAATCCAGTTCTTTGAAAAGATAAGTAAGATCAAGAGACCGCTAGCCCAGGTAACCAAAAGAAAGAGCACCTCCAAATCAATAAAATCAGAGATGAAAGGGGAACCATCACAACAAACACCAAAAAGATCCAGAACATTATAAAGGAATACTTTAAAAATCGATAACAAAGAAAAGAATACAAAGAATCAACAGATCCAAAATCCAGTTCTTTGAAAAGATAAGTAAGATCAAGAGACCGCTAGCCCAGGTAACCAAAAGAAAGAGCACCTCCAAATCAATAAAATCAGAGATGAAAGGGGAACCATCACAACAGACACCAGAAAGATACAGAACATTATAAGGGAATACTTTAAAAACCTATATGCTACTAAA
>NW_008345699.1:1708521-1712535 GCF_000622305.1 Nannospalax galili | reverse complement strand
ACCTAAAAGAAATGGACGGGTATTTAAATGCATGGTAACCACCAAAACTAAACCAAGAAGAGATTAACAGCTTAAACAGAACCATAACACATAAGGACATTGAAACAGTCCCTTAAACTATATCTTAACATAGATTAAGAATAAAACCCCTAATGCAATTGAGGAAATTACTAATTATACATATCATAGAAGAAAATGTAGAAATGGAAAATAAGGATAGAGTTATATGGTCAACCTTCTTAATCAGAGTAATATAACTGAAATAAAACAAGATACCACCACAGAGTCACATTTATAAAACTGTGCATGTAAATCATTGCTGAGAAAACTTAAATTCTCATTCATTGTTTAAGGATATGAAAAATTATGTAAGTTTTGAGGACCACTGTTTGGCAGTTTCTTTTAGAATTAAACATAAGCTTCTGATTACCAAAGCAATTTCACCATTAGGTATTTTTCTATATGCAATTTAGAAATATAATTACAATGAAGATTTGTTATAGAATATTTATAGTAGCAGTTTATCAATAATCCAAATTTGCTTAATAGACACATGACCACCAACTGGAGAAAAAAAAATACAAGTCATGTTATGCCATGAGTAATCAGAAGAAAGTTCAATGAGATTATGGCTGTTGCAGTGCTAGGTGTGGGTCTCTTGTGTGGTCCAGCTGAGCGTGCTGCATTTGTTCAAGCCAATATGTCTGATAGTTTTTGGACCTGAATTTCCTGATATGATGTTGATATGTTCATCTGCTTCTACAGTCTGAAAGTGCCCTGATAAACTTATAGGGTGTCATTTGTTCTCCTGATTTTAGCCATTCTGACTGGAGTTAGATGCAATCTTAAAGTAATCTGTTTCCTAATTAGTAAGGATGTTGAACATTTTAAAAAGAAATTCATCATTTTTATTTCTTATTTTGTTAACTCTCTACTCAGATCACTGAGTTGGAACAATGGAACAGTTGTTTACTTGCTTTTTTATTTTTTGAGTTTTTGTGTATTCTAGATATTAATCCTCTGTCAGATATATAGCTTGTTTCCCACTCTTTGGCTTTCATCTTCAATAAATTGGGTGTTTCCTTTCTCTACAGAAGCTTTTTAGTTTAATGAGGTCACATTTGTTAGTTGTTGACATTAATTTCTGAGGAACTTGTGTTATTTTGAAAGTCCTTTCATGTACTTATTACTTGTAGGGTGCTATCCATGTTTTCTGTTAACAGCTTCAGCATTTCAGATTTCACCCTGATGTCTTTGAGCTATTTGGTATTGACTTTTGTGCAGGGTAATAGATATGGGTTCAATTCTGTTCTTCCACATGTGGAGATCCAGTTTTCACAGAATCCTTTGTTGAAGATGCTCTGTTTCCATCAATGTGTGTTTATTAACTATTAGGTGGTTATAATTGTGTGCACTCATATTTTGGTCTTCTATTTCATTCTATTAAACTACATTTCTGTTTTAGTGCCTGTATCATAATGTTTCTATTTCTATAGCTCTATAATATAGTTTGAGATCTTGTCTGATAATCTCAACCTGCATTGCTCTATGTGTTTAGAATTTGCTTTGGCTCTGCAAGGTCTTTTGTGATTCCATATAAATTTTAGGATAATATTTTCTATTTTTGTGAAGAATGTCACGAGGATTTGGGGGGGATTACATTGAATCTATAAATTGCTTCTGGTAGGATGGTCATTTTCAAAATATCTACTCTACTAATACGTGAATATTAGAGGTCTTTCCATCTCCATGTGTCTTCCTCAATCATTTTCTTCAAAGACAAAGTTTTCATTCCAGAGGTCTTTAATGACTTTGTTTAGATTAATTCCTAGATATATTTTTGGAGACTATTGCGACCTGGATTATTCCATGAACTTTTTCTCTGATTGCTTATAATAGGAATATAGGAATGTTATATTTTTCTAAACTTATTTTGCAACCTACCACTTTGCTGAAAGAGTTGATCATTTCTGGAAGTTTTCTGGTGGAATTTTGGGATCTCTTATTTGTAATACTATATCATCTGGAAACAGAGATAATTTGACCTTTTCTTTTCCAATTAGTATCCATTTAAAATCCTTCTCTGCTTCATGCTCTAGCTAAAGCTTTAATAACTGCACTGAAAAGGAGTAGGGATAGGAATAGTGCACAGACTTCTTCATCTGGTTCCTGGACTTAATGGGAACGCTTCAAGTTTTTCTCCATTTAGAATGATGCTGGCTGTGGGTTGTTGTATATAGTCTTGATTATGTTTAGATATGTTCAATACAATCCAATTCTCTGTATGACTGTTTTCATGATTCCACATTGGATTTTGTCAAAAAGTGTTTTCTGTGTCTGCTGAGATCATTATGTGATTGGTGAATACATAATATACTCTGGACACAGGACTTGGAGCAATAGAGCTGGAACTGACCTGGAAACCTTCCTCTGAAGAATCACTCTCATGGTATCAGAGGATACTACCAAGCTGCTAAAGGAGGAAAAAATATAATGCTCTTACCCACCTATAAAACTTAATAAACACAACAATGACTGGTCCAGCAAAATATCTCTTTTGGTGCAGTAGTGGCACTGTTATCTCGGGAGAAATGAACAGCTGTGTAATTGGACATAAGACCTACTGAATGGGAGGTAACTCCTGTATGGCACTATAAATAGCCAAATACAAATGACTGGAGAGGCCATGGATCCTAGTGAAAAATCTTTTATTCACATCCTTAGACCAACATAATTTCTTACTGTACTCTAAGGATGTATCCTTATATTTACATGCAAGTGTACCTCTCACCATTCATCTAAACCATATGGCTTAAATCTCAGCACTCAGGAGGCAGAGGTGGGTTTTTCTCTGAGATTGAGGCCAGCCGATCTCTGTAGTCAGACAAGTACAGCTGGGGCTACAAGGAGTCCTTGTCTCAAAACACTCAAAAAATAATAAATAAAACACATTTTGCAACAGATAGAGATAATTAAAGAGTTTTACAACTGGTCAAATATAGAGAATAATTGTCCGTGGGAAGCCTATACCAAAGTAACAAATTTGCAATGCAATCTGTACATTTAAGACTTTGGGAACATAACAGATCAGGTGGGGAAAAGAGTATTAATGTGTTTCTTAATGCTCAGTAATAAAGCTTCCTCATGCAAAAAATGATGACTAACCCATAAAGCCACTACTGACCAAAATGCAGAGAACAAATGACCACAGACTGTTTGTTCCTGTGTAGGACACCTAAACCAATCTCTGCCACCTAAGGTGCAGGGAACATTTTGGAAGATGGGACAGAAATACTCTAAGTCATATGGATGAGCAAAAGGAAACAGAGTTTTCCATGTGGTGAGGAACTTATTCATATGAACTCAAAGCAATAGTGACAGCTTGTACAAGATCCACACAAGCTCAAACCAGAAAAAAAAATCACAGAAGTGGGGAAATGGGTAAGAATGACTACTTTAGAGAGAGAGTTGGTTTTCTTTAAGTGAATGACAGATACTAAATAGGTTGAGTAGGCACCAGTATATGGACTCACACTGCGGGACATTTGGGGACACACACTTTTCTTGATAAGCCTTAGCATATCTGGGAATATACATGAAATCTGGTGTGGGTTATGGGTACTGTCAGTAGGAGAACAGATCTAAATCTAATCAGAGCATTGTGTAATATTTGTAAAAATTCAATTGAAAAAGACAGAAGTGAAAATAATGAAAATTTCTTTCTGATACTTGTCCTAATTTGCTCTAATTTAACATCAGAAAATACTTCCCTTGAACTTTGTACTATATCAGTGTCTAGTGTGTCTCAAGTAGAAAATATCTCTTAGATTAGAATTTTATGAGGAGATATCACTGTGCGCTTTTCAGTATTTGGTGTCATGAGTGAGCAGTCTTTCATTTTACTTCCTGTACACACAGAGGATATGGTTATTCAGAATGTAATACTTCAAAATCACGAAGTATTTTTTCAATAGAATGTTTTGTATCATGTTAAAAAACACAAAAATGATATAT
>NW_008345699.1:1701773-1708344 GCF_000622305.1 Nannospalax galili | reverse complement strand
AATATTTTAATAGTTGATATATATTTGAATAAATAATTAATCTATAATTAATTAATACTCTGCAATATGTATGTCATTCATTATATAGGAAAATTTTTAGCTCATAAGAATTAATGGAAGAGAGCTTATTAAAAAATTTTAAGATAGAATGTCACATGTAATCATTCATATGTACTCATAATACTTGCATTGCAGTTCTTCAGATTACTTCCTTGAGGGAAAATGTCCATATGAGTTAGAGATTTGAAAAGTTTTGAAAGTTATTTGGACAGTGTGTACAGGTGGGAGAAACACTACAGACAGTACAGGAGCAGGGCTACGGGACCTCATGTATGTCTAAGAGACACATCAAGTCTAATTATCTTTATGGAGAGTAGACCGGATACTTACAGATTCTAGTCTAGAAAATAAAATACTTCTCAAACTGAAAAGGGCATTCATAGCTTTTTAATTCAAAATAATATAAGTAATCCTGATTTGAGTGCTGATTCAAATACATGATAATATAATATAATGATTACTTGATATCACAGATTTTTCCACAACTAAGTTCTTATTAAATCTAGGTTACATTTAAGACCAAAATGTATCACAAAGGATAAATTTTATTAGTACTTCAGCAGTATAGTTTTCTCAGAAAAAAGGCTCATGTAGTTATAATATCTTTGTTTTCATCAAGCTATATATAGAGTGCCTGATTTGGATAGCTAAATTGCACTCATATTTCATGCATTTGCAATGGGTTCTTTGAATATTTATGGATTCATTATGTATCTATTGTTTTCCTTCAGGAGGTTTAGAGTCTAATAAAACTGTCACAGAATTTTTATCTGGAATGAATAAATAAGTGGGTATTCAGGTTATTTTTCATTGTAAAAATAGGTTAAAAACATAATTATTTTTTGCAAATTCTGCTTCATGCAGAAAATAAGCTAAAATTGATTGTGATCCTATTATAGCAAAATTCCTATGCTTGCTATGTCAATTTTATCAAAATTCATCTACAGTCATTAAACTATATGTCTATAACACATTTAATATAAAAATAAAATATCAGGGAAGGGATGTAATTTAGTTGGTACCACAATTGCTTGGATGTGCAAAGCCCTAAAGGTCATCCTTGGCTTCATAGCAAAATAACTTAGAGACCATCCTGAAATAAAATACAGGAGGCCTTGCATCAAAACAATAAATTAATTACTTTCAAACACTTTTATTCCAGTTAAAAATGACAACTTTGGTGCTGGAGATATTTCTCAGCAGATAAAAGCACTGGCTGCTCTTGCAGAGGACAAGTATTCCATTCCCAGCAAGCCCATGGCTACTAAAACCATAACTTCAGCTCCAGGAAATTTGCCCTCTTCTGACCTCTGAAGGCATTGCACCTCATGAGTGCACTAACATACATGTAGTCAACACATTCAATGCATAAAAAATATATTAATGTATATATATTTTAATATTTTATTTATTTTTTAAATTTTTATGTGTATGTGTATATTGCCTGCATATAGGTGCACCCATGTTGTGCAGTGTCCATGGAGGACAGAAGAGGCTCTTGAATCCCTGGGAACTGGAGTTACAGACAGTTATTAGCTGCCATGCTGGTGTTGGGATTCAAACTCGGGTCTTCTGCAAGAACAACTGTTGTTCATAACAGCTAAGCCATGTCACCAGCCCTAAAATATATTTTTAAGTGACAACTTCAAAATCAAGATATGTGACCTTAAAATGAATTTGTACTATGATCTTGACTTAACAACTTACAATATTCACAGACATAACAAACTGAGACACAGCTTTTGGAATCAGTGAGTAAAGTCTCTGGAAATCCATTCCTCCACAAAATCATGAGTAATGGAAAGTTTGTCATAACTGACTTTTTAAAGGCTCTAGAAAATTACAAAAGTGTTATAAGAATCCAAGAAACCTTCATTGAAAATCTGCTCCTCTCTGTTAGGACAGTAAACAGTGGTATTGTACTTGTGTTTCCTGTCTTCTAGCTATACACTCTGAAACCAGCACTACAACAGACATAAGGGGAAGAACTTGGGTTTGTCACACGCTCCAACTCCACATCCACACAATCATATCTGCAATCCATCCAAAGCTGTCTGGTCGTCATACTCAATGAGTTCATATGTATTTGAACTGACTAAAGATGTCCAGATGTGGTACTTAGCCCTCTTCTGAGATCATTTGTCAACAGTGATCAGTGGAGAGTTGGCAACCATGCTATTTAGGTTGAACAGGAGAGTGGCAAAGAGAATTAGTAGGAGAAGCAGAGGGGCAGAATGTCCATAGGGTCTCTTCTAGGACTCACTTACTCTTAGGAATCTAGAAGGCAATAAATAAGCACAGGAGTAGCTGGGAAGGCCCTCTTCCATCAACTCTGGTTGATCTTGAAGTTGTAGTTATGATAGAAGCAAAGATCAAGGCAGAGTTAGAAACACAGAAACAGTGGTGATGGCTGAGTGAGCTGCTCTTTCAGGAAACAGAAAGAATCTTCCTGGTCATTAGCTGTGTACTCAGCTAACCCACAAAGGTTTCAGTGGTCAAATAAGTCAAAAAACTATAGACTCACCAAATTATTCCAAGATATCCAGTTTGCAAGAAACAGTCACCCCACTAACAACAAGTAAATAGTAAAAATAGTAAGAAGTAGGTGATCTTATGTCCATACAATAACTATGTATCCTTGAACACCTAGGGAGGTAGTTTCTGATATTATCAGCAATGTGTGAATATTGACCCAATGATCACCTAGCCTCCAGAATGATCAAAATTCTATATATTATATTAATTGCATAATTTCCTCTTGTATGAATTTCTCAATAATGTATTCTTTATAGAGGTTTATTTTTAATTTTCAGAATTAAAATATTTCCTGATTTTGTTCTACATTTTTCCATATTCAATAAAAATACATTTTATAATCTTCATGTATAATGACTTAATTTTTAACTATATAATATGTAGTCCAGTAATGTAAATATAACAAAATGATCAATTCTCGATAATACTCTAGATTTATTTATATTTGCTCTATATAATTTGCATTTTACTTTTAAATTTTGGATTAAAATTTTAATTATACATGTTCATTTGTAGAAACTTAATAAACATTTAAAAATACTTTACTATTTTCATATTATGTGTATGAGTGCATTGACTGCATGTATGTATGATTACTGCTGTCATGCAATGCTCATGGTGGTCAGAAGAAGGCATCAGATTCTCCTGTAATTGGAATCAGGGATTGTTGTTAGCCACTATGTGGGTGCTGGGAATGGAACCCAGATCTTCTGCAAAAGCTGCCAGTGCTGTTAACTGCTGAGTCATCTCTCCAGCCCCTTTAACGGGAGTTTTCATATTAAGATTTGTTTAAGTGGAATAGAAAAATAGATTGATGCTAGATAATTTTTGCCTGTTTAAAACTTGATTTTCACCAATGATTAAATATTCTTCATATTTTCAAAACTTTTAACATTTTTAATGTCAAATATTTATGATAATGAAAAAATTCAGTACACATTATACTGGTAAATTCCTTCTCCAAAATCAATATTTTTAATAGGGATATATTATTACTTTATTTATTAAGAGAAATTATCTAGAAATAACTACTTAAATGGATGAGTATGTCACAAAGCTTTAATACTTTATATTGGATTGCCTCTATAAAATTAAAACTTAAATGTTCTTTTTACCTTAGTTACACTATCAAGTTATACAGTAACCAATACAGAAATTAGATATAATTAAAATCAATCTGTGCAATATTCATATAAATACATTCAGAATTAAATCAATTTGTAAATAATATCAATCATTTTTCAATAAATTATGAACAAAGCCAGCTATGTTAAGCAATTTATTGAGTAGAAGCTGAAAATTGTTGTTTCAATTATTTACTTCAATTTTCACATGCTTTCTGTATTGGTTCTTCTTAAATATTATAATTTAACTTATATATGAATTATCTTGTATTTTTATTATAACTTCAGTATTGAGTACTTAAGAACATATCTGTGTATATGTTCATGAATGTGTGTATAAATTTATATACACATTTATGAGTTAAACAGTCCACTATTTCTTCAAATGTCACTTGACAAATCCTTAGAAACAAATACTGCACTGCTTCCATTTCTTTCTGTTCTTAGTAGGTGAAAATGACAGGAGAATCAATAAGGAGAATTGTAAGGTCAGGATGAAAAACATTGCTAGCTCAGATCTTAATTTCAGGAACAATTTGCCTGACATCTGTGCAGTCTCTTCATGGAAGTTTAGCAGATTTGACAGCTAATTAATTATAAAGCAAGATTGGAGACTGGACAGAAGACCAGGCAGAAGAGAATTCATCTTCAGTGTCAACACATTTCAGTATGTTCATTTTCTTAGGCCTGAAAGACATACCTGTAGTAAATCATTGTTTATCTTTAAACTCCAAAAGGAAATCAAACATGACATGAACAATTACTGAGGTATTCTTAGAGAAATATATTTCTGAATGAGAAACATGCAAGCAATTAGAAGCCATGTGAACCTGAGAACTCCTCGTGTTCCGTGTTTACATTATATTATCTATGAGCTCTAAAATTTCTTTATTCTAAAATCCCGAGACAAAAGTTCTAAGCTGCCAATAGAAGTAAATGTGGAACCATATAATGGCTAAAATTATATAGTAGAGATACAAACATCACAACAAGAATACAAATTTCAAAGAAATTCTGTATTTACCTGTTAAATGCAAACATTTTGCTGATATGAAGCAAATATTTTCTATTGCAACTAAATAAATAGTATACTGTCTCAAGTGAAACACTTTTTTACATATTTATCATAAATTGAGACAAAACAAACACTAAACTACTGAACTGAACAAACCGATCACTATCACTTTTGATTCATTTGAGAAGTGAGCATTACATAATTCCCCTTTATACCACACTTGGAGAAACAATTGATTGAAAAGAGAGAATTCCAACTTACTGGAACAAATGCCTCATTGTGAGAAACTGGTGTGGGAAAATCCAGGATAGAAACTACAGTGAGATCCTGTTGCTGGAAAGGATATACACTTGATTTTTTTCCTCACAATTTTTATTGACTTTTTGTGCATTACACATAAAAGATCTTTATCAAATGTATACCCATTCCCCTTCCCACATACCCACCCTGACAGTACCAGATTTCAGGTATTCTGCCATATATGTTAAGTCCCATCTTAAAAATGAATTACCATATGATCCAGTTATATCATTCCATGGAATAAACCAAAAAGACTCATGCTAGTGTAGAGATACCTATACACCTGTGTTCATTGCTGCTCTTTTCACAACAGCAAGCACACTTGGAGTTTTTAGAACCATGAGCTGCAACCACTGATTTACACAGTGGAGTCCATTCAGGATTCCAGCAGGGTGAGAATATGAACAATGGTAAAGCGGGCCAGAGTTCACTTCTAACAAGACCTTCCTAAGAAGCTACTCACCCAGTGTCTAACCTTAAAGGGATTTGTCAAAGCCTAACCTTGGAGAAAGGCAGACCCTGCGCAGGCACATGTACCTTTCTATATGAAGGAATTCAATATTCATTCTCAACTTACAATAGTGTCCTGACTTACCTAGAGGGAATTGGGAGAAACTAAAGCAATTTTGACTTCATATACTAAAGGCATAGGCTCAGAATAATTAGGGAATACTTCCCTATAATTCACATCACCATCACATAACTGAAGTCCCTGTGATACCATGCTTTTTACTCACTAAACTATGTTTATCTATCACACACACACACACACACACACACACACACACACACGTATATTTCCTCTGAATTAGTATTTTGAAATAAATTCTAAGACAAACACATTTTTCCCGACAATAGCCTTAAAAAAAAAAAAAAACAAAAAAAAAAAAAAAAACACAGTTTGAAGAGACATAACAAACATCAGAACCAGACATTAATATGGCAGGAATGTTACAGATTAATAAATATTGAACCTTATTTGCCCAGGGCTCAGGGACCATGGAGGAAGAGAAGACACAAAGATGGTAAGAGTCAGGGTTGGTTAATGAAGATGAGGAGACAGAGTATTCCATCATTCTGGAAACTTGCTCATATGAACTTAAAGCAAAAGTGACAGCATCCTCAAGATTTGTGCAAACTCGTTCAGACAAAAAACAAGCCTAGAGCTGGCGAAATGGGAAGGAGGCCCCAAATTTAGTTGAGGAACTATTGATAGCTGATCACTGTGGGTGACGAGAGTCAATCTTTAAGGGAGTGATGCTAACTAGGCTGACTGGACTCCAATGCATGAGCTCACACTGAGAGTCATCTGGGTACACTACTTGACTTGATTAGCTTTAGCATATATGGCAGAAAGCATGAAATCCTGTGTGCAGGCTATAGAGGAGGACATCCAAGGGAGGGTGTCTAAAAGTGATTTAGATGTATTATATGAAATACACAAAAGTTCATAAAAGTATATATTGAAAAAATAAAAAATAAGTCAGATTTGTGATTTAGACCACAAAGTAAAAAAAAAATAATAAACAAATTTAGA
>NW_008345699.1:1682051-1701594 GCF_000622305.1 Nannospalax galili | reverse complement strand
TATATATATATGAAAATCAAACAGAAAAGATCAAGGAAAGAAGAGTAAGATGTTCAAGAACTCTGGGCAACTGCAAATATAAATATAATAAGATATTATAATTGGAAGATGACAGAAAAGGGATATTTGAAGTAGCACTGACATAGTTTGTTGAAATGTGAGACAGAAAACTACTCATAAAAGGAGCTCAGAAAATTTTTAGTAGGGAAACTGCTGAGAAAGGTTAGTCATATCAAATTCAAATACGCAAACATCAAAGATAATGGAAAATTATATGAATCATTACAGTTGAGCCAGAGGAAAGCAGACCGCTGTGAGTTCAAAGTTAGCCTTGTCTATATCACAAGGCCAGGTTAGTATGGGTGACAAACTGAGGCCTTTTAACAACAAAAAAATGGTGGTGTATTCAAGAGTGAAGAAAAGCATCCACCCAACTTCTCAGATGTTATGCAAAAAATTGGACAGCAAGTGAAATATTTAAAGTATAGACAATAATTAGTAGGAAAAATACTATAATCTGGGATATTACACTTAATAATTGTAAGAGAATTGACTTCTTAACACAAGGAAATAATAAAATAGTAAGCGGTTTTCTTCTAATAGATACTCTTTCAAAAGTAAGAAGTTTTTAAAGAAGCCCTTTAGAGGCAAGGTAAATGATCCGGGTAAACACGTGGATAAAAAACATAAAAAAAACCACATGAAAATCATTTTGTGTTTTACTCTTTTCTCTGTCTCACTTAAA
Organism: Nannospalax galili; assembly: GCF_000622305.1. Taxonomy (NCBI): domain Eukaryota; kingdom Metazoa; phylum Chordata; class Mammalia; order Rodentia; family Spalacidae; genus Nannospalax; species Nannospalax galili. The sequence goes on along the minus strand of NW_008345699.1, from coordinate 1,700,849 downwards.
TAATGATGATATAAAGCACAGTCATAAACCTGTTTATAAAATGACAACATATCAAAATTTACTTCAAATGAAGACACTTGTGTAGAATTTCCTTCCTTCCCTCAGTCTCCCTGTGTTCTCTCCCTGCCTCTATTTCCCTCCGTCCACCTTTTGTCCCTTGCTTCCTTTTCCTGTTTGCTCTCTTTTGTCTTTAATCTAAGGTCTTAAATCACTTATCCTGCTATAATTCCTCAGAGTATTTCTTTTTATCTGCATTAAGCTAAAAAACAATAATAAATTATGATGAACAAAATTTTATACCCTAACACAGAATTTAATGTGACTGAATTATCATCAGCAAAAAGCTAGAATATTTACTTTCACTCAGAATCTTCTTCCAGCATGCTTTGAGTTTTCATGAGTTAAATAATGACAGTAACTTTCTTCTTCTTCTTCTTCTTCTTCTTCTTCTTCTTCTTCTTCTTCTTCTTCTTCTTCTATTATTATTATTATTATTATCATTAATATTTTAATACTTTCAACAAAAATCATATGCCATTCAGTACCCATGTTGAAATATGCTTCACCTAGTCACATGACATCCACAGTGATTTGGAAAGAGAGAATTTCAACATATATGCTTGCTTGCTTAAGCTCAGCCAACTTTCTTCACTCTTACACAGTTCACTTACCAGCCAATGAAACGATGCTGCCCACATTCAGGGTAGGACGTCCCACCTCAGCTGACAATTGAAACAATCCCCCAAAGATGTGCCCATAGGCCAACCTGAACTAGATAATTCTTCTTTAGTATTTTCTTTCTGTGACCCAGCTATTTCACCTGAGCATATAGCCAGAGAACGCCACATCCTGTCATAGAGATATCTATGAGCATCTATGTTTGCTAAGCTCTATTTATAATAGCAAGGAAATAAAATCAATCTAGATGCCCATAAACAGATGAATGGATAATAAAAAATGTATCATGCATAAAAATGGAATATTTTTCAGCTGTAAAGAAAAATACATTCATGAGACTTCAAGGAAAATAAATGTACGTAGAAAGTATAAGATTATGAAGGTCACTAAATCTTAGAAACAAATGAAACCCCATATTCTCCCTCATACTCATATACTAGCCTATATTCTACACATGTGTATTTGTAAACAGTTATTTGTGAAGTGAACAGCTTAAATTTTAAAAAGAACAATTAAGGGTAATATTAGGTGATGGAGAGGGATGGAATGCAGACAAATTATACAGTAGAATTTTTGTTGGTCTTAAAGCACATAATGATGTCATTTGCTGGAAATTAGAAGCAATCAGAATTCAACATTGTAAGAAAAATATGCTAGCCTCAGAAAGACAAAATACCATGTTTTCATATTTATACTTTCATAAAGTATTTTTCTATGTGGGAGAGCAGCCTGTGAGCATGTACATGCCACGGTACAAATGTGAAAGTCAGAAGACAACTTGTGGGAACCAGTTCTATCCCTCCACCATGTGGATTACATCATCATGCTTGGTAGCAAGCACCATTAACCAGGGAGCCATCTAACTAGCCTAGAAATCATGGTGATTAATCAGACACCTATTGTTTTCACATAATGCCAAAATATCTGTCGTCAAACATACCATTCATGCTGTGAGATCCAACCTAGAAATCCCAAGATACTTTTGAAAGTTACACAGAACTAACACTAAGCTGGGCTTTGCTTTCAATATATATTTGATAAAAGGACAAGACCAATAATATATTGTGCTCTGTTCCCATAGTGACTTGAATTTTCACAATGTTGGAGATGTTTTAGCATTCAATTAACAACTCTCTGTAACTTAATATAATCCAAATTCTAAATGATTCTTAATAATTGCATTTCAAGTTGCAGTCCTGAATTTTTTTGTTTTTTAACCACTGAAAAAAGATCTTTTATTTTGTTTCATTTTCTCATTTACATTAACAATTCACTTACAGTTGGATTTCATAGTTTCAGGTGCTCATGTGTTATACCAAGCACATTTTCCTGAAAAGGATGAGGTTCCTCAATTTCCTGAAGTGACACATTTATCAAAATCAACTATCCTTTTATTCCTGGATCTCATGTGAAGCTTTTTTTTGTTGTTATTTCTATCATCTTTTAAGGGCAATATTAATTTATAATTCTTTGAAAGTGGATAATTTTATCCTGTTTACTGAAGAACACTACACAGCATAAACATTTAAAAGTCATAAAATACTCAATGCATTTCTAAATCCCCTACACAGGCTTCTCAGTGTAGTGACCAGCATTGCTCAGTCCTTATCACTAATGGACAGTCAGCAGCCTTTCCCCTGAGCCTTCTCTGGACGTAGTAATTTTAAATCAGTAGTATGCTATTGTAAAAGAAGGGAAAATAGTTCAGTACTTCCACGTAATCAAAATTTGAAATATGTAAAGTGTTTTTGAGGAATTTCTATTATAATACTTCCCTTGCTCTGCAGAAGCATTTTAGTTTAATGAGGTTTGACTTGTCAATTGTTGACTTTAAATCCTGAGCCACCGATGTCTAATATAGAAAGTCTTTTCCAATTAAAAAGCTCATGATACCCCCAGATAACATTGCCACTATTGCATCAGAGAGGTAATTTGCTGTGTCAGTAGTTATGGTAATCAAACTTTAGGACTAGGTTGGCCCATTGATTGATTTTTTTTTCCCTTAGAAGATTGTATAGTATGCTCTAGAACTATGAGAGTTAAGCTTCAGGCAGAGTTTCCAGGTCAGCTCCTGCTCCATTGCTACAAGTTCTGTGTCTGAAGAATATCTTGTCTTCAGCAGTAGGGTCTTATCTTAAAGTTCTGGGTGATAACCAAGAGCTCTGACAATAGCTTGTGTTATTTTGAGATTCTCTTGAACTACAATGACCAACCAGTGGAATGGCTGTCTCTCCATCTGTAACTGTGCTCCTTGCCATACAGTCCTAGGTATGCACATGCACTAATGTTCAGGCACTGTATGTGCATTTCTCAGAGGGTTCTGGAACCAACTCATTTCCCTTAGGGTTCCCTAGTTCCCCAAGATCCATTCATCTACTCTCTCCCTCAACCTACCTCCACAGTCCAAGACCCCAATTAACAACAACCTCCCTCCAGTAACACCCATTTCATACCGTCCTGAGTTCCTTCCACCACTACCACCATGGCCTCCTGCATGTCTCTCACTCCTCCCCTCCCAGATGAGCATTCCCACTTTCCCCACCTCCGCACGGGTAACATCTGATCCCTAATATCCCCCTCCTTCAGGTTCTTTCTTCCCCTTTACCTCCATATTTCCTTTCCATGTTCCTGGTTCCTGGTGTTACATCAGGATATATACTCACATATAAGGAATTGATGCTACAATCTGCAAAAGAAGGAGAACATACATTGCTTGCTTTTCTGATTTGTGTTACTTCACTTAGTATAACAGTCTTGAGTTCCATCCATTTACCTCCAAATTTCATGATTTTATCTTCTTACTGCTGAGTAGAATGCCATTGTTTGGATGTACCACATTTCCATTATCTATTCATCAGTTGAGGGATATTTAGGTTGTTTTCATTTCTTGCCTATAGTGAAAAGACCAGCAACAAACATGAATATACAGGTATCTCTACAGTACAATGAGTCCTTTGGGATATGTCAAGGAGTGGTATCATTAGGTCATATGGTAGATTCATTTTTAGTGTTTTGAGAGTTATCCACACTGCTTTCCATAGTGGTTTCATGAGTTTGCATTCCCATCAACAGTGAGCATTCCTCTTTCTCCACATCCTCTCCAGCATTCAGTGCTCTTTTGTCCTCTTGTTTTTAGCCAGTCTGACTGGGATAAGATAGAAGCATAAAGTAGTTTTTTTGTGCATTCCTTGAATTACTAAGTAGATTGAGCATTTTTAAGGTATTTCTTAAGCATTTTTATTTCTTCATTGAGAACTCTCTGTTCACGTCTATAGCTCATCTTTTTAATGGGTCATTTATTTTCTTGTTTCTTTCTGAGTATTTTATATATTCTGGATATTAATCCTCTGTCAGATGTGTATCTGGTAAAGATTTTCTCCCACTCAGTATCTTTCCTCTTTACTTCCTTGGTTGTTTCTTTTGCTCTACAGAATCTTAGTAGCTTAATGAAGTCCCACTTGTTGATTGGTGACCTTAACACACCAGCAACTCATGTTCAATTTAGAAAGTTCTTTCCTATGCTTATATCTGGTAGGGTATTGCCTATGTTTTTCTAGCAGTTTCAGAGTATTGGGTTTTATATTGAGGTCTTTGATCCATTTGGAGATGACTTTTGTGCAGAGTGAAAGATAAGGATCCAATTTCATTCTTCTATGGGTGGAGGTCCAGTTTTGCCAGCACCACTTGTTGAAGAAATTATCTTTCCTCCATTGTGTGTTCTTGGCACCATTGTCTAATTTCAGGTGGCTGAAATTGCGTGTACTCAAGTTTGGATCTTCTATTTTGTTCCCCTGATGTATGTGTCTATTTCTGTGCCAGTACTATGCTGTTGGTAAATAAGCTGAGCTCTTGTATGGTAATATCCCCAACACTGTTCTTTCTGCCAAAGATCACTTTAGTTGTCCTGGGTCTTTTGTGATTCCATATAAATTTTAGGATGATTTTTCTAGCTGTGAAGAATGTTATGGGTATTTTTGATTGGTATTGCAGTATATCTATAGATTGCTTTTGTTAGGATAATCATTTTCAGAATATTAATTCTATCAATCAATGCACACAATAGGACTTTCCCTCTTCTCCTGTCTTCTGTTTCTTTAAAGATTTAAATTTTCATTATATAGATCTTTAATATATTTGGTTAAGTTTATTCCCAATTTTTTTGAGGTTATTGTGAATGGGAGGTTTTCATTGACTGCTTTTTGTTTGCTTATTATTAACATATAGAAAAACTACTGATTTATGTAAATTGACTTTGCAAACTGCCACATTGCTGAAAGTATTGGTCATTTCTAGCAGTTTCCTGGCTGTATTTTACATATAATATGTCATCTGCTTATGCTTCCAGTTTTTCTCCACTTAGAATGATGTTGGCTATGGGTTTGTTGTATATAAGCTTTAATTATGTTGAGCTATGTTCCCTCCTGTCCAATTCTTCCTACCACTTTAAGCATGAATGCATTTTGGATTTTGTCAAAGACCTTTTCTGCATCTATTGAGATGACCATGTGACTTTGTCTTTAAATCCATTTATATGTTTTATTATATTTATTGACATACATATTGACTCATTCCTGCATGTCTGGAATAAACATGAATTGAGCACAAATCCTGCTTAATTGCAGTGAACTCATGGGGGGTCACTGTAAACATATACAAATACACATGGCTAGAGAGGTCATAGACCCTAGAGAAAATTCTATCTGTCATATCCCTAGACAAATGAAATATTTTATCATGTACTAAGTGTGGATCCTTATATTACAGACAAGTACACAACAAAGCACTCATCAAAGAAACTTCTTTATACAATAGATGGAGGATACTGCCAGGTTTCAAAAGTGGTCAAACACAGAGAAATGCCCACTCACAGTTCAGGGACTATTGAGGAAGAGGGGACAGAAAGATTGTAAGAGTCAGGATTAGTTAATGAACAAAAGCTTTCAGGTCACTGGAAGCTTGCACATGTGAACTTGCAGCAACAATGGCATTGAGCATGGGACCCCTACCAACTCAATCAAACAAGGGCCCAAAGTGGGAGGTATGTTCCCTCCAATTCAATTCCCTATAGGACTTTTTATATGAACTCATGTTGAATTTTGTCAAATGCCTTTTCTGCATCTATTGTATGACCATCCTTGTATCTCTGGAATAAAGTTGACTTGATCATGGTGAAAGATCTTTCTGATGTGTCTGTATGAGGCTTGAGAGTATTTTGTTCAGAATCCTTACATCTATGCATTTCTGATTTATTTTAACCTGAATACTATTTTTTCACATTTTAGAAAAGCAACTCTTTCTTTTTATTTTTTAGCTCTATTTGTTTAGAATAATATTTTCCATCCTTTCACCTTATGGTGTTGCCTAGACAATAAATACATGGATTTTTTTTTCTTTTACTTAATTTTTATTTTATTTTTATCATTAGTCCATTCAACTAGCCTGTGTTTTTTTACTGAGTATTTAAGGCCCAATGTAGTGCTATTATTGAAAAGTGCTAATTAATTATTGTCATTTATTTTTTTATGTTTTTAGTCTTATTTTGTGTTTCTGCACTATATACTTTCATTTGTTTTCTTTCTGTACCCTCTTGAGTATGTTCATTTTTTGTTCAGAACTTTGTATTGCTTTGAATCTTCTCTGTAGAGCTGGTTTGATAGACATGAATTCTTTGAGCCTAGTCTTGTCATGACTTTTTTTCCCTTTGACTATTATGCAATGTTTAGGTGGGTAAAATAGTTTGAATTGGCATTTCTGATCACTAGAACCAGGAATACTTTGGTCCAGACTCTTCTGGTTTTCATAGTTTGCAATGAAAAGTCAACTGTAAATCTGATGGGTTTCTGTAATATTTAACTTGTTTTTCCTCTTTGTTCTGTATTTTCAGTGTTTTTGGTATGATATGCCATGGGAGTTTCTGTTCTGATCCTGTCTAACAGGTGTTATCTATGCTTCTTCTATCTGTATAGATATGTCTTTCCTTGATTTGGGGAACTTTTCTTCTAACCTCCTTTTGAATATCTGGTCACTGCCACTGACCTCAGATTCCTCTCCTTGCTCTATGCCTGATCTATTCACGGTGTCCCACATTTCCCGCGTATTCAATTCCTTTGTTTTTGTTTTTACATTCTTTGCTTCAGTGGTTCATTTCTTCAATTTTGTTGTCTAGTTTTGAAATTCTGTTTTCCATTTCATTTGTTCTGCTTGTGAGGCTTACTTGTCATTTAAAAATGACACTGAATTTTTCAGTTCCATCTTTTTTTGACCCTGGTTTACTTCAATATTTCTATTTTTGTCAATTAATGTTTCAAGTTCAGAAATTTTTTGCATTTCATTCAGCCTTATATTTGTGTTTTATTTAGCTTTTGTCAGGGGTTTATTCCTACAGTCTTTGAGGTTTTTTTTTTTTTTTTTTTGTCTGTGTGTTCTTTAAATTATTTAAGTTTGTGATGGTTTGAATGATAATGTTCCCCATAGCCTCCAGGTATTTGGACATTTTGTCCCCAGACAATTGCATTGTTTGGGGAGGTTTTAGATTGTGTGGCTATCCTGGAGGAAGCACGTTACTGGGGGTAGGCTTAGAGAGTTCTTAAGCCTTGCCAGATCTCCAGTCACTCTCTTGCTTCCTGTGCCTGCCTGATGATGTGAGAGCTTTGCTTCTGCTGCTCCTGCTCCAGCCACCTCTGGCCACCATGCCTCCCTGCCATGATGGACTGTAATTCCCCTGGAACCGTAAGCTCAAATAAACTCTTCCTTCTATAAATAGCTTGGGTCAGTGTTTCTGTCACAGCAACAGCAAAGTGACTAATACAAAGTTTCTGACTATTCTTTTAAATTCTGAATCCAGGAGTTCCTCTGGGCAAATCTCCTTGTAGGACATTTCTGTAGGAATGGTGGCCTTTGATGGGGATATATTATGTTGGATTTTCATATTATTCACATTTTGCATTGTAGTTTGGGCATATTCATTTCTTTTGTCAGTTGTGCATCTAATATGAAAGTTTAGTCTGTCTTTGACTAGTTGAAGTTTGGTTCTGTTCATATTGTTGATGTAGCTTGGCTGCTGCTGATGGGGTAAACATAGTTATTTGGTCTGTACTTCAGTCTTCCCTTTGATTTTTTATTTGAAGAACAGGATGGTCCCTAGCTTTCTAGTCAAGAGCTTGCCAGTGGAGTGAATAGGCCTAAGACCATTTAAAGGTTATGAGGATTAAGTGGTTGGATTCTGGCAGGTTAGTCCATATCTTTTAGCTGGTTGTACAGGAAAGGGGCTTAGGATGAAGGAGGGCATGGGTATTGTGTGCCGAGGGTCTAACTAGTTAAGCAGAGTAGATGTGAACTCAGAAGCAGCTTGAATGTAGCTGGTGCAAGTGCAGGGGATTCCAAAGACAGTTGGTGGGGTCTGACTTAGCAGGCGAGTCTGGAGGTCTCGGGGGCTGGCAGGAAGGGACCTCACAATGAGGAGTTGGGGACAGCATGGGAAGGTAACCAGAATAGATGAGAGCCTTGGAATGTGGAGGATACATTTTGTGATTTTTAATAAATGGTATTTTTATTTATTTACTTTTATTTTATGTGTATAAGTATATTTCCTGTGTGTAGGTAAGTGGACCCATGTAATGCAATGCCCATGGAGGACAGAAGAGGCTGTCAGATCCCCTGGAACTGGAGTTACAGACAGTTGTTAGCTATCATGTGGGTGCTGGGATTCGTACGCAGGTCTTCTGCAAGAACAGCCAGTGTTCTGAACTGCTGAGCCATCTCTCCAGCTCCAATAAACATATTTTTTAAACATTAGTCTGCTGACTGGGTCATCTTGACCAGCACATTATTTATTTTTTGACACAATTTTAGATAAAATAAACATTTTGAGACACAGACATATTATACTTACCAGATTGATAAATATAAAAATGACCTTGCCTCTCTTTCTTCTTTACTAAGGAAAGAAGCTGAAGATAAGAGCTTCCACATGCAGATTTGATTAAGCCTCCACATATTCTTCCCAAATCTAGATTTAGATATGCATGTACAAAACATAAAGAAAAATATTTTATAATAAAATTTCCTTACAAATATCATTTATCTGAAAAACAATATTGGGCTGTGATTTTGTTGCATTTTAAACATTTTACATTGTATTTTATTAAATACAAAAAAATTTTTTAAATGTTCCCAAAGAGCATATAGGTACAATCTTTTTATACACAAGCCTAATTAATCTAACATGCTTTTCTAGTAGGAAAAATAATGATGTTTAAATGAGCATGACCTGCCACTGTGAGTTTAACAGGAATGTTAAAATATTGTTGTCATATTCCAAAGTTCTGATTGCCCTTAATTCCCTGGATTCTTAGTATAAGATCCTGCTTCTTTACCATACTGAAAAATGGCTCAGATTGAGTCAAATAAATGGCATAAATATAGTTTCCTCTTGACTGCTTGTATTTGTTTCTCATAATGCAACAAAATACTAACAATAATAATCTTATAAAAGATAAGTGTATTTTGATACAGGGTTTTACAGGGGATGGTCCAAGTTGAAGTAGAACCTATTTAAGCCTGCAGTAAGTTTGTCAGATGGCCATGGTACAGAATACATGGTGTGTCAGTTTTCTCTTTTGGCAGCCAGGAAGCCAAACACATAGGAGGAGGTTGTTATCTTGAAGGGAGCTTCAAGAGGATACCTTTGGTCGCTTAAAGTCCACTACTAGGCCCCAACTCCTAAACAGTCTCTCTCCTATAAGGAGCTTCACCCAACATTGCAAGTCTTTTACATAGTGACTTTTAGAGAATAGTCATTGAAATCACAGCACAATTTTAGAAGTAAATAATTTATTTGCCATTGTAATATGATAGCTATATCTTCTAGTTAAATGTAATATTTTAATTGTTCATCTTTCATGTATTTATCAAAATATTAAATATATTTAAAATTTTGGTCAGGTGTGGTGGCACATACCTTTAATCCTAGCACTTGGGAGGCAGAGGTGGGTGAATCTCTGTGAGATCAAGGCTAGTCTGATCTACTTAGTGAATTTCAAGCCAGTTTGGGCTTCAGGGAAAGCTTGTTTCAAAAATACCAAGAAATAAAAGTAAAAAGAATTTTACATAAAAAGAACAGATATTTCTCTATTTAAATTGTAAATGAGTTTTTCTTTATGGTAGCAAACTTGAAATATTATTAAAACAAAACAAAACAAAACATTTTAGTTTAGACTATAGTTCATTAAGTTCCAAGGATTTCTACTGCAATAGTTTAGTGATAAAACTATTATTGAGAGTAACTTTCACTACAACATTTAGTAGAGACTGTACCATTTAGGATTCAGTGAAAAAGAAAAAAAAATTCTTTAAAAGAATGGAAAACTGCAATAAAATGAGTAAGTTGTGTCAGAGCACACAGAAGCTCTGGATATCCCACATAGAGTACTGGCTTAGAGACTGCAGAAAGGGGTTCTCACCCAGCTTGGGGAGCAAGGGGTGAGTTTGAAATTACCGGGATCAGAAGAGGTAGTATCATTTCTGTGAAGAGGGAAGCAGACATGTAAGGGACAGGAAGTACATGGTTGCTTCCTGTGCTGGAGAAGGACTGACTGTGTGGAGAGGAGTTCTCACACTGCTGGGAACAAATAAGATGAAAGCCAGCAATCCTGGAATTTGCTTCTTCCAGTGGGAAAACTAATAGAAAAAGGGAGTTTTTAAAATTTTTTTATTTTAATCTCCTCTGTCATCTAATAACTCTTCATGTCTGAGAAATATCAAAGAACTCAGGAGAAAGCCAACTGGCAAAGTAGAAGCATAATTCTCAAAGTCCTCACTGCCAACACGAACATCAGTGGAGCTGACTGTGCTAGAGTGGATCTTGAAGCAATAGCTTAATAATATTCATAAAAAAATATAAATAAACTATGTGTGTGTGCCATTGTAGATGTTTGCTATAAATATGTTCATCTTCCCTTCTTCCCTACTACAAATTCACTAGTGCAATCTTCATTATTTTCATGGAAAATAGATAAATCTAGTTAGTCTTCCTTTATCTCATTTCAACTTTTCTAGCTCATTGTCTATGCCAGTGTCACAGAGATCATTAGAAACAACATGTTTGGCTATTGTATTTCCCTGTGGTTAAAATCCAGAGGCATCTGGGACTGAAGAGATCACTCAGTGACTAACTAAGATCAATAGTTGGTCTTGCAGCATCCTTAGCTTAGGTTTCCAACACCCACATGGCAAGTTACATCGCTCTGTAATTCCAGTTCCAGGGGGGCTAATATCCACTCTGTCCTGCCCAGGCATTTCATGTCATGGGTACACTTATATATATGCAGCAAAAACATTGATATGCATGAAATGAAAATGAATCCATTATTTTAATCCAGAGGCATCACTTCATTGATATATTTCCAAATAGTGTACCTTTGCAAAAAGCTTATACTCTATTTCATTCGTTAATTACAACATTTAAATTTCTCCCATCCCATGCCCAGTCATTCCAGCACCTTACTCAAGTTCTAGGTAATCTGACATCTTCTTCTGACCACACTGGTTTTCACATATGTCTTAGTTTGTTCTTCATTGCTGTGACAAAACACTGACCAGTACCAACTTGGGGAGGAAAGGGTTTATTTGTCTTACATCTCCCAGGTCGCACGCAGTTCATCAGGGAGCCCAAGATAGGAACTCAGGGCAGGAACCTGGAAGCAGGAGCTGGAGCACAGGCCATGGAGGAATGCTGCTTACAGGCTTGCTCCCCTGGCCCCTGCTCAGCCTGCTTTCTTATGCAACACAGGCCCACCTGCCCAGGGGTGGCACCACCCACAGTGGGCTGGGCCCTCCCACATCACTCATCAAGAAGATGCCCTTCAGACATGGCCACAGGCCAGTCCAATAGAGGCAATTTCCAGATTGAGGCTCCCTCAACTCAGGTGTGTCAAGTTGACACTAAAGCTATCCAGCACAACATAGATGGCACGCATAAATGTATGCATGCACACAAACATACAGGTAAAAATTAAAATAGTTTTTGTTAAGACTGTAACTAACGCAAGCAATAAGGAATTTCTTGAAATGAAGAAAGCTCTGCAATGTTGAAATAATGGCATTACGAAGATGCCCAGGACTTCTAACCATGGGAATCACCAACACATTTTGTACATAGGCCTAAGCCTTCCTCAAACATTTTAAAGCAGATGAACACAAGTGACTAGGCCTCTTTTCTTCCTGGTACATATAAACTTCGTACTCTGTAATATTTTTTTCATTTATAAATGGTTCCTTCTGAAATGTTGCCCCTGATCTCTCCACAGCCCATATTTTGGAAGTTTTCACAGTCAAACTGAAAGTCAACCTTTAAAAACCCTGTCACTGAGGCAAAATTGTGTGTCTGACTTTTAATGCTCAAATAGCTCAGGCTACTATAACAACAGCAGCAATAACAGTAATATAATGTGAGGGCTAATCCTGGCTGTCAACTTGGTTGGATCTGGGATTAACTGAAGTGAGAGAGATTGTCTTGATTGGATCATCTGAAGCTGGAAGACACCCTAAATGTGGGTGTTACCTTCTGATGGCAGCCTGTATAAAAGACCATGGCAGAAGAGAGCACTCACTTTTTGCGGCTTGCCTTCTCTCTTGCTTGTGAGTTTGTCTTGCTGCTGTAGACTGAATACTAGCAGATCTCTTGGAATTCAGCAGACTTTCAGCACCGGTTTGGGGCTACTGAGATATGCAGCCTCGGACTGAGCAACTACGGATTCTCAGCCTCTCCAGTGTGGTGCAGCCATTGTTGGACTACTCGGATTCTATCCTGTGAGCTAAACTGATAAATCCCTGTATATATATATATAAACATTCTACCGGTTCTGTTTCTTTAGAGAACCCTGACTAATACACATTAAAAAGCAAAATTTATGTGGTTCAAACAAATGATTATTTCCTGTAGTTCTGGAGGGATGTTGGATAAACTAGCTTCAAGTTCACAAGTGATTCAGATTCTAATGATAGTGCTTTTGCTAACTTGAGGTTAACTCACATGTCTAATTATCCTCATACATAGAGGAAGAAAGATATAGAGATGGAGAGACAGAGTGGTGGTAAGACATATATTTATAGAAGCAAGAAAACAAACATGGGGCTCCTCATTAATATAATGATTAATATTCCTGCCTGTTAAACAGGAGACCCGTGTTCAATTCCCCTATAGGGAAGTTGCTCAATTTTGCTGGGTGTGGTGGCGCATGCCTTTAATCCAAGCACTCAGGAATCAGAGGCGGTGGGTTTATGTCAGTTCAAGGAGAGAGAGGAGAGATAGCAATAACGAGAGTGAGAGTGAGACCAAGCGGGTGAGTGAGTGAGAGAGAGAGAGAGAGAGAGAGAACATTTAACAGTTAAGCATCATGCCCAAAATTTCAGTAAACATCTTATCTCTCAGCAACCTGGCATTCAAGCACAATTCTATGGAGTTAAGGATAGAGTCCTGATATTGGGGAGTTCCAACAGGCTAGGGTAGGCCCTGTGAGCCAATTATAAAGACAAATAGTGGGGTGAGGCTAGGAAAGAAGCTTTACTATTTGGGGTGACCATACCAGGAAGAAAAGAGGCCTAACCACCTGTGGTCTGTTTATAGAATGCTAGAAGAAAGCTTAGGGTTATATAGGAAATGTGTTGGATATTCCCATTGTTAGGAGTCCAGCAGTCTGGCTGTGACCCCTTGATCATGCAGAGTTTTGTTCAAATCAAAAACATTTCCTATTGCTTAAGTTAGTTTGGTTCTTTAAAAAAACTATCTTATGACAAGAGTGGTAGCTCATGCATTTAATACCAGCACTCGGGAAGCAGAGATTGAAGACAGATCTCTGTGAGTTCAAAGTTCCAGGCCTGCTGGGGCTACAGGGAGACCCTGTTTCAGAAGACCAAAAACAGTTATCTTAATTTTTACCTGTATGTCTGTGTACATACATAAGTTTACATGTACCACCTATGTGCAAGAGCCCATGGTGGACAAAACAGGACATCAGATATCCTAGAACTGGATGTACCTATGGTATAAGCTGCCATGTGCTTCTGGGAGCCAAACAAAGGTCCTTGGTAAAGCCACAAACACTTCTAAGTGTCTATGTGAGCCCTCTCTCCAGTTCCCTTGAGTCTTTAAAATTATTTTAAATAAAAAATGTTCATCCATCAGATCTATTGTAACTGGAATCTAAAATAACTGCATTATAGAATGACTCATAAAATAGCCAGTCAGAAAAGTAAAATGCAGTGGAGTTAGATGAGAATTGAGATTTAGAGAAATGCCTGGAGATGTCTTCAATCCTTGCTAGAGTTCTGAGACAGGACATTGTAAAACCTAGCAGCAAATAATCCCTTGATTAGATGACGGACAGATGCAAAATGAAAGCAGACATGCTAGGCTTATGATTATCCCTTAGGCATCTGAAGATGCTGGGGAGGAGTCAGTGCTACTTTAGTAGGAACAGCCTCCTCATCTATCTCAAATAACCACATTGAGGATTAGGCTCGATCATTAGGATTTGGGTGGAAGTGTGAAAATTTGGTCCATGAGCAACTGTTGTGCCCATGTTTTTTTCTTGCATTTTGCACTATCTTTTCTAACAAATAACAGCATTATTTAAGGGACCACAAAACTTGTAAATGAAAGTCTTTAGTATTCCATGACACAACTGAGAGAAAGCTAATGAAATAAGCACCAGGATTATCATTTCTGTAATTTTTCAGTCATTCAGAATTAAACTCAGCCAAGCCCATCTTATGTGCCTTCATTGACCTACCCTTAAGAAGATGATAAAATGATGAGACTTGATTATATTATGTTCCCTAATCAGATAGGCAGCATTCTGTGATACATTGTTCCTTAAAACTTTCCTACAGATTCATCTACAAAAAAAAATATGTTTAAATGACCTCTAGACATGTGAAATTCACCTCTTCTGGAAACTGTAAAATAACTTCGGACACTTTGTATATCAACATCATCTCCTCCCCATTGTAACATATTTGAAAAAATAAATAAATAATAAAATAGCTCCTTGAAATACCCTTTTGAGGAGGACTAGTCTTGCTTTAGTTAAGCATGTCAACTTTCAAGATAGCATACAAGGTCTATAATAGTCTACATTTCTGTGCTGTATAATCCAGAAGTTATTCTGTCAACTATGTAGAGATATAAAAAAATGATCATAGATCAATGCTCCTCCGTACATACTGTAGTTTAAATTCTTACCAGGGAGGTCCATCACTACAAAGTAGGATTTTCCAAGAAAGACTTTGTTTTCTTTCCAACTCAAAAACACAAAATGATTTTATTCCTTCTCAATATCCTTTACATTTGTCCTAATTCCCCCAAGTAAAAATATTTCTGTAAATGAGAAAAACACAAAACAGCTATGACAATAATAGACAGATAGATATAGATTATATGCTACACATGCTGGAAATGTGGCTCAGCAGTTGAGAACACTGGCTGCTCTTGCAGAATACCTGGATTCAAGTCCCAGTACCATATAGGGGCTAACAACTGTCTGTAACTCCAGTTCCAAGCAATGCAGTGCCCTCTTCTGTCCTCTGTAGGTACTGCACAACATGGGCACACTTATGTACATGCAAGCATAGCACTCATACACATTAAAAAAATCATAAAATACATATGCTAGGCATGGTAATACATGCCTGTATTGCCAGCACTCAGGAGGCAGAGGAAGGTGGATCTCTATAAGGTTGAGGCCAACATGGTTCACATAGAAAGTTTCAGGTTAGCTAGGGCTTCATGTAGGTAAAGGCACCTTCTGCCAAGTCTGATAACCTGAATTTTATATTATATACACACACACACACACACACACACACACACACACACACATATGTATAATATCAAATTGTTTTTTGTCAACCTGACACAAATTAGAGTCACCAGGGAAGAAGAAGCGTCAGTTGAGGAATTTCCTCCATCACACTGGCCTGAGGGCATGTCTATGAGTTGTTTGCTTAGCTGTTAATTGACATGGAAAATCCCAACACACTGTGGGCAGTGTAATTTCTTGGAAAGGATACCTGGACAATATAAGAAAATAACTGAGCTAGTCATGGGGATGCACGGCTGTAAACATCACTGCCCCATGGTCTCTGCCTTAACTGCTGCCTCCAAGTTCCTGCCTTGATATTTTGCTACATGTTCCTCAAAGTTGGACTGTGTTTTCAAAGTATATTAATAAGTAAACCCTTTAATACCAAAGCTGTTTTTGACATGGTGTTCATCACATCATCAAAAATCAAACTGGAAGTTAGATGATAGATGATGATAGATAGATATATGGATGATAGACATACACATACATAGATGATGCATATTAATAATATAGAATGAATATATTCATACATACATTTTAATAGTCTATATTACTAAGATATGTATACCTTAATTTATCCTTAAACTCATTCATGAAATAGGTCTGCTCTCTTGAATATAAACTAACAAGCCTCTCTGAGCCAACAACTGTTTTTTTTCCCCTTATAGCAAATGGGAAACTGCAATATTGGGCTAAAAAATAAGAAAAATATTCTCTAACAGGAGAACAGCTGTCCACAGTTGACAAACTCCTCCCTAGCATCTCCCACACTTCTAAGATATCCCAGAGGAAATAGTCTCTTATGATTCTAATAAAAATGACCTGCTGAACAGGCTACAGTGGAAGAACTCACGCTGAGGGATATCTGGGTATACAAATTTCACTTGATAGTCCTTAACATTGTAGAACCCTGAGACCCTCTTCATTCACCCGCTACCCCCCAATCCCTCCAGACCCCTACTAATTGCTCTTTTAGCTTCTGTAAAATGCTTGGCTGCTGCTTTAGACATGCCTAAAAATGCCCTGGCATGCCCTGACTCCCACCTGCTATTCCCCCCCTTCCAGGAAACTATAGATTAACCAAGCCCTAGCAGAAAAACTGCCCTATAAGGTAAAAAAGGAGACTCCTGGCCCCACAGCTAACAGTCAGCACATTCCACAGCCCTAAGAATAGCACCTACCAATAAGAAACTTCCAGGGCTGCATCTTATACATCCAATTGATTTAAAATTATGTTGGCGCGCACGGGCTCCTTGAAGCAACCAAAATGTATCTTTGGTATGCTTTGTCTAAAACCTATAAAAGGCTCCACTCTCCCTTACTCTGGGCTCTCAGCATGGAACCGTTGAGTTGGTGAGGTCTGAGAGCCCGAGCTTAAGCCCGAATAAACCATAAACCTTTGCTTTTGCATTTTGGTGTGTTGGGTTCTTGGTGGTCTCTTTGGGGTCCAGTGGATGGGGTACAACATTTGGGGGCTCTTCCAGGATCCCCCCAGAGACCTCCGAGAGGAACCGACCCCAAAAGGTTTGTGATCAACCGGCTGGATAAGTTTTTGTAAAACTGTGTTTGTCCGCTTTTCTGTCTTTTCTATACTTTCCCTTTGGTCGCGGCCATCTGATCTGAGTATTTTGTCAATGGAAAGATAGCAAGGCAACCTCGGAAGATGTCCCCATCCTCATCGGAGTGGGTGTTCCCCACCGGACACCCCACCAGGACACTAGTCCATCTGAAACCTCAGAGGACCTCACAACCCTGTTGGGACACGAAAGTCCTATCTGTACAGTCTTTGGCACAATCAAGCCAGGGAATCCACATGGCCAAGAGTCCAGACCATCTGAAAGCTGCAATAGTTTAATCTGTCTGTCTGTGTCATTCTTGTGTCTTGTGATCTTCATTCTAATTTCTTTTTTGACGAAACGGACGGGACTGATAAATACTATGGGCAACACCCCATCTTCCCCTCTAGACCTTACACTAGTCCACTGGGGGGATGTTAAGACGATTGCCCATAACAATAGTGTAGATGTAAAGAAAAAGAAAAGGGCAACTTTATGTTCAGTTAATTGGCCCTCCTTCAATGTTGGACGGCCCCCTGAAGGGACTTTTAACCTGAGTTTGATTTCCAGGGTAGAGGATCATGTCTTCAGCCTATGGACAGGCCACCAGGACCAGATCCCATACATTGTGACCTGGCGAGGTCTCATCGAATGACCTGATGGCCCCCCAGCCTGGGTCAAGTCCTTCCTTCCCCTGATTAATCCAACTGCTCCACCTCCACCTCTGCAGGTCCTCCCTCTCAGACCAAAGGAAGAAGAGAAACCCATTTCAAGGGAGGCACAGAGGAGAACGACATCTTTCCCCTGCCCTACACCTCTCAGATGGGCACCCCACCAACAGCGCCACAAGTGCAGGCCCCGCCTCCTAACCCTGAGGAGCCACCATTGCTTCCACAGGGACCTGCGCAGGCCACAAGGAGCCGAGGGGGCAAGTCCCCCAGCCTGACTCCATTGTCCTCCCCCTCCAGCCGGTGGGGCCCTCAGACAGAGAGGGCAATCAGCCCTTTCATTACTGGCCCTTTGCCACCAGTGATCTTTACAATTGGCGCTCACAGAATGCGCCTTTCTCTGAAAACCCCAGGGACTTGATTAACTTATTGGAAACTGTTCTCTTCACTCACCAGCCCACCTGGGACGACTGCCACCAGCTTCTGAGTGTCCTGTTCACTACTGAGAAGTGAAACAGGATTCTGGAGGCAGCCCAGAAATTGGTTCTGGGCCCCACCGGGGACCCCACCACAGACCAAGGCATCATTAATGCCAGCTTTCCCGCTAGCCGTCCTAACTGGCACTACAACACGGCAGAAGGTAAGGAGAGGCTCCTGGTCTACTGCCAGACTCTGTTAGTGGGTCTCAAAATTGCGGCTCAAAAACCTGCCAATATGTCTATGATGTCAGACAGGGGCCCGAAGAGAGCCCACCCTCATACTTAGAGAGGTTACAAGATGACTTCCAGCGGTTCACTCCATATGACCCAGAAACAGAGGAATCAGCTCAAACTGTGATGTTTGCTTTTGTTAACCAGGCAGCCCCTGACATCAGGAGAAACTTACAGTCTTTAGATAGACTAGGAGAAAAGAACCTTAGGGACTTAATAGCAGTGGTGGAAAAGGTTTATAATAGAAGGGAGACAGCAGAACAAAGAGAGGAAAGAAAAGAAAAAAGACAAGAAGCAAGCCTGACCAGGGTCCTGGAGAGAC
>NW_008345699.1:1680058-1682027 GCF_000622305.1 Nannospalax galili | reverse complement strand
AGACCAGGGTCCTGAAGAGACAACAGGCCCACCACAAGAAGGACCTCAGAGAGATATTATTGGCAACCAACCCCCAGTATGGAAGGAGCTCATCGGTGGGATCCAGACCACAAAATAAGGTAGGGAAAAAACAGTGTGCATACTGCAAGGAGGAAGGGCACTGGGTGAAGGACTTCCCCAAGAAGAATAAGCAATCAGCTAAGGTATTACCGGCTCTAATTGGGGTGAAGACAGTGACTACGGGAGATGGGGCTCAGGTCCCCTCCCTGAGCCCAGGGTAACCCTGAAAATAGAGGGGAAACCAATTGAGTTTATGGTCGATACTGGTGCCCAGAATTCAGTTTTATTGGAGCCAAGAGGGCCAGTGTCCTCCAGATCTACATGGGTACGGGGACAACAGGAACAAAGCCCTATTCATGGACTACCCGAAGAACAAAGATTTAGGGAAGGGCCTGGTATCCCACTCATTTCTAGAAATCCCTAAATGTCCCTACCCACTTCTGGGCAGAGATTTATTGTCAAAAATGAGGGTACAGATCCACTTCACAGCTAAAGGAGCCACCCTGCTTCACAACAGGGCACCAGTTCAGGTTCTAGTCACGAACGACCTGACTGAGGAATATAGACTCCATCAGGAGCCAATTCAACCAAACCCTGATATATCAGATTGGTTCCAAAAATTTCCCCAAGCCTGGGCAGAAACAGGGGGTATGGGTCTGGCAGGACACAGGCCTCCTGTATATGTTGAACTCAAAGCAGGGGCGGACCCTGTTAAAGTGTGCCAGTATCCTATGCCCCTAGAGGCAAAACGTGGAATTACTCCACATATCAGAAGATGAATGGAACTGGGACTCAAGGATGCCTTCTTCAGCCTGCCACTAGCTCCCAGCAGTCAGCCCTACTTTGCCTTTGAATGGCATGATCCGGAGGCAGGAATCAGTGGCCAGCTGACCTGGAAGCAACAGCCTGAAGGGTTTAAAAATTCTCCAACTATATTTGATGAGGCCCTACATGAAGATCTGGGTTATTACAGAGCCCAACACCCCGACATAAGCTTGTTACAATATGTAGATGACTTATTGATCATGGCACCATCTAGAAGTCCTGTCTGGAGGGGACAGAGGACTTATTCCACACACTTGGGGACTTGGGATACCGGGCCTCAGCAAAAAAAGCTCAGCTATGTCTGCAAGAAGTGACTTACCTAGGGTACATCCTCAAGGAGGGGCAGCAGTGGTTGACTAAGGCCCACAAAGAGACTGTGCTAAAGATCCCTGCACTGACCTCCAGAAAACAGGTGAGGGAATTCCTGGGTACCACGGGGTTCTGCAGCCTCTGGATTTTGGGGTTTGCTGAAATTGCAAAACCCCTATATGAGGCTACGAAAGAAGGACAGGACTTCAACTGGACGCAGGAAAGGCAAGAGGTCTTTGAAACCCTAAAACGCAAGCTCTTAGAGGCCCCTGCCCTAGGACTACCAGACATAAGTAAACCTTTCTGTCTATGTGTGGATGAACGTAAAGGTATTGCAAAAGGGGTCCTCACCCAGAGAGTAGGCCCCTGGAAGAGACCTATTGCATACCTATCAAAGAAATTAGACCCTGTAGCAGCTGGATGGCCCCCCCCTCCTGTGAATTATAGCAGCAGTGGCCCTGCTGGTTAAGGATGCTAGTAAGTTAACCCTGGGAGAGGACCTGCTTGTGGCAACCACTCATGCCCTTGAAGGGGTGTTCAAGCAACCCCCCGATCAATGGTTGAGCAATGCCCGATTAACTTATTATCAGGCTCTGCTCCTAAATCTGCCCAGGATCACCTTCCAGGTACCAACGGCCCTGAACCCAGCCACGCTGTTGCCAGATCCCGATCTCAGGGACGCACTCCATGACTGTACTGAAATTCTGGCACAGGTGCATTGCATCAGACCTGACCTGAAAGATGTTCCCTTGCCTGATGCTGAAGAAACCTGGAA
>NW_008345699.1:1664491-1679551 GCF_000622305.1 Nannospalax galili | reverse complement strand
TCACCAAAGCCCTAAAGATGGGTAAAGGAAAGAGACTCAACATCTACACAGATAGCAGATATGCATTTGCCACTGCCCATATTCATGGGGCTATCTATCAAGAGAGGGGCCTCCTTACTGCAGAGGGAAAGACTATTAAAAATAAACAAGAGATCTTAGACCTCCTGCAAGCCCTCTGGGCCCCAACAAAACTAGCCATAATCCACTGCCCGGGTCACCAAAAAGGAAACAACCCCACCCAGAAGGGAAATAATGTGGCTGACAGGACAGCTAAAGAAATAGCCCTGACCTCCAGGATCCTGCCCATTCTTGTTGATCCCGGAGCAAGGGAACTGCCTAAAACTCCCCACTATAGCCCCAAGGACTTAGCCTGGATACAAACTCTCCCTATGACTCAATGCCTAGAGGGCTGGTGGAGGACAATGGAAGGAAAAGTTATCCTACCTCAGAACTTAGGCATAAGATTGCTCAAGAAAATACATCAAGCATCACACATGGGCACCCAAAGGATGCAAGACTTACTAAGAAGGGCCAAAGTTAAAATTCAGGAAGGAAATCAAGCCATTGAAAAAATTGTTAGGCATTGTCATGCCTGCCAATTAACCAACTCAGCTCTGTCCCATGCTAACCCAGGATCCTGGAGCAGAGGGACACGACTGGGTATGTATTGGGAGACTGATTTCACTGAGATCAAACAGGGAAAATTTGGATATAAATATTTACTAGTATTCATAGATACCGCCTCTCGATGGACTGAGGCCTACCCAACCAAGCATGAGACTGGTCACGTGGTAGCCAAGAAGCTGATCGAAGAGATCCTGCCCAGGTATGGTTTCCCAACTACAATCAGATCAGATAATGAGCCAGAATTTGTCTCTCAGGTAAGCCAGGGAATAGCCACTGCACTAGGGGCCACTTGGAAACTACATTGTGCTTATAGACCCCAGAGTTCAGTACAGGTAGAAAGAATGAATAGAACTCTAAAAGAGACCTTAACCAAATTAGCTTTAGAGACTGACGCAGACTGGGTGGCTCTCCTCCCCTTTGCCCTTTTTAGAGTAAGAAACACTCCATACCATATGGGCTTGACCCCCTTTGAAATCATGTATGGAATTCCCCCTCCTATGATACCTAGCCTCTAAGCTGACCTAGTATTGACCTTGGGAGACCAGGACCTACTGGACTCACTCCAGCGGTTGCAGCTAACCCACCAATGGGTCTGGCCACAACTCAGAGCCATATATGAAGCTCCTGTCCCCTCACAACCCCACAGGTTTAAACTGGGTGACTGGGTCTTCATCCGCAGACACCAACAGAAAAATCTTGAGCCAAGATGGAAGGGCCCCTTCGTGATCCTCTTGACGACTCCCACCACACTCAAAGTGGACGGTGTCGCGGCTTAGGTACACTACTCCCATGCAAAACCTGACGACCCATTTGCAGTCCCAGAAGATTATAAGGGAGACACCTGGAAGGCATCCCCACACCCTTTGAATCCATTCAGGCTCTGCATCCAACGAGACCCTTCCTGCTAACCTGTCTGTTGTTGACATTGAACTGCTTATCGGCTGATGGCACCTTTCCTGCAAGAAAACTAAATCCCCCTATGCCCCAAAACTTAACTTGGGTAATCACCAACCCTGCCACGGGGACGGTCATCAACTCTACCTCCAAGACAGCCTCTCCCAATACTTGGTATTCTGACCTTTGGGTTGACCTCTGTGACATCTTTGAAGGAGAATGGGAACCTCATGACCAGACCCCCTTTCCTCCCTTCGGCTGCTGAGACCCCAGCCCCAGATCACGCACGCAAAGCCTCGCCATCTACATTTGTCCAGGCCATGGATGCAGCAGACAAGAAAAATTTGTGGGGGACATGGGGATTATTATTGCGCCGACTGGGGCTGTGAGACCACCGGCACATACTGGTGGAAAGGGTCATCAACTGGGGATCTAATAACCATACAACAGGCCCCTGAATCTACCACCCTGGGATGGGGAGGGACCACTGGAGGAGGTATGGGGGGCCCTGCGCCCAACCACAGTGCAACCCCCTCATAATTCGGTTCACTGAGAAAGGAAAAACGGGCCCAAGGATCTACCACCCTGGGATGGGGAGGGACCACTGGAGGAGGTATGGGGGGGCCCTGCACCCAACCATGGTGCAACTCCCTCATAATTCGGTTCACTGAGAAAGGTAAACAGTCTATGGGGTGGGATGTAGGACACACATGGGGCCTACGGCTATATGCTGCAGGGAGAGACCCTGGGGCCCTCTTTACAGTTCAACTCCTCCTCCAACCAGTCATCCATGCACTGGGACCCAACCAAGCCCTAAATCCCCCCCAGATGATTCTCATAAATCTTCTCCAGCTAAACCCCCTCCCGGACCTCCCACTGCCCAAACCTATACTCCTGCGCTAACAACTCAGACTTTTGAGTCCTCAAGGGCAGATCCTATTCCTCCCCCTCCTGCCACTACCCTGACCCTGGAAATTCTTTTGCAGATGCTAAATTCATCTTATTACTTCCTTAATCAAACCAACCAAATTCTTACTGCCCTCTTGCTGGCTCTGCTATGGTGTTGCCCCCCCATATTATGAGGGAATTGCTGTACAAGGAATGTTCTCCCTTGTGGATTACACAGAATGCAGATGGCTATCAAATGTTTCTCTTACCCTATCTCAGGTAACTGGCATTGGGACCTGTGTTGGCCAGGTCCCATTGACCTATACTAGCCTCTACAACACTATCCTCCCCCTTAATGTCACAGGGAGGGGGCAGTTCCTCCTGCCTCACAATGACACCTGGTGGGCCTGCACCACGGGACTAACAGCCTGTGTAAATCGGGAAGTCCTGCAGAGAATATCTGGTTTCTGTGTTATTATCAGACTCCTGCCTAGAATCACCTACCACACTCATGAAGATTTCTTAACCCTCTATACTAGTCTAAAAGGCCCAAGAACTACCAGCCTCACTAGACTTAGAAAGGAGCCAATAACCGCAGTAACTTTAAGTCTCCTCATTGGGATAGGGATTCCTGCTGGGATAGGGACAGGAGCCACAGCCTTGGCAAGACAAGATCAGCGTTATTCTCAGCTCAGAGCCAGCTTAGATTCAGACCTCCGGCAAGTCGAGGAGTCAATTACCTACAAGACTCCCTGAGCTTGCTGGCTGAGCTAGCCCTACAAAATTGTAGGGGATTAGACCTCCTGTTCTTACAGCAGGGTGGTCTATGTGCTGCCCTAAGAGAAGAATGCTGTTTTTATAGGGACCACTCAGGATTAATAAAGGATAACATGGCCAAAATAAGAGAAGGGTTGGAACAGAGGAGACTAGAACAAGAGGCCAGACAGGGATGGTTTGAGTCCTGGTTCAACCAATCTCCCTGGTTGACAACCCTCATCTCCACCCTCTTAGGTCCCCTTATAGTTTTATTTTTAATACTCACCTTTGGGCCATGCATCCTCAATAGATTAGTACAGTTCATGAAGGACAGGTTAGGCACCATACAACTTATGTTTCAGAGGCAACAAGTCTGTAGCATGATCCCCCCAGATACCTGTGAGCTGGCCGACCAGAACCCATGATTGGGTTTCCCAGTTACAAGACAAGGGGGAATGTAGAGCCCTGAGACCCTCTTCATTCACCCACTACCCCCAAATCCCTCCAGACCCCTACTAATTGCTCTTTTAGCTTCTGTAAAATGCTTGGCTGTTGCTTTAGACATGCCTAAACCTGCCCTGGCATGCCCCCACTCCCACCTGCTATCCCCACCTTCCAGGAAACTATAGATTAACCAAGCCCGAGCATAAAAACTGCCCTATAAGGTAAAAAAGGAGACTCCTGGCCCCACAGCTAACAGTCAGCACATTCCACAGCCCTGAGAATGGCACCTACCAATAAGAAACCTCCAGGGCTGCATCTTATACATCCAATCGGTTTAATATGGTGGCGCGCGTGGGCTCCTTGAACCAACCAAAATGTATCTTCAGTATCTCCCCCCTCTTTTGTCTAAACCTATAAAAGACTCCACTCTCCCTTACTCTGGGCTCTCAGCATGGATCCGTTGAGTTGGTGAGGTCTGAGAGCCCAAATTCAAACCCGAATAAGCCATAAACATTTGCTTTTGCATTTTGGTGTGTTGGGATCTCGGTGGTCTCTTTGGGGTCCAGTGGATGGGGTACAACAACATATATGACAAAATGCATGAAGTCTTGTGGGCAGACTATGGGGGTGTGCATATAGGGAGGAGGGTCTAAGTATGATTAATGTATATCGTATGGATTTCACCAAAAATTCAATAAAAATATATTTTAAAAAAAGACCTGAACTTTTTAGTCTTTACTTCAGTGTTTCTTTCTGGAAAGGAGGTCTTGTTATAAGCTGGATACAATAATACTTTTTCTGTTTTTCTATTTCTCAACTTTAATTTCAAAAGACCAGCTTTATTCTGGTTCAGTGCTGCCTGCATCAGTGGGGATAATTCTGTCCAATTCTGTTGTTTGGCAACAGAGCACCAGGATGCTTCATGCTAAAACATGCTCATGGGTACAGAGGACCCTTAAAACCTTGACAATAAAATATTGTGTATTTATCTATATGCCAAAAAGGTATATGATTTGGTTTCATAAACTAGGTGCAGCTTTGTGTAGTGGTAATTTTCAGAGTCAAGCCGGAAAGTCAGATAGAAAGAATTCGTTAACAATTTAGAGGCATATAACACAAAGAGAAAGAAAAGATATGTTCATTTTTTTAATACTGTCCTTAGCCTTACATCTGCTGTTTCAATTCAGATTTGTAAAATTAGAAAATAAAGTTATACTGAAAAATAGGATTAAAAACTTTCAATTAAAAACTGGTCAAGTTCATTTAAAATATTCCACAAGAGTACCCCACCCTGTATCTCCTCCTAGCATGAGCACTGGCCCATTTCTTCTCTTGGCACTCCAGAACTGTGGACTACCTTCTAGGCTCAGACTCCCCACTGTTTCTTGATTCTTTGCACCCACACCAACCCAATTCCTCAGTCTAGTCCCTAGGATCTTACAAAGCCTATTCCCTCCCTAACCTTGCTTTTGCGTATCTGAGACCAGCCTTCATCCCTGGCTGTCCCATTCCCAATTTCCTGAGGCCAGCATTTTTCCTGGGTTAGTTTGACCCTGCCCATTGCTCCTTGACTCCCATAACCTCATTCACCCTCCTGGCTCCTACACCCTGTCTCTCCTCCTAGAGTAGGCACTGGCCCCTTTCTTCCCTTGACACCCTAGACTTCTGGACTACCCTCTTGGCCCAGACTTCCTACTGGTTCCTGATCCTTTGCACCCAAACCAACCCAATTCCTCAATCTAGTGTCTTGGAGCCTTCAAAGCCTGTTCCCTCCCCCAACTTGCCTTTGCATACCTGAGACCACCTGCATTAATCCCTGGCTGTCCTGTCCCACCCCTAATCTGGATTCCTGAGAGTAGCCTCCTTCCCTGACTGCCTGAGAGAACTGAATCCTACTTCTACTTAACAATCCTCCAAAATTACACTGTGCTTGCTGACTAGAGGAATTCAGGCCTTAGGAGAAAGACTGAGAGCATCTGATTCTCATTTGACTTGGGCCTCTGTTGGAACTCCTGAGCAGCAGGACATTTGATGCCTCCAATATAAAATCAAAAGAGAGAACCTGAAGCCTAGACCAACCAGCTTTTCATGCTCAACAATTAAACCACAAAGGCACATAAATTTACAAACAGAAGCAGAGCTAAACTCAACAAAGGAAGGCTTGAGTCACACAAGAATCAGAAACTACAAAAGAAATCCACAGGTCAAAGTCACAGTGAAAAAATATTAATATGAAAAGCTTAAATAATATATCCCCCAAGTACCAACAGTCCTGTAGAGGAGTATAATGAGAACCTCCTAGAGATAACAGGATGCGGAATTCAAAAGAACGATTATAAACATGATAAAAGAATTCAGTCAATTTAAAGAACACACAGACAAAGAAATAGAAGAACTTAAAGAACATAGGTATAAATTTGTGAATGAATTCAGAAAAGATTTAGAAATATTGAAGACTACTCAGGTTGAAATGAAGAAGGCAATGAAACAGTAAGCCAATTAGAAACAACAGGAGAAGCCTCACCAATAGGATGAATGAAATGGAAAAAAGAATATCAACACTGGAAGATAAAGTGGATGAACTAGACCACTCAAGCAACGATTATGAAAAATTTAAGAAAACACAAGACTGGAATATGCAGGAATTGTGTGACAACATAAAAAGACCAAACTTATGCAACACAGGTATAGAGGAAGGAGACGAATCTCAAAATAATGGTATGGGCCAGATCTTCAACAGGATTGTAGAAGAAAATTTCCCAAAATTAAAGAAAGACATGCTCATACAAATAAAAGAAGCACATAGAACACCAAATAGACAGGGTCAGAAAAGAAACTCTCCATGGCACATCACAGTAAAAATAATAAATATACAGAACAAAGACAAAATACTGAAAGCTGTGAAAGAAAAGTAACAAATCACATATTCAGGAAAACCCATCAGGATTACAGTTCACTTTTCAGTGCAAACTATGAAAGCCAGAAGAGCAGGGACCACAGTATTTCCAGGTCTAAATGACCACAGATGCTAACCCAGATTATTTTACCGAGCCAAAATGTCTATTATCGTAGAAGGGGGAAAAAAATATTCCGTGCAAAAATAGGCTGAAAGAATTCATGTCCACAAAACCAGCCCTTTGGAGAGTTCTTGAAGCCATAGAAAGAGCTGAAGAAAGGAACAACTACATCCAAAGGATAACAGAAAGAAACTTAATGAAGGTATAACTTTGGAAATGCACAGTTACACTAAGAATGCAAATAGAAATCAAAACGACAGGAATCAATGCACATCTGTCATTAATATATTTAAATATGAATAGACCAAATTCCCCAGTCAAGACACAAACTAGTTGAATGGATTAAGAGGCAAAGCCCATCTTTTTGTTGTCTTCCAGACACTCATCTCACTTCAAGGACAGGCACTACCTTAAGGTGAAAGAATGGAGAAAAATATTTCATGCAAATATTACTAAGAAAAAAGCAGGACTTTCCATTCTAATACTTGGCAAAATGGACTTCAAACTGAAACTAATCAGAAGACATGAAGAGGGCCAGGTCATTCTGACCAAAGGAACAATTAACCAAGAAGATATTAAAGTCATGAACAATTATTCACCAAAGTCTTGTGCACCCAACTTCATAAAAACAATACGATAGGACTTTAACACCCAAATTAATTCAATTCATTAATAGTAGGAGATTTCATACCTCATTGTCTCCAAGATATCTCAACAGGATAGAGACTTAACAGGAAGTCATCTGAATTAAAAAGTACCATACATCAAATGGGCTAACAGACGCTTACCAAATATTTCCACCCAAACACCAAAAAATATACTTTCTATTTCGCATCCTATGAAACTTTCTCTAAAGTGAACCACATACTGGAACACAAAAGAAGCATCAAAAATACAAAAGGATTGAAATAATTCCATGTATTCTATCAGACCACAGTGCAATAAAGCTTAAAATCAACACTGGAAGAAACCCTAGTAAGTACATGAACACATGAGAATAAACAAAACACTCCTGAGTGATGAATGGGCCAAAAATAAAATTAATAAAGGAATAGAAGTACTACTGAAACTAAATGAAAAGGACAAAACAGAAAGCAAAACCTCTGGGACATGTTGAAAACAGTCCTTAGAGGGAAGTTTACAACTCTAAGTGCCTATATTAAAAAATAAGAAAGAACACAAATGAATGACACTTGAAAAGACACTTGAAAAGCAACAACAAGTGAAACCCTAACCCAGTAGACAAGAAGAAATAACAAAAATCAGAGCAGAAATTAACGAAAAAGAAACAAAGAAAACAATACAAAGAATCAACAAATCCAAGAGCTGGTTCATTGAAAAGATAAACAAGATTGACAGACCCTTAGCCCATTTAATCAAAAGAAAGAGCACCTCCAAATCAATAAAATAAAAAAAAAATACAACAGACACCAAAAACAGATAGAGATTATAAGAGAATACTTTAAAAATCTATACACTACTAAATTTGAAAACCTAAAGAAATGCACAGGTAGCTAAAAGCATGAGAATCACCAAAATTAAACTAAGAAGAGCTCAACAGCTTTACAGACCCAAAACACATAAGGAAATTGAAACCGTAATATAAAAAAGCTCAGGTTCAGATGGATTAACAGCAGAATTCTACCAGACCTTTAAAGAAGACCTATATCCAATACTACTTAATTTATTCAAATCATACAAATGGAAAGAGAACTTCCCAATTCCTTCTATGAAGCCAGCACCTCTCTATAACCAAAATCAGGTAAAGATACAAACAAAAGAGAAAACTATAGACATATATCCTTAATGAACATAGATGCAAAATTCTCAACAAAATACTTGCAAACTGGATACAAATACACATTAAAAATATCATCCACCATGATCACCAGAGATGTAAGGATGGTTCAATAGACGTAAGTCAATAAATGACATAAATCATATAAATGGACTCAAAACAAGAACCATATGGTCATCTCAATAGATGCAGAGAAGGCCTCTGACAAAATTCAAAAGTATTTACTTGCAAAGTTCTGGAGGGAACTGGACTAGAGGGAACATACCTCAATATAATTAAAGACATATACAACAAAACCACAGTCAGCATCATTATAATTAAAGAAAAACTGGAAGCATTTTCATTAAAATCCGGAACCAGACAAGGATGTCCACTATTTGCACTCCTTTTTAATATAGTGTTTGAAACTCTTGCAAGAGCAATAAGACAAGAGAAGAAAATTAAAAGAGTAACAATTGGAAGAGATCAAATTATTCCTTTTTGCAGACGATACTATATTACATTTAAGAGATGTCAAAAATTAGACCAGAAAACTTCAAGAAATGATCAACACTTTCAATAAGTGGCAGTTTACAAAATTAATCTCAAAAGTCTATAACCTTTCTATATACTAATAACAAGAAATCAGAGAAAGAGTATATATATTTATCGGGATAAACCCGACCAAAGACATTAAAGACCTCTACAATGAAAATTTTAAAACTTTAAAGAAAGAGATTGAGGAAGACTCCAGAAGATAGAAGGCTCTTCTATGCTCATAAATTTGGAGAATAAATATTGTGAAATGGCCATCCTACCAAAAGCCTTTTATAGATCCAATGCAATGCTAATCAAAATTCTCATGACATTCTTCACAGAATAGGAAAAAAAAAATCATAAAATTCATATGGAAGCACAATAGACCTTGGATAGCCAAAGCAACCCTGAGCACTAAGAACAAATGCTAGGTTGATTTCTATACCCGATTTCAAACGATTTTGTAGAGGTATAGTAATAAAAATAACATGGTATTGGCAGAAAAATATACACATAGATCAATGAAATAAAGCTGAAGGCCCAAATGTTAGTACATGCAATTTCAGCCATCTGATTTTTGACCAAAGGGCCAAAAACATTCACTGGAGGAAAGACAGCATGTTCAGCAAATAGTGCTGGCAAAATTGGATCTCCACCTGTAAGAGAATGAAACTAAACCCCTATCTTTCACCTTGCACAAAAGCTAACTCCAAATGGATCAAAGACCTCAATATGAAGCCTGAAACTCTGAAACTGTTAGAAGAAAACATTGACTATAACCGACAAGACATAGGTGTGGGAAAGGATCTTCTAAACCAGACATAAATTCCTCAGGAAAAAAGGTTAAGAATCATCAAATGGGACCTCATTAAATTAAAAAGCTTCTGTACATCAAAAGAACCAACCAAGGAAGGGAAGATAAAACCCACAGAGTGGGAGAAGATTCTCAACTGCCAGACATCTGAAAGAAGTAACATCCAAAATATATAAGGAACTCAGAAAACAAAGAATCAAGAAACAACGAAATCCATTTAAAAGATGATCTAAGGAGCTGAACAAAGCATTCTCAAAAGAATAAATAAAGATAGCTAAGAAGCATCTTAAAAGGTGCTCAACATCATTAGTAATTAGGGAAATGCAAATTAAAGCCATTTTAAGATTTCATCTTACCCCAGTCAGACTGGCTAAGATCAAGAGAGCAAATGATACTAAATGTTAGTGAGGATGTAAGGAAATGGAATGTTCATCCACTGCTGGTGGGGCTGCAAACTTGTACAACCCCTATGGAAAGCAGTATGGAGAACCCTTAAAAAAGTAAAAGTGAACTTACCATTTCACTGGGTTATACCACTCCTTGGCATATACCCAAAGAACTCATCCTATTGCAAAGACTTGTACATACATGTTTGTTGCTGTTCTTTTCACAATACTTAATAGTTGGAAGCATCCTAAGTGTTCTTTAACTGATGAGTGGATAATGAAAATGTGGTTCATTTATACAATGGAGTTCTACTCAGCATTAAAGAAAGATGAAATCATGAAATTTGCAGGTAAATGGATGGAGCTGGAAACTGTTATACTTAGTGAAGTAACACAGACTCAGAAAAAATCAATGACATATGTTCTCCCTCATATGTGGATCCTAGCACCAAATCCTTGTAAACGAGGATGTATCCAAATATAACTATAGGAACCAAGATAATGAAAAGGATCGAGGGAGGAAAAAGAAAAGAAATAACTGAGAGAGAAAACAGTAGGAAACAGGTGTTACTAAGGGAGATATTGATTAAAATGGGGTTATTTAAAAGGGAAGGTTATACAAGGAACCTTAAGGATAAAGGGAAAGAAGGAGCTCAAGAGAGGTGGGACCATAGGATCCGAGTATTCAGGGAGAAATAGGAAAAACGGGGACACTTTAAATGGGGAAACTATGGTGGAAGGGTCAGACACTGAGAGGGATAAATAATACCTAGCTAGTTTACAAAAGCAGAGGGAAACATATTAGTCCAAAAACCTACTGACAAATTATACATATAACTAGTTCAAGGAACAAAATATATGTCGTCAAGGTTTATCTGAGAACATTTGGTTTCTGCTCAAACTTTATCTACATAAAACATGGTAATTAAAAGTCCCAGACTGGTGTAACTAAACTTCTTGAATGTTTAACAGCCATACTTCAAGGTCTACACTAATCTCATCAGTGAGACTTAGAGGAAAGTTTTTGCTTCTTGCCCTCCAAGGTCTATTTAAGTTCCGGGGGACTATGGAGCAGCTCTCAAATGTCCTGTAACTGTGGTATGTTACCTGTCCTCTTGTTCAGGGAGGCCATGGAAACCCCACCAGAAGGATTTGAACCAGTGTCCAGTCTACGAGAGGAGTGTCAACACAGTGGAAACATTTCCTACATGTTTCCAAGTGAAGGCAGCCACGGTTGAGAAAGACCTATCTTCACATAGATGCAAAAGGTCAAAGAAAGGATCCAGGGATCTTCCCAAGCCCACGTGACCCCTGAAGAACAGATCCTCAAATGGCGTTAATAAATTGGTTTATTTGGGCCAACTGTATGGTCTTAGCACCCAAAAGGAAAATATAACCAAAGATTAAAGTGATCAGTATATTTCTTTTAGTCCTTGTGTATAGCTAAAGGCTACATAATAAGAAACAGTGCCAGACAAGAGATACCTTCCTTTGAGTTGTTGGCCAGGGTGGCCCAAGAAACTCTCAGACATTAACCCAGCATAGAACTGGTAAAATGAACAGCAGACCCCAATCTTATCTAAAGGAATGTTGGAAACTGATAGCTGCTATATGAGAAAGAGTTGACCTTCCTAAAACAAGGGACTCTAGATAGAATGACAAGACTTATTGGATGGACTTGCACTGGGAATGAATGCCTGGAGTCACTGACCACAGAGTGAAAAATAACAGGGATGGCAGAATATATGGGCTCCAGGGGGGCAGGGAGGCTATGGGAGGTGCTATTTGGGATGTCCTATATGAAATAAACACATATACAGAGAGAGAGAGAGAGAGAGAGAGAGAGAGAATCCCCCCAAAAGATTCTTCATGACTGCAATATTTAATTTACTGAGTTTTATTATTATTATTGTTATTATATTATATTATCATCATCATTTTACTATCTTAAGTGAAGTTTTTACATTTTTATTGAATTTTTGCAATTTTGAAACAATAAAGTTTGATAAAACATAGATCAGTTCCTCTCTCTCCCAACCTCACCCCAATGCTACATTAAAGAACTTCCTAATATATATAAAATAGTCTATAGAGTATGGCATATGTGCCACAACTGCCTTCATTGTGGAGGTTTACTTTATGTTTAGTTTATTCCCTGTCTTGGACAATGTTCCATGTTCGCCTGGTTGTTGTCAGTATACTGATAAATCATCAGTTTTGCACATTGTTACTGCTGGCAGAAATGTGTGGGAGTCTGACCTGAGAGGTCTCACATGTTACCAGAAAAATCAGAGACCATTTTCAGCATTCTTTATCTCATTAATAAAATAATTTAAGAACTAACTCAGAATAAAGATAGAGTGCAATTTATTAGAGTTCAAAAACACAGAGCAGGCAAACTGTAAATCATGCAGCCTCCAATAAGAGGGAAACAGCGAGGAGGAAGAGTAAAAGCCATGCTGGTCTGAGTGAGGCATGGAGCTTGGGCAGGCAGCCACATGACAAAGGGGACATAGATACATGGAAAGTATAAACACATTCAAAGTCTCTTATTTGTGTTCTTTCCAATTTTTTGATCTAGGCACTTAGAGCTATAAACTTCCCTCTAAGGACTGATTTCAGCGTGTCCAAGAGGTTTTGTTGTGTTGTATTGTCCTTTTCATTTAGTGTCAGGAATACATTTATTTCTTTCTTAATTTCTCTTTTGACCCTTCATCATTCAGAAGTGTGTTGTTTAATCTCCATATGTTCATCATGCAGTGATTCAGGCTTCTTCCGGTGTTGATTGTAAGCTTTATTGCATTGTGGTCTGATAGAATGCGAGGAATTATTTCAATCTTTTTGTATTTATTGAGGTTTGTTTTTTGCCTCAGTATATGGTCAATTTGGGAGATGGTTCCATGGGCTGGTGAGTAGAAAGTATATCCTTTGGTGCTTGGGTGGAATATTTGGTAGATGTCTATTAAGTCTATTTGATATATGGTATTGTTTAATTCAGATGTCTCTCTGTTAACTCTCTGCCCTGTTGACCTGTCTAATGGAGATGGCGGGGTATTGAATCCCCTTCTATTAGTGAGTTGGGATTAATCTGGGTCTTAAAGTCCTATAGTAAATTTTTTATGAATGTGGGTGCACCAAGATTGGTGAATATATGTTCATGATTGTAATATCTTCTTGATTTATTGTTCCTTTTATCAGAATGAAGTGGCTTTCTTTATCTCTTCTGATTAGTTTTACTTCAAAGTCTGTTTTGTCAGATAATAGAATTCCTACACGTGCTTTTTTCTTAGTACCGTTTGCTTTGTATATTTTTTCCATCCTTTCATTGTAAGATAGTGTCTGTCCTTGAAAGTGAGATGAGTTTCCTGCAGACAAGAAAAAGATGGGTTTTGTTTCTTAATCCATTCACCTAGTCTGTGTCTTTTGACTGGGGAGCTTAGTCTGTTAATGTTTAAAGTTATTAATGAAAGATGAGTATTGAATCCTGCCATTTTTATTTCTGTTTACATTCATGATATAGCTGTACTTTTCCACAGTTATATCTTCATTGAATTTCTTTCCACAAACACTTGGGTATAGTCATTCCTTTCTTCAGCTGTTTGTATTGCTTCCAGAACTATCTGGATCAAACACCTCAATGTAAAGCCTGAAACTCTGAAACTGTTAGAAGAATATTGGGGAAAAACCTACAAGATATAGGTTTTAGGAAAGAATTTTCTAAACTGGACATCAACTGCTCAGGAAAGAAGGGCAAGAATTAAAAAATGAGACCTCATTAAACTAAAAAGCTTTTGTACATCAAGGGAGGCTACCAGGGAAGGGAACAGAAAACCCACAGAATTGGAGAAAATCTTCACTAGCAACACATTTGTCAGAGGCTTCATATCCAGAATATATAATGAACTCAAAAAAACAGAAATCAAGACAAGAAGTAACCCAATTAAAATATGGGCTAAGGATCTGAACAGAAAGTTCTCAAAAGAAGAAGTAAAACTGGCTATGAAACATCTTAAAAGATGTTCAACATCACTAATAATTAGGGAAATGCAAATTAAAATGACTTTAAGATTTCATCTTATCCCAGTCAGACTGACTAAGATCAAGAGAAGAAATGATACCAAGTGTTGGAGAGGATGTGTTGAAAGGAGAACACTCATCCACTGCTGGTGTGGCTGCAAACTTGTTCAACGCCTATGGAAAGCAGTGTGGAGAACTCTTAAAAAACTACAAATGAACCTACATTTTGACCCAGTTATACCACTCCTTGGAATATACCCAAAGAGCTCATCCTATTGCAGAGACACTTGTACATGCATGTTTGTTGCTGCTCTTTTCACAACAGCTGAGAGATGGAAGCAACCTAAGTGTCGCTCAAGACAAGTGGATAATGAAAATATGGTTCATTTATACAATAGAGTTTTACCAAGCAGTAAAGAAAGATGAAATCATGAAATTTGCAGGTAAATGGATAGAACTAGGAACTGTTATACTATGTGAATTAACAAGACTCAGAAAAAAAAATCGACATATGTTCGCCCTCATATGTGGATCCTAAAAGCAAACCCTGATAAGCGAGTATGTATCCAGACAGAACTATAGGAACCAGGATAATAGAAAGGAAACAGGGAGGTAAAGGAAAAGAAATAACCTGAAAGAGGATGGTAGGAAATGTGCGTTAATAAGGGAGACATGGATAAAAATTGGGTTAGTTTAAGGGAGGGGGAGAGAAGGGTATACAAAGAACCTAGGGGATAAAGGGAAAGAAGGAGCTCAAGAGAGGTAGGACCATAGGAGAACGGTATTATTAAGGGAGAAAGGGGGGAAGTAGGGGCACCTTAAGTGTGAAAACCTTAATGGAAGGGTGAGACAACGCGTGGGATAAATAATGCTTAGCTAGTTTTGAAAACCAGAGGGAACCAT
>NW_008345699.1:1637099-1664406 GCF_000622305.1 Nannospalax galili | reverse complement strand
ATTATATTAATGAAAAATATATATTAAAATATATTTAAAAATGATTAAAAATATATACATTAACTAACCTTCTTGGGTGTTTAACAGATATACTTTGAGGCCTATAATAATTTGGTCAAAGGGACATAAAGGACCATTTTTGCTCCTTGTCCTCCTCAGTTGACTAGTTCCAGGGGACTATGAGAATCTCTCAAAATGTCCTGTAATTGTGGTGGATCATCTGTCCTCTTGATCAAGGAGGCCGAGGAGACCCCACCAGATGGACTTTAACCAGTGTCCAGTATACAACGAGGAGGGTCAATAAAGAGGAATCATTTCCTCCATGTTTCCAAGCGAAGCCAACCATGGTTGAGCAGGACCTTTGACTTATCTTCACATAGGTGGAACTGGTAAAAGAAAGGAGCCAGGGGCTCCTCCCAAGCACATGTGACCCCTGAGGAACAGATCCTCAAACGACTTTAAGAGTGAAAATAAATTGGTTTATCTGGGCCAACTCTATAGCCTTAAACACCCCAAAGGAAAGTATAACAAAAGATTAAAGGGGACAATATAATTTAAGAGTCCATATGCATAGCTAAAGCCTACATAACAAACAACAATGCCAGATAGGAGATAACTTCTTTTGAGTTGTTGGCCAGGGTGGCCAAAGGGGCTTCCAGATAGTAACCCATCATTGAATTGGGAAAATGAACAGCAGATCCCAATCTTATCTAAAGGAATATTGATAACTGATTGCTGCTTGATGAGGAACAGCTGACCCTCCTAAAACTAGATTTACCAGAAGGGCAAGTAGTGGGGAATGGCTGGGGTGCCGACAACACAGCAGACAGTAGCAGGGATATCAGAGTATAAGGGCTCTATTGGGGCGAGGGTGGCTATGGGAGGGTTAGTCGAATAAGATGATTTGGGATGTTCTGTGTGATATACATACACACAAAAAAAAACAATAAATTTTTTTAGAATGTATTATATTTGAGGAGGAAGCATGGAAATTTACTTCATGTTAAGCAGTAGAGGTGATAAACTTTACCATTTAAATCTGCTCGATGACTTTATGGACATACATGGGCGCCAAGGATCCAAGTGCAACCGATTATGACTAGTAATAATCAGATACATATAGATTAGAGATGCATGCATCAACATCTAAGTGTCAGTAGCAACAACAATGAGTTTTTCTGCAAGGAACAATATATTCTAAGATGAAATGGAGATCTTATTCAAAGGTTAAAAACTCATTCAATTTTATGTCTTACAGGGCTTATACTGAGTTCAGTATTGTATAACTGTATTAATTCAACTGTGAACCTAAAAATTTTATGGCCACTTTTGAAAGAGATGTATCTTTGCTCTGGAAATTGTTACTGAGTATGTCAAAACTGTAATGAAATGCTTCTTCTAATCATGTAGTTATTAAAAATTAAAAAATAATGATTAAAAAATAATTCTTCAAAGAAAAAAAAAACAATTCAATGTCTCAAATCATACTTAGGTTCTAGGCAGCATCCTAAAGAAAAAGTAAAGAAGAAAAAGGAAAACAGCCATTTCTAAGCCAGGAAATACTCTAATAGAGTCTCCTAGTAGCTCTGAAGCCCCTACATAAGAGGCCAGTGCTCCAGGAAGAAAAAGTTCATTATCTCATTAAGGAAGTGACTATTCCCCTATCTCTTTAGCATGGTTTAGGTGAATCAACCTTTTTGAGGGATGGCACTTTGGCCATGTGATTGACAGACCCAGCTTGATTAACTATTATATTTTGGGTAGCTTGAAATATTAGGTTTCTACATGACGACAGAAAGAGATTACATTCCTTAGACTAGGAGTAAGTAACTTTTGCCTTAGTGGGGATCAACAGAGTTCTGGTAAGGCTACTGTAACAGTATTTGACAGTGTACTGTTTTCAAAGTTTAATTGTTTAATTTTTTTTTCATTTAATTTTATTTAATAAATATGACTTTATTGCCTGCATTTAGATGAGTTCTCTTCTCTGTTCAATGCCCACAAAGGTCAAAAGAGGGCATCAGATTCTCTAGAAGTGGAGTTGCTGATGCTTATTAGCACAGATATGAGTTCAGGTTTGGATTAATGTATTTCAGGACCTGTTTCTTCTTGTTTTCCAATTTCGAAGAATGCCAATTTCCTGCATTGCCCTGCCTCACTTAGATTTGCCAGTGCAATGTTCACAAGATGTGGTGAGAATGCACATGTTGCTGATTGCTAACAATAGGACCAAGCACCTACAGAGATACTTACCTAGCATTTATCTGTACCCCAGGAAAACTTCATATAGATTTTTTAGAACTAAAATTTCATTTACTTTACTAAATAAGGAAACATACATCTTGTCTTTTTTCTCTTGAGATTTGTAGTTTGTGTACTTAAAACAATTCAGCATTTCATCTATTTTATTGATGTTTCAATATTAAATTATTATATTTAAGTTGTCCCTTTTGTGATAATATGTTTTTAAATTTAATGATTTTTTTCAAGCATCTGGTATACACTTTATCTTGGTAGATTTTGATTCACACCTGAAAATAATTTATGTCCTGTAATCATTAGGTAAAATGTTTACAAATATAAATTACATGACTTTTGTTGATAGTTTATATAAAATCATCTACACTCTTATACTTTTCTTTCTATCTCTTCATTTTATGAGAGAGATGCTAAAATAATTCAATCACAAATTATAAATTTCTTTTTTATGTTTCTATTATATTTTCCTCTGACAGCATGCACAATTAGCTTTGAATTTTTTTACCCTTTTACAAATAAGTAAGTCTTAGCAAAATGAACTCCAGCCACCTATATCCTATATCCATTCTAGATCTTTCTGATTTTTAAGATTACAAATTCAGAATAATGTGTTATTATAACAGCACTGAACAATACCTTTCCAAATATGCACATGTTTTGCATTGTGCTGTGTAATGCTGTATACAGTATATGTGCTAAGCACATGAAATGTGGTTAATATAGTTAAGTACCTGAGCACATAACTTTTTTTTTGTATAACATAGCAGAACTTTGAATATATTACTCAACAACCAATCATTATACAGACAAGTGATACAGTCATATAAACATGGCAATCAACTTTGTAATTTTAAAATTAGTCAACTTCCTAGCCATAACAAGTATAGTAAGAAAGCTGAAATCAGCAGTTAACTTTTAAAAAGTACTCTATTATTTTTATTTTATATACATATATGTAAGTTCACTTTGTTGTGCAATGTCCACAGAGGTCAGAGGATGGCATTGATTCCCCTGAAATTGGAGTTAAGAATGTTATCAGTCTCCATGTAGGCACTGGGAAATAAACCTGGGAGTCTGCAAGAGCAGCCAGTGCTCGTGAGCAACTGAGCCATCTATCCAGCTCCAAGAGTACTTACTTTAAAAGTCAGGATGAATGTTGGTTACAACATTGTAGTCCTAAGGTGCTTTCATTTGCTTCTCCTACACTGCTCTCTATTTATTTTGGAAATAATTTTCCTTCTTAAAGTTCCACTTCTTCAGAATTAGGATGAAATGAGAGAATTTTTCCAATGATCACTGATCAATAATAGTTGAACTGCATTGAACTTTTTATTTCTCAGACTTGCACTGGTGTTCAGCACCCAGGTGTCCATCTTTCTTTCTTTATAAGGAGCAATGAGTTTCTTCCTAGTGAGATTCTTCTTTAGTTCTACAGTGCTGTATACACATGGCAGGGTATGGTGATTTTTGTTGTTTCTTTGTTTTTGTTTTTTATTTATTTTTTATCTCAACCTGGGATTTGCCCTGTGCTTTCGCCGCTCCAGAAAATGCACCTGGAGACTAGGTTAACAATTTGAGCTTTACTGTGGGAATGTTGGGGAAAGACTAGGGTGCAGCAAGAAAGAAGACAGGTTGGGAACCTCTGCAGACTACCAGAACTGACAGTTTAACCAAACAACAACAAATCAGATGCAGCCTGCCTAGAAAGGAGTGTGTTATTCAAAATTAGGATGGATAGAAGCAGAAAGTTACAATAAATTATCAGCACTGTAACATACTAAAAGTAACACTATAGATCTCTCTGAGTCAAGTATTGAAAGCAGTTTATTAAAACATATACAATGATGCCATAAATAATACTTAAGACATAATGAATCCTAGTATATTTTAGATGAAAATGTACAATAATATTGCCAGAAATGCCATATAATAATTTATAACTAGATAAATTTTCAAATTCAGAGCTCAAAGAGAATTTTTGAGATGGCATGGTTTTTAGAACTGGGATGTGTGTGTATGTGTGTGTGTGTGTGTGTGTGTGTGTGTGTGTGTGTGTGTGTGTAATACAGAATTTAGAATGAGGTATATTGATTCCAATTTACTTTAAAAATAAAACAGAACTTGGCTTGGCTAGGTGATGCAGATAAAATATTTATTCCTTGGAATATTTGTGCATTCATGCAACAGATTTTAATCATTACCACCCTCAACTCCCCATGTCCATATCCTCCCAGACTCCCTAACCAAATCAACCACCCAACTTCCTGTCCACATACACACATACATACACATGTATGTACATAAGTTTAGGACAACCACTGAAGCATGGGCTGCCTATCTGAGGCTGCAGTCCTGAAGAAACCTGGCTCTCCTTTCTCAGCAGCCACTAACAGCAAGTAGCTCCTTGGCTAGAGCTGGGGATCCATGAGCATCTCCTCCATCCACACAGGAATTCAGACTGCCTCAATCTTGTGCAGATGACCAGAAACACTATGGGTTCACATTTATAAAGACCCTGTCATATCAAGAAGACATTGATTCACACCCCCACCCCAATCACAGCTTTTATTTTTTTTCACTTCCTATTCTGCAATGTTCCCTGAGCCGTGAGGTGAGGACGTGTGATATAGATGTCACATTAATGAATAAGCACTCCATTACTAATCATTTTGATTAGTAATGATTTCCTGTTTTAACTGCCATCCACTGTATAAAACAGCTCCTTGTTAAGGGTTGAGAGTGGTTCTGATATATGTGTAGAAAGATATAAATATAAAACAAATATTCTAAATCCTAAACATATTCTTAGGTCTATTTCTTTGTACTAATTACTGGTTATTAGTTGATTAATAGGTGCAGACAGCTATTTTCATTATGACAACCAAGTATAAATCCCTTTGGAATATTTGTTTTAAAGTGGAATGAAATCCAT
The DNA here is from genome assembly GCF_000622305.1 of Nannospalax galili. Taxonomy (NCBI): domain Eukaryota; kingdom Metazoa; phylum Chordata; class Mammalia; order Rodentia; family Spalacidae; genus Nannospalax; species Nannospalax galili. The sequence continues at coordinate 1,659,215 of NW_008345699.1, read as the reverse complement.
CATTCTTGGAAAACCCTCTGTTGTTGATGTTAATTTCAGTCCATGACCATTTTACAGTTACTTGCATTTTTCACGTTATATCTTCTTTAAAAGATTGTTTTTCTGAAAATATTTTCTACATTCTGAAATATAATACATTGCTACAATCCTCAGATGAGGTTGAAATTTGTAAACCCAAGTATAATGGAAAACTCCTGTATCTATAGTACATTTTATTGTACCCTGTGTAAATATATTTCTTAGGGTTTTATTACCTCTATATAATTTATTTAGGAAAACTCAAATTTCTGTCTCTTTGTAAATCATTTATGTACTTTTTTGGGGGGGTCTTTTTGAGACAGGGTCTACCTGTAGCCCCAGCTGTCCTGGAACTCACTATGTAGACCAGGCTGGCCTTGAACTCACAGAGATCTGCCTGCCTCTGCTTTCCGAGTGCTGGGATTAAAGGTGTGCACCACCACGCCTGGCCCATTTATGTTCTTTTACCTTTAGATAATCTCAAGCTTCCACACCAAGTAGTGAATGTGGAAACATCATACTTTAACTGTGCTTGCATCATTAATGCATTGTGAGGAATTCTGTCTTCACATTTCTAATATACAATGCATAATGTTCACACTATAATGTGAAATTTACTTGGAAATGTGTTAATTCTGCTACTGATCTCTTACATTCTTATTCAATCACATTTCCTGATCAAAGAGCCTGAATCTTAGAAACATTTAAAAACAAGAGTGAGCCCAATCTATTCTCAGAATTGTGCTTCTGAACACTGTTGGAACTGCTCTCTTGAACATCAAAGGATTTTCTCTCCGTTAATCCAATCAGTACATTCATAAAGATAGAGGAAAAGGAATGCTGAAAGTCTTAGAGAAAGATTTTTTCCCTTTCTGATCACGACTGACACAGAAGAGAACACACAATCTCAAGCAGATGTTCTTAGTCTACCCCCACCTGCTGTTTGCAACAGGAACTGGGCATAATTCCATGATTTCAATATTGCTGCTTTTGGCAATATTTTCAAACTCTACACACATACATACAAAGAAGGGTCATGAGGGATTAAATCTGTATATTTGGCTTAAAAGTGGAGCTGAAGGCCTAGTAAGATTGTTTATAGTGATCTCAAACATGATATTAACTTTGGTTACAAGGTAAGATTCTTATCTGTAAAAGAAGATGATCCCAAAGGGTTACTATTATGACAATATTAAAGACGTTATCTCTGACATTGAGGTTGTCTAAATTTGTTCTCGATTTCCCCAGTCCCTTCTATTTCACCTAGCTACCACTTTTTAAATACCCACTAATATATATTTGGTAGCTAACATAATCCTCGTTTAAACTTCAAAAATGCTTTTATGCCTTAGATCAAACATTTCAAAAACCAAGACATCTTTGAGATAGTTACACTTCATTCCTTAGTGATTATTTATAAAAGATGTTTATTCACCTGGTCTACATAAAAGATGTTTATTCAAAGTTACCCAAGGAATTACATTGTTTTATTTTGTTTATTGTTTTATTTTTATTTTTTATTTTACTTCATGTGTATGAGTTTATTGCCTGCATGAATGTAAGTACACCCGTGTCCTGCAATGCCCGCAGAGGTCAGGAGAGGCTATTGAATCCCCTGGAACTGGAGTTACAGATGGTTGTTAACTGCCATGTGGGTGATGGGACTCAAACCCAGGTCCTCTGCAAGAACAGTCAGTGCTCTTAACCACTGAGGCATCTCTTCAGCCCTACACTGATTTCATAAAGTGAATTTGAAAATATTAGTAGATAATTAATTAATAAAATGTACTTGCATAGGATTCATTGAAGTTAGATATGTAAGTTTCCGATCATAATTAGGGTAACATAATTTCCACCTCACCAAAGCTCTTACTAATGAATCATTAACAATAAATGCAAGAATAATGATTTATATTAGGAAAATAAACACTGATCTTCATGTAAATGACATTCTGAATTTTTTTTGAAAACTCTTTAATCTTTCAAATCAATGGAATATGACTTTCAAATAATCTGACAATTAGGACATTTTATTTCTCTTTATAGAAAATTTTCTGTATAACTATTATACTTTATAATGTTTTTAATTTTGCTTGTATATCCATTTCTGTGGACAATTTCTTCTTCATACTTAAAATTTCTGGTAATTTTCAGAAATAAAGTCCATGTTTGATAAGTGTTTTAATGTGAATTGGTCTAAAAAGTGAAGAAAATAGAATACATTTTGAAAATCTACCAAAAATGTATTTAATATAATTTGATAAAGACAGCAAAGGAACTCACTCTATTGATATCATAAAATAAATATTTTATTATTTTAAACTTGTCATTTCTATCAAATAGAGTTTAAATATGTCTCAGTACTTTAATGAGCAAATATTAGTCATTCTGCAATAATCTCTTTTAGCTTCCTCAGGAATATATCAAAGCAGCTATAAACATCACTACTCCCTTTGCTTTGTTAACATCTCAGCCAAGCATGGCCTAGACACAGGGCTCTCCTTTCTTTGGCCACCTGATTATCTTTGACTTCAATTGCAATAGATTAGATAATATGACTCAGCTTCTTAGGACTAATATTCTGAATCTACTTCTAGTATTAAAGACTGAATTGATTATGACAATGTGGAAGAACACTTGAGTATTTGGCAAAATAAAGCTCATTCCCCATGGAAATTTGGCATTTAAGATACCTTGAGAGATCTGAAGGAGTGGATTCTAGGCTATGTCTCCAGAAATTTTTCTCCTAATTTACAATGCCGATTCAGTTCTGAATGTTTTGAAAAAACAAGAACAAAGATACACATACCTGCTACAGATACCACCTGGTGGTTTCTTCATTCCCATTGATTAATGCCTGAGTAGAGTACTGGCATAATCCTTTAGTAGATCTAAAATTATCCAAGTATTAGGAAACTCTTGGCACTAGGCAACATGGCTAATATGCATGTCTTGGTTTCTTTTCCAGTTGTTGGGATTAAATAGCTTGATAAAACCAAGTTGGGAAAGAAAGACTATATTTTGGCTTGTGGCTTCAGAGATATTTGGCTCATCATGACTGGAAAGTCATGGCTGCTGCCAAGGAGGACAAGGTGGAAGGGCAGAAGGTTGGTTGGTCACACTGCATAGGTACGAAAGAGACAGAGACTGAACAGGAAGTGAGGCTGGGCTCTAAAATCTATTTAAACATATTTCATTTATTACTTTTATTTTCTGCTTTTGAGTGTATCACCTGCATGTACATAAGTGAACCTGTGCAATGCCCTCAGAGGTCAGAAGAAGGTATCAGTTTCCTCTGAAACTAGATTTATGATGGTTTCTAGCTGTCATATAAATGCTGGGAATCTAATCCGGGTCTTCTGCAAAAGCAGCCAGTGCTCTTAATCCCCGAACCAACTCTCTGTCTCCGTGGGCTATAAAATTTTAAGTCTTGCTCATAGTGACCCATTTTCTGCAGTAAGGCATTGCCTCCTAAAAGGACCACAACCTTCTCAAATACAAACACCAACTGGGGACCAAGTGTTCAAACACATGTTCCACAGGGAACATTTCATACTCAAATTACAACAATGCAATAGGATGTTACTGCAGGATAACTTCACATTTCCATGACTAGTCTAGCCAGTAGAACAGCTATTAAAAACAAAGACATGGTCTGCTATCTCTTTTAAGACCTCTAAATAATACACAAATGTATTTACTTAATGTAACTTTAGTTGTTTGCAAACAGCCATCAAGAAGTTATGAAAATTACAAATTATCATTTTTTATTATTTTTATTATCATTAATTTTTCACCCTTCATACATAACAGCAATGTTTTCAAATCCCCAAAAAATACTGAATCAAAAGAATGAATCAATATAAAAATTTAAAGCACTATTAAAATTTAATAATAGAGTACATGTGTAAAATATCTAAAACTTAAACATTAAGTCATAGTACCAAACATTAATAGCTGACATATGAGCATCTGGGAAAGTTCCTTGATAAAAGAGAAATTTGGAATGTCTCAGCCACACATGGAATTAGATTGCAAAGAGAAGAAGGTTTTCCTTTGTAGCTCCTGCCACAGCACTCATGGACAGGCAATGGAAAAGTCCCTAGAATAAAGGGAATTTGTGGGTGTTTCCCATTGTATACAGGCAGCCAATGTGACACAACTAGCACATGGCTAACTCAGTAGCTTGCATCAGCATTTCTTCTGTCTCCTTTATCTGATCTGAACTTCAAAGTTCTTTTCTCAAACTTTTCCTTTCTTTTTTATCTTTTCTTTGGCTCCTAAACCTTCTATGTATGCACAGAAATTAATGGATTTACTTAACGGAATTGGATTAAAGCAACATCAAAGAAAATTTATGAAGCTTCAAATGTCATTTAGAAATATTATCCTTCATATTATAACCACGGGACACATAATTCAAAATATCTGGGAAACAATTGATGACCAATTAAGCTACTGCTTAGAAACAGTCTAGTTGAAGTACTTAACTCTTTGGAACCAAATTAAAGTATATACGCAGCTTCCAAAAATAATCACATCTTAATAGAAACACATAGACCCCTTCTATCTAATTTTGCCTTCCAAGGAGCGCCCTTCCCTGGGGCAAACGGCACCAGAAGAAATTAACTAGAAGCTATGTACCTGGTTTGGCTTTGCTAAGTTGAAAAACTGCAGGCCCTTTCTGCTCTGCAATTCCAACCCTGTCTCGTTCTGAGATTCCTCACACTTCCATTGTCTTGTTTGTGTCATAATGCTGCCTCCTTAAAAGAGGGATTCACCCTGTACTCTATCCTGTTTACCTACAATATTTTTTTAATCAAAGGGAATGTTTAAGGAGATTTTAAAGATTGAGCTCACAAAGAAGTCAAGATTTTCCTTAACTTAGAAGCTGTATGGCTTCTATAATACTTGCCAGACCAATGTTTACTCCAGACGGTTTAAGAATGTTGGATCATGCACTGACAGGACTAATTTAATCAGGCAAAAAGTAAGTTCACTAAGGTCACCAGGTATTAGGAGCCACATTGCTGAGCCCAACTACTCCAAATAGGCTCTGTCTTCTCAAGGGCCCCTAATAAAGAAGGATGAGGTAGAGGAGCATTCACGTTTTGTCAGTGAGATTATTAAACTCCATCTGGCAAGTCCTCTCTGCTCATGGTACTGCACAGAGGGGAGACATATAAAGTTCTACAGAGCAGAACAAGGGAAATTTGATCGGGTGGGGCGTGAGACACCCTATCCTGTGTCTGTTTGACCTAGGTCTCTGATTTTATACATTCAAGCCTGAACTGAATTTTAATCAGAGAATAAAAATGGTTTATAATGAAAAATATCATCATAGGAGGGAGGGTACTTTGCCTGCATTTACAGACACAAGTTAACTAATTGTGGGTATAAGATTTCAAAGATTTCATCACCCCAAAATAGCCAAGGACAAATTCATGTAAGAAAACAGAGAAGGCAAATACTTTTGTGGACTTTATTCTTTGATTTCTGAGTGCTAGCTGTCATGTAATCATGAACATAAAAATTTAGAAATATCAAGGAATGACACTTCAAAATTGAGTGTTCTGACTTTTATCACTTTCAGTTCCCAATGCAAGAACTAGTCCATTGTATTTAAAAGCAGCAAATGTCTTTTTCAAATATTAGTTAAATTATTCCACAATAATTGAACTCTGGAGAAGCTGGCTCTGGGGAATGGGACCATACTTCACACCCAAGCCTTGAAAATTTCAATGTCTTCTAAAAACTCATGAATCAAACTAGTCCTCTGACTCAGTGACCAAGAGAAAGACAAAAACAGCTGTCTATTAAAAGTCTTATACTACTGAGAACAGCTAAATAGTATAATAATACCAACAGAAATTATTATTCTAATAATGTTTCCTGCAAGTCTGACCAGCAGATTAGCACTTCAATGACTATGAAGAGTTAGGAGTGTTGCTGATACAGAGCCTAATTATAATTTATCTTGGGTCATTTTTAGCCCCTAAATAGCCACTCCTTGACCATCTCTGTTTTGACTTAACATTTTGTGACTAACAGATAAAATGCATTATGAATGTATTAACAAATCCCTAGATCCCACCAACCACAAGGCTAAGAATGCCATCAGATAGCATTTGAGGCCTAGAGCTGAGATTCCCCTTTTGCTTAATTTAATATTTCCACTAAGGTGTTTGAAAAGTGTCTTGATTTATATGTTTTCTTTGTTTTGTTACTATAAAATTCATGAAACTGCTTCCATGCTGGAAAATGGACTTTAGGGTGACCTGAATCTGTGTTCCCAGGCCAGGGTCACCCATATTTGGATTTTATTCCTTTTGAAGTGAGAGTGATGCTTTTGGATAGAAAGATTTTTCTTTTCCGTCAATGGTCCCTGAGCCATGAGTGCACGAGGCTTAATATAGGAGTATTATCTAGGGACATGAACGTTTCAGTATCTTCTCTAAAACTTGGCCAGTTGTAGCCTTCTCTATGCGTCATAACCTGTTGTATGAGGAAGTGTCACTGGTAAGAGTTGAGGAATGTATTAGTAGTCTCTCTACACACTGTTCCCCTCTGTTCAACAAGCCTTAAGTGTAGAGGTTCCAGGATAGATGTGTCACTTAGGACTGGACATCTATCAGACACATGTTCTCTGCATGTGACCAGTTATGGAACTCTGTAACAGCCTCCATTTGTTGCAAAAAGAAGCTTCCTTGATGAGTGCTGTACTGGGGCAGAAAGAGTGGAAGAGCCAGATTGGTGCATGCACAGAAGGAAACAGAGGTTTTCAGGCCTCAGAGAACTTGCTCTTATGAGTTTGCAACAATGGTGACAGTATGCACAAGACCCACGATGACTCAATCAGACAAAAACCCAGCATATAACTGGGAAAATGGACAGCAGGACCCAACCTTAGCCAAGGAACTATTGGCAACTGAATGCTTCAGGGTGAGTGACTAGTTCTTCTTTAAATGAGTGACTTCTAGATAGGCTGACTAGACTCCACTGGATAAACTAGCACTAAGGGACATTTGGGTAAAATGCTTGACTGGATAGGACTTAACATATATGACAGAATGAATGAAATCTAGTGGTGGGGCGCTATGGGAGTTGCTGGTGGGTGAGGGAGTCTAAATTTGATGAAGATCTATTATATGAAATGCTCAAAAACTCAATAAAATATTCATTAACAGAAGAAATATTTTTTTGGAAAAGGATTTAAACATGAAGATTAAGATGGCTGGATATTTCCTGAATGAAACAAAGTTTTTGAATGCTGTGAGGGTATTGAGTAAGGTATTTTAGATAAGTAAAATACAAGATTTAAAGATCATATATAATCTTAAAATTTCTAAAGTCAAAGTTCATGTAAATTTATATTTAAACCAACATAGTTACTGATATATGCTTGCTAACTGCTACAATGTTTGGGTTAAAAATAAAATATACTTCTGATCAAGGTTCATTTAAGAGCGTTCGGTTTTGACTAAATATTGCACAAGTTTTCAAATATGCCTCAACTTTTATAGCTGAAATTTAAAAAAAAATTAATGATCTTACCTGGAGTTCACTTTCCTGTCATGGTAAAAGATTGCCTTTTTGAATATTTACCATTTCTGTTCCAGTTATAAATAACCAGAATTCTTGTCTAAATTTGTAACAGAAAATTTTAGCTCAAGGCATGATCAATAGCCAAAATTTTCTCTTAATACTGTATATATAATACAATGCATCTCTTAGAAAATTATTCATAATACATATATAATTCATTATTCAGATAACTTGTTAGCCTCTATTAAAGATGTAAACCTAATTCTTTTTAAAAATTTACAAGATTCAGTAAAAACCTTTATTTTCAGCTTGTATCAGATGTAATTTGGCTAAATATTTAGTTAACTATTTTGAATATATTTTCATTAGTTTTTAAATTAAACCTCACTAGTTACAACTGTCTATTCCCAAAAAATTAAGATTAAATTCTTATCAATAGCTTTAAGTATTTCAGTGGACATCAACTTACCTTCGGATTTCCCCATATGGCTTTTTCTTGCATTCTTGCTTCTCCTGAGATGGGAGTTTACATTAGCTATGCCACAACGTGGCACCTTTCTACCTCTGCTATCATCATAATTATAGATAGAATCTCAATTCCAAACAAAACAACTTTCTCATATATGATTAAATTTAACTTTGTTTTATTATTATTTATTTATTTATTTTTGGTCTTTTCAGAGAGGGTCTCCCTGTAGCCCCAGCGGTCCTGGAACTCATTATGTAGACCAGGCTTGCCTTGAACTCACAGAGATCCTCCTGTCTCTCCTCCTGAGTGCTGGGATTAAAGGAAATTTAATTATTTTTAAAATTAGTTTGTCACTTACAGCAATCACTAGACATTTAACTTCCACTTCAAGAATTTTAAATAGTTGTTTCTACCCCATACACCCATACGAAAAAAATTTCACCCTAAATCAACAAAGAATTGATTGTTCTTATTCATCAACATGGCTGTACCATATCCATCCACTTTATTGGACAATATCTTTATTATTTATTATTCTATATTCCAAAATTTCAATTCTGTCTCTCAGACCATATGAAAATAACAATAATTTTCTAGGGAGTTTTAGGACAATGTCCTTTTCATTTCCCTGTGTAATTTCACAACTTCCTATGCAAACATTTTCTTCCATAAATATATATCCTTTTTCTGGTGCACCTTCAAAAACTCTTATTCAGATGGAGGCAATGAATCAGGCAATGAATCATTGCATGATGCTTGAATATGGCATTTTCTATAGTTCCCAAAGGGAACACCACCCAGATGGCAAAGCTTTTAGCTGCCATGTCTGTTTTCAAACAATTCAGTCATTAACTTTTGAATGTATTAACTTACTTGCATCTATTAACCTATTCATACGGCTATCAACATTTACCTCCATTTGAAATCTCCTTCAAGAACAAACTCAGCTTATTTTTTATTTCAGAACAATTGATCCTATACAAAATTATCTAGTCTCCAGAAGAAAAATTATCTAATTGTGTAGTTTTTTAAGCTATCATAGGTACAATCTCAAGGAATTATACAAAGCTGTTCTGAATGCCAATCAATGGGAATCATCTTGAGAGAGGTCAAACCCCAGGTGTTTTTCCTAATGAACATTAGCAGATGAAAGTAACTTACATAATTTCCTTTCATCTTTTTAAATTGGCTCATATCTGTTAATTTTATTTGCTACTGCTCGAACACAAAAATCTGCTTGGGCTGTTTAAAATACAAATCAGAACAAAGAGTCATTCTGCCTTGTTATTTGAAACACTGATCTCTGAGTTGGAGACATGCTTCATTGGTTAGGAGCATTGGCTGCTCTTGCAGAGTACCTGGATTTGATATCCAGCACCCCCATGGTAGCTAAAAACCATCTGTAACTCCAGTTCTAGGGCAATCCAATACTCTCTTCTGACATCTGTGAGCATTGCATAGCACGGGTGCCCTTACAAACATGCAGACAATATACTCATACACATAAAATTAAAAAATAATAAAATATCAAAAAATTGATATGCTTTTTGAAACTGCTTGTTTATCATGATATTTCTTACAATAATTACTCAAAGTGCTAGTCACATTCATACTAATTTATTTATTGCTCAATAATAAACTTCATCAAAACCCATGATTGCATGTAAGAGCCACAAATAGCTAGATCTGGTTTCTCTCATTAGTTGGAACCAAGGCTCCATATCTGAGCTTTCTCTTACAGGACTCTTTGGACCCTAGCATGACTGGTAAAGCCACACTAGAAAATAAAACCTTGGCAACAGAGATTTCTCCTTAAATTCAATCACATGTGAATAGCTGTCATGATCTCTGTGCCTACTCCAGTGCTGTTCTGCCAGTGTCATCTACTCAAAAGTCCTAAAATTGCATCGTGTTGATCTATGCCTATTTCCCAGCAAACACATTTTAAGATACTTGAACCTAATTTTCATTCAGAAGAAATATGCATGTGTAATGTACATTCCAGGATAACCATATCTCAGTATAAATCATATCACCAAAACTTTAAAAACCAGCCTCTAGGGCTGGGCGTTTTGGCACATGCCTTTAATCCCAGCACTCAGAGACAGAGGCAGGCAGATCTCTGTGAGTTCAAGGCCAGCCTGATCTACATAGTGAATTCCAGGAAAGCTGGGGCTACAGGGAGACCCTGTCTCAAAAAGACCAAAACAACCAAACCAAACAAACAAACAAACAAACAACAAAAAAAGCCCAGCCTCTAGATCTCTAGGTGGCTTTACGGTGGTATGTTTTATTAATATTTTTTTTTCTGTTTGATTGCTCATTTTGTTTTTATATCAGTACCAAATTGAAAATAGCTACAGAGATCAGAAAATGTTTGTCACCCTCACCAGCCTTCTTTACTCACAGTATAAAGTAACTCATTTTTCAATTTTGAATGAATTTTCTCCTAATACTGTAACTTCTCATTCTTCCATATTCATCTGTCATTATCATAACTTGAAGAATTCATAGCCTACTTGGTTATTGCTTCCAATTTCCAGCTTTGTATTTTTATACTTTAATAACTGCTGGGGGTCTTGCCCTGATACAGGAACCAGGGAAAGGGAGGTGAGCTGTCCGCCCATTACCCACAGCCTCCCTGGGAGACAATCAGACACGACAGGGAGGCAGTCAAGCAAGAACTCGTTTATTGCAGGCGTTATAGGGCTTATGAAGGCAAAAACCATGAAGGAAAACCCCCTCCCCAACCAAGTGTCCAATCATGTTAAAGGTCAACTTGAGCATGCAGTCTCCTCTCCGTAGCACAGCATAGCATTAACGAAGTGGTCATGTGCTGCCAAGATGCACCGGAAATGGCAGGAGCCAATCAGCGATTCTTCAAAACAAATCTAGTCATGCCCCGGCTGTTTCCTCTAGGTGCCATCTTCCCCTGTCCTCAGCCTGGGGCCCCCGCATCTCTCCCCGTACTTTGTTTTAAAAGTGAGGTTCCTTAAGGATAGCCCCTGGGGACAGGGTGCACCATCCCCATCCCCCTCTGTTGCTATGGGCTATGGCCTCCCTGTCTTAGGTTGCCTCTCCTCAGACACCGAAGTTCCCGGTCCTTTGGTAACCATGATTGCCCTCATGGCCCCTGTCTTGGGTTCATCAGTCTGGGAGGGTCTTACCCATCATTGGGACCAGCCATGCCCTTTTGCGGTTAATATACAGGAGTCTATCCCATAAAGGGGCAAAGCAACCTGGGTCCTCAGGCTAGCTCAAGCATCCATGCCTGGATTTGTCTTGAGGAGGGGCCCAAGGGTGATTGGGTGGCCAGGGCAAGTTGGACCAGGACTTTCTTCATCTGCCTTTGTCTTCTGATAACCAAGCAGAGACACTTGAGGAGAATAAAAGCTATCACAAGCATTAGAAACATGCTCCCATACCTTACTAAAAAAGAAGGAATCCATTGATAGGACCAGGGCTTGGGTATAATTTAGAGCAATAATCTAGTTGGTCAGCAATATGGAATAATTAAGAAATTCTTGGTTCAAGTGGCTGTGAATATAGTCCGTGAGTTGTAGGCATGATTTAGTAATATTTTGAACTCTGTAAGAGGTGAGACAAAGTGACCTAAAGCAAGGGTCACAAGCTAGCAGAGCCATGTCTTTGGTAATTGCCAGCTCTTCACTTAAGAGAAGGGCAAGAGTATAGGTGGGGAAGGGACCAAGGCCCAGAGGTCTGACAGATGGCTAGCAGGAAAAGGAGTACCATTATTGACAGATTTTGGTCAGCCATCTATGGATCAGATCTTGAATAATGATGGTAACGATAAAGACGATGATGGCCAGGGCAGCAGCAGCGAGCACGGCAATGAAAGCCTTCCATCCAAAATACTCCATCCTGTAAGACATAGAAATCCTCCTCAAAGGGCTGTTACCTCTGGGACAGGGTGATTTCCGCATCTTTAGATTCCTTGCAGGTACCCAGATGGGTTGGAGTTCATCCATGGGAAAGACGCATCCAAACCCCCTGCCCATAGTAAGGAGTGGGTCGGATCCTCACCATTGTCCCATTACTGGATCCTTCCATCTGACCCGTACCTCTCGTCTTTGCTCCTGATGCCCCCAATGTTTTTGGAATCAAGATTCCAATGGACCTTTTTGAAAACTGAGGATATTGATGGTAAATAAGGCTGAACCTAGCTGTTGGTGGGGGCTTACTCCCCCTTTTTGTTTTGTAATTGGGCCTTTAAGTCAACCTGGCACTGACCTTGTGGTCATGTGATGGCTCCCCCACCCCCATTGGGTCAGCTGCCTTCTGGGCTAGGGTATAAAAGCAACCTGGGCCTGAGAAATAAAGGCTTCTTCTGCTACACTAAAAATGTGATTGTCTCTTCAATCCTGACGTCCTCCGCTCAGAGATCAGCTTCGTGCCACGCAGGCATGGCAAAAACATACTTGAATTTTCCAAAAGGAGCATAATGTGTGACATCTGTCTGCCAAAGAGAGTTAGGCTTCAGCCCCCTAGGGTTTACCCCTGGTTGTTGGAGGGGTGGCACCTGTAGAAAGGGTTGATAAGACTTACAGGTATGTACAATTGTTCTTAGGTCCTTGATAGGGACTTGAGGGAACCTCTTATGGAGTTCCCGCCAATTTACATGGGTATGATTATGCAGTTGTTGAGCTTTCTCCAGGCCTGCTTATAGGATATGGGTAGAAGCCATTTTGTCTGCCTCTGCATTGCCCTGGGAGAGGAACCCAGGCAGTTCCTGGTGGCCCCTAAGGTGTTGTAAGAAAATGTGCGCCCTTCTTTCTGTTAACAATGTTCAAACCTGGATCATTAGGGGAGTAATGAGGTTGTCATCTAGCCGAATATGAGAATTTAATAATCCTGGGAGAAGGTTGACTACATATAGGCCATCAGAGAACAAGTTCATGGGGTCATCTACTTTGGACAAGGCTAGGGAAATGGCCATGAATTCTTTAAATTGAGCAGAGCCCTTGCAAGTGTGAATGTATTTTTTTGGTTCTGTTCCTACTGCTGGGTAAATTACTACAGTGACTCCAAATATTTCTCCATCAGTAAACACATTATACGCCTCTGTCAGAGGGTTTTTGACAAAAAGCCTGGGGGCCCCCCAGTGGAGGGTGAGAAAGGAGGTTACCCATTTGTGAGGGCCATAATGACAGTCCAACTTTCCCAGAAAGCCTTCTAGGGCTATGGCCATTCGGTTATTATTTCTGCAGAACCATTCAAAGTCTTTTAGCCAATAAGGGATAATAATCTTGTGGGGTTCAATGCCATAATGTCTCAGGGCTATATCCCATCCATTCTCAATTAGGTCAGCAAACTGGTCTGTGAGTGTATACACCCATGGAGTGCCCCCTAGGGAGGCATGCACCCATTGGAGGGTCTTCCCCCCTTGTGTGAGGACGGATGTCATCAGGGCCTCGCTGGGGAGCACCCATAGTTCAAGGTCCTTTCTAGGCATATAGCAGGCCAGTTGGGCTTGACCCAGGGCCTCCTGGACCCCCTGTAAAATGTCTAGGTATTGTGGGTTCAGATGGATTAGCTCTGATGGCTGTTTGCCTACTAACAATTGGAACAGGGGCTCCAGTGTCTCAGTAGAGATGGGCATCCAGGACTGTAGCCAATTGATCTCCCCCAATAGTTTCTGAAGTTCTGTCAGGGTCATATTAGGTTTAATAGTCAGTGTGGCTTTAAGGGACTTACCCCTTCCATGGACAATGTAGTCCCAAGAATCTTAAAGGGGGTGACAATCTGTATCTTGTCCATGGACAATTGAAGCCCTCCCTCCTGGAGGCATTTTTGGGTGACCTCATATATTTCCTGCAGTTGGTGGAGATTTGGTGCTCCCCAAATTATATCATCCATGTAGGCATATACAGTAGCGTGTGGCAAAGACTGTTGGGCTCAAGAGAGCCCTTACGAAGCTCTGACAGAAAGCTGGGTTATTGGCCATGCCTTGGGGCAAGACTGTCCATTTGTACCTTTTATCACGCGTGCTAAAGATGATGGAAAGCATAGAGAAGGCGAACTTCTCACAATCTTGGGGGATAGAGAAAAAGCAGTCTTTGATATCTATAACTATGAGAAATAGATCTGAGGGGATAGCAGGTATCTAGGGCAGTCCCCTCAAGGGGACTCCCTCCAGGGTCATTCTGGCATTGACCTTGAGGAGGTCCTGTAGCATCCTCCATTGGCCAGATGACATTTTTTATGACAAAAACAGGGGTGTTCCAAGGGCTCACGGAGGGGCGGATATGCCCCAGCATAAGTTGTTCCTGTATAATATGCCTCAAAGCCTGGAGCTTTGTCTCAGGCAAGGGTCACCATTCCACCCAAACCGTGCTCCCTGGGGACCATCGGATTTCAAGAACTTGAGAAACAGTGGCCTCTAGGATTGGGGGTGGACCCGGGGAGACTTGGACTCCTCCCCCCTGTAGTTTGAGAGGTGAACAAGGGGGTGTCTAATCCTGTTCACTTCCTCATCCTCAAGGAGCCCTTCAATAAACTCCCTATTGTCTGTGGTCACAACCTCCTGAAGAGGTTGTAGGAAAAACCCTCAGCCACCAAAGGTCTAATTTCCTCCCTAGTACCATCTGGGTCCTGCCAGCAAAGCCAGTTCTTAAGCTCCCATGATGGCATGGTGCTGCCGACAGCCATCGCCTGTGGGCCAGGCTCGAGGGGCCACCTTCCGGTGACTTCTTCCTTCCTGAGGATGGTCCTATCTGCCCCGGTGTCAATAATGCCCTGGAACCTCCACCCATCCATCAAGATGTCTATCTTATGGCGGAAACCCAGGGTAATAGGGACCATCCAGTGGGCAGTGGGCCCTCCAGGGCCTTTGAGCCCTCCCCCTTTTGGTGACGGGGCTGGGGGTTTCCCCAAACCTAGTTTAAAGGTTTTCCCTCCACATCATACCTTGACTGGCAGTCCTTTTTCCAATGAAACCCCTTGCGGCAGCATAGGCACAGGGCCCTGGGCTTGGCCCCCCCCACCTTGAGAGGGGCTTTCCCTTGCGGGCAGTCTCTCTTTATGTGTCTGGGCTGGCCACATGCAAAACATCTCTGGTCCTCAGCCCTGGGGTGCCTATCCTGTGGCCCAAGTCCTGTGAGGGCTTCTCTAAAGGCTGCAGCTAGAGCCTCTGTGTCTTGAAGACTGAGGCCATAGCCTTGGTTGCATTTGTTTTGGTCCCTATGTCCTTTGAGGCCACAATCCAGCTGCTCATGGAATGGTCCTTTATCCCCGTGCAGGTGAACTTATGGTCGGCATTCATACTTTCCCATACTAGCATTTTTATGAGCTGTTCTCTGAGTGGCCCAGGGAGAAACTTTCTCTTTAGACTCTTTTCAACCCTATCTACAAACTTATGTAATGGCTCCTCTGAGCTTTGATGGATCCCCAATATGGATGGCTCTGTAGGGCCCATATCTAACTTATGCCAGGCCTTGAGGCTGAGGGCCCTGACCTGTTCCATATATGGTGGCGGAAGTGCTGCCTGCTAGGCTCCCATGGCAAAGGCATCCATGGTCCCTGTCAGCATGCTGAAAGTGATAGGGACGGGGGGTTGGCGGCACGGTTATTTTCCACCTGGACCCGACATTCCTCTCGGTGTAGTGATGCCCATTTAATAAACAAGTGGCTGGGGAGGACTGCCTTGGCTAGATACATCCAGTCTTTGGACATACAGGGATGAAATACCAAGCCCTGGAGAAGGGTGTTGACCCAGGGGAACCCGGGGCCATCCTCGGCCTCTGCCTTCTTTAATTCTTTAAGATCTTTAGCCTCCCAAGAGTAACAGGTGGCCGGGCGCTGGGGTCTGGGGTTGATGTTTACAGGGAAATCCTAGACCAGTCCCACGGGAGCGGAGGGCTCCTCTCCCTCATGTTCATCCTGACTTCCTAGGGTCCCCCCTTTTTCTCCCCCGCTCTCATCACTCCCCCTTCCAGATCTCTTCATAGCATGCGCTTTAGTTTCACTTTCGACCATTGGGCTCTCTCCTCATTAAACAGGACCCATTGGTCTTCCCCTGCGCCCTTATCTACCTGGTAAAGGCCGGTATGCCTGAGGGTTGGATCGGGTTGAAAACATGACTTAAGGGCTGAGATTGTGGGGTAAAACCCCAAGGGTGGTTCCTCCCCTCTATTGATCTCTGCCTTGTGAGCCAGTTGTTCAAGCCAATCCCAGGTAGCCCACAGGAATAAATTGCCAGTGGGGATCCAGGGAGCGAGAGGCAGGGCAGCCTCCCAGACCCTCTTTAAGGAGGAATTGGACTGTTCTAACCCTCTGGATCTTAACATGTGTCTCAGTGCTGTGAGCGCTGGGTCATCACTCTTGCTCGTTGCATTACCCATCTCTTAGAGGCTCACTTCCCTCGAGACTCACCCAATTAGCCCCGGGGATCAGCTCCCATAGTGGGTCCAAGTTGTCTTCAAGCCCCACATTGGGTGCCAGGTGTCGGGGGTCCTGCCCCAACACAGGAGCCAGGGAAAGGGAGGTGAGCTGTCTGTCCGTTACCCACAGCCTCCCCAGGAGACAATCAGATGTGACAGGGAGCCAGTCAAGCAGGAACTTGTTTATTGCAGTTGTTACAGGGCTTATGAAGGCAAAAACCATGAAGGAAAACCCCCTCCCCAACCAAGTGTCCAATCATGTTAAAGGTCAACTTGAGCATGCAGTCTCCTCTCTATAGCACAGCATTGTGTTCACGGGGTGATCACAGGCTGCCAAGATGCACGGAAATGGCAGGAGCCAATCAGCAATTCTTCAAAACAAGTCTGGTCATGCCCTGGCTGTTTCCTCTAGTTGCCAAACAAGTCTGGTCAGGCCCTGGCTGTTTCCTCTAGGTGCCACCTTGCCCTGTCCTCTCAGGCCCACACAAATAATAATTTTAGTTTTATGTGTATGAGTGCTATGTATGTAAGGGCACATGTGTCATGTTGTGCCCTCAGAGGACAGAAGAGAGTGCTGAATTCTCTGGAACTGGAGTTATTCATGATGCTGAGATATGAACCTGCGTTTTCTGTGCTTAACCGCTGAGCCATTGCCCCAGCTCCTCAACATCCAACGTTTTACTGTGAGTCACTGTGAGTTTTTCTCCCTACTTCTTATATAATGGTAAGTAATGAACATGTTTATTTGTTAAATTACATTAGATATGCCATTCCCTGAATCAGATGTTCAAAACCTTTGCTGTCTTCTAAATGGTCTCAAAAGTTATCCATTTATTCATATACTTTTGCACTGTCAGCCACTTCATGACTTTTTCTGCACTTCCTCTAAGCTAATTCCCATCTACAATTTCTTGATTGCATTATTTTGTGCCTGAATTGGTCAATGTTTACACATTTTCTCTCTTGTGCATCTCCTTTCTTTCAGAAATGCCATAATGCTCCCTACCTAGGTTTTAAATATCATTTTAAAAGTAATTTCTTATGGCAGTCTTTGTTATTTGGTAGAACACATGATCTGTTTCCCACTAATAGTATTTCCTTTAGGACATCATTGAAATAGTCTACAAAAATAAGAATGTACTTGGCTTTAAAGGTAAGGGCAGAAGCTATATGGGATGGTTAAGTTATGTTTCTATTTGTACATTGATCCTCAATAATCAAATGTATTTTCAGAATCATAAAAGTAGTTAAGATATAACTTAAAAGAAGATGTCATTAATTGTATCCTTTTAAGCTCAGTATTTCATAAATGGATTCAAGGTGGTCTCAAAAAGCATGTATGCATTTAGGTTTTATTTAGTATCTACCATATACAAGATACTGAGCAAAGTATTCAAATGAAATGACAATGAATGACAGGTTTTATAAAATAATGGGAAATATGCCATTCTAAGAAAGTCTATAACTGAGAAAGTGAGACAAAACACAGGCTGTGGGGCATGGACATAGTCTATTTATGGTGATTGTTCGTGTAAAAACCCAACGCCCCCCCCAAAAACACACACTAATACACATGACACTTGGGTATGCAAGGTCTCAGAAACTTTTGAAAAACAATGCTTAAGGTGAGATGGTAAGGATGACTATAGTTGAGTGATGAATAAAACCACAATAATTAATATGAATGTGTGAAACAGAAAACACCAGGACGAGGTATGGAGAGCTGGGAATAAGCTTATCATGAAATTAACATAAATACAACTTTAGAGAAACACACATGTATAATCCCTGGCATTAAGGAGTGGAGACTTTTATCAGAGAAAAAGAGAATTATTTGAAGATCTGTAGAATATACTCATATCTGCAATTTTTTTCTGGGGAGTCTTTTTGGGACAGGGTCTCCCTATGGCACCAGCTGTCCTGGTACTCATTATGTAACCAGGCTGGCCTTGAACTCACAGAGATCTACCTGCCTCTGCCTCCTGAGTGATGAGATTAAAGGCATGCACTATCACACCTGGCCACATCTGCAATGGACTGATGAGAACAAGGAGAGGAGCTGGAGAAAAGACTGAAGAATTTATATAGATTGAATTTCCATAATGCAGAGAAATGAAAAAAAAAATGGAATGAGTCCTATAAGAAAAGTTGTTAAATTTGTCCATCTCTTAGCACCTAAGATATTTTTCAAAACTGAACAAACAAAGCCACAAAGATATCAATTCCTTGAATTTTCAGAGAGGGACACTAATTTACAAATGCTTTATGCTTTAAAGCTGGGGTTGGACCACTGATTGACTTTTCTCCCTTAGCAGCTTGTATGGTGTCCTACAAAATTATGAGACCTTGTCTTCAGGGAGGAGGTTTCTGTTCAATTCCAGATCCATTGCATTTCATCCTGTGTTTGAAGTACACTTGGTCTTCAGCAATAGGGTCTTACCTTGTGTTCTGGGAGGTAATTAAGGGCTATGGCAATAAGAGAGTCTCTTGGACTACACAGACCAACAAGTTGAAGGTAGTTTTTGCCTGTCTGGCACTGTGTTTCTTGTTACATAGCCTACAGGTGTACATTTGTACTCATGTTCAAATAATGTCAGTGTGTTTTACAGTAGACTTTCAATGACTGGCAGAGAAAATTATATCAGTGCAGTAGTGGAATATCATTGGGGGTGGGATTATAGTGTTCTTAAGGTTTGACAGATCCTGACATGCTCTCTGCTTCCAGAGCCTGCCTGAAGATGTGAGAGCTTAGCTTCTGCTCCTCCTCCAGCTACCTCTGCTGCCATGCCTCCCCACCATGATGGACTCTTCCCCTTGGGAATCATAAGCTCAAATAAACTCTTTTATTAGTTGCCTTGGTCATGATGTTTCTACCACAGCAACAGAAGAGTAACTAACACACTACCATTTTTTTTACAGTGGGTATATATAAAATTAATGGTTTTGGACTATGTTGTGTCAGAATGCTTTATTTTAAAAACTGCTTACATTTCTGACTTGAGTTTGATGACACTTTTGAACCAAATTTCACATAATTTAAAGATAACCTAACTCTCTTTCTGCCATTTGTACTATGTATTTATCAGAAATGACATTCCCATAATTGATAATTATAAATTTAAAACCATTGGTCAACTTGGAGAAATGCTGAGAATGTTCTGCTATATTGAATACTCAGCCAAGTTTGTATTCTTAGATATAAAAGAGAACAAAACCATGTTGTTAATAACTTTTATCCCTCTAAGAAGCTAAAATTGTATGTATATTACATAAGTATTTTAAAATAATTTTCCATGTGATGAATGTTTAGTCCTAAATGTTTGCTAAATGTTTTATGTGTGTGTGTGTATGTGTGTGTGTGTGTGTGTATGTATGTATATATATATATATATATATATATATAATATATTTGCTTATATAATAGGGAACATGTGTTGGGAAACCCTGCTGTTAGGGTTGTAGTTTCTCCATGTCCAGATAGCCCGGAGGGTCTCGGCACCAAATGGAAGAACTCCCCTTTTCAGCAGGGGGCCTCCTGCTCTCTTCCTGGCTCACTTGGAAAGTGCCACCAAGCATAGATGCCTGACCTTGTCTGAAACATGACCTTTGGCATAGTTACCTGGAGTAAAAACTACCCCCAGGTTTTTTCTATATGATAATCAGGCATTGCCTGATAGTCTGGAAGATAGGAGCCCACTACCACATGTAAATAAAGCATACTATGAGCACCTATCAACTGAGGCTTTTGCTACTGCCTCCACACTATAAAGTCTCTAGTTCTCCCACTAATAAACGGAGCTGTTTTCACTGTGCCTGGAGCTGTTTCACTGTCTGGAGCTGTATCACTGCTGTTTCACTGTGCCTGCGACCAGTCTCCCCAGAAGGGCTGTCTTCCGTCCGTGCTCACTGGCCGTCCTGACCCCATTCGCCACTTCTGACCTCGAGGACCAGTGGCCAACGACCCACAAAGAGAGGGAGAGCCTCCCTTAAACATGTAAAACTTTATTACATGAAAAAGGGTTGCAAATGAAAAAACGTTAAGAAACCTTGATCTAGACTAACCATCTCAGACCAATGATGGAATCTTCATGATGATAAGAACATGGGTCAAGCAGAATTTTACTGGTTTCAGAGGAACATTCAGAAATGCCAGTTAGTCTACCATCACCAGAGTTAAATCTCCTTTCAAAGAATGCCCAGTCACAAAGAGATTCCTTATAAGGGAGAAAAAATATTTCTGATTGTGTGTGGCACACATTCAACAGGAACACTATGAGGAATTGTACTAGACAGTACTATAAACGTAGTATCAGTTAAATGTCAATCAGGACTGATATACCTAAATCAATCTATCCTAATGTAAAAATCCTATAATACCAAGACTGCTCACAATAAGCAGGAAACTCAAGTGAGTGATTTTGGTTTTTCTACTGATTAACTACTTGATTTTCAGAACTACACAGAAAAAAATTAAGTAAGAACAGTATTTGAATAGACAGTGACAAAGTTGGTTTATTTCCATAGTAACAGGTCTCAGTGATTTACTTTAGTTGTTTTATGTAATTTTGTTGCATACTGTATTTTCTAAAATTCCTACTATAAATGTATTCCTTATTTTATTAAATAAAAAATAATCCTTGAGTCCACAACAGACAACAATTGCATATATTGATTGTGTCAACTTGTACCTCCAAGGGACAACAGGAAATCCTAGGGCAAAGAAAGCAAACAAAAACAGGGAAACATCTGCCTGAAGGCACTGGAGAGGTTTCAGGCAGTGAGAATTCCTTCACTGAAAAGAGGGAATTAACCAAAGGAGCTAAATTTAATAGCAAGAGCTGTTTTTTCTGCTTGAAGCAACTGTGATTCCTACAGAGGAAGAGTCAGTGTCTAAGCTGAGAGCAAAGCATTGTACAAAACCTGGAGAAGAAAGAAAAAGTTCCCCAAAGACCAAGGATGAGGGTCCTGAGAAGCAGTCAGGCTCCCCATGCAGCTGTATCCTAGAAGAGGAGAGGAAGGGAAGGAAGCTCACAACAGGAGCCTGCAAGGAGGTCGAATATGATCAAAATAAATTGCACAAAGTTCTCAAAGATTTAATAAAAGTACTATTTACTACAAAGCATCATGTCTCAGCTTTGACCCAGTGTTTTCTCCACAAAAACTTCTTGTAAAAGTAACATAAAATATTAAGAAGGGGAGCTGGAGAGATGGCTCAGCGGTTAAGAACATTGACTGTTCTTGCAGAAGATCTGGATGCAAATCCCAGCACCCACATGGCAGCTAACAGCTGTCCTTAACTCCAGTTCCAGGGGATCGGACAGCCTCTTCTGTCCTCCATGGGCATTGCATGACCTGGGTGCACTTACCTACATGCAAGCAATACATGCATACACATAAAATAAAATTAATGAATTAAAAAAATATAAAAAAGAAAACACTTAAAAAATATTTAAGAAGGAAGACGAACTCACTAGTTATTTTCAGTTAAACTCAATTTATTCTTTCCTTGTAAGGCACAAACCAAGCATAAAAAATGAAAAGAAAATGGATTTCAATTTGGATTTTCCTGATGATTATTTATTTTAAGTAATTGTTCATATACCTAGTAATCATTCCTGTCTTTTATTGAGAAACATCTACTAAAGTATTTTAGAAAATTTTTTATATTTTTTTTGTTTAAATAGA
>NW_008345699.1:1612006-1636803 GCF_000622305.1 Nannospalax galili | reverse complement strand
TATGTAAATATATGCAGACACACACACACACACACACACATATATATATATATATATTATACTTGTACTTTATATATTTGTAATCTAATATGTAAATATATGCAGACACACACACACACACACACACACACATATATATATATTTTTTTTTTTTTAAAGCAGGAAAGGCATATAGAGTCAGGATTGTGTCATCAATTGCCGACTTGTGCATGCTGTCACCATTGCTCTGAGTTCATATGAGTAACTGATCAGCTATCTGGAAAACTCTGTTTCCTTGTAGCCATCCACCTCTTCTGACTCTAATAATCTCTCTGCCTCCCTCTCTGCAATGTCCCTATTTCTTGGGAGGTAAAAATTTGATGTATGCCTCCTATTCAGGGATAAGCAGCCTGAAGTCTCTATTCTCAGACTGTAGTCCAGTTGTGGTTCTTTGTGTTAATCAACAGTAGTGTAAGGAAACTTCTCTGCTGAGATTTGAGAGATGAATTAATTTATGGGTATAACAATAAGTCATTCGGATTCAGTTTAATACTACATCTATTTATCAGAATAATTGTATTAGGCTTTCTCCCATGACCTGTGGGCTGTCTAGCCTCAAATTCCAAGGCCTGATATTAATATCAGGCATGGGCACATTCCCTTGAAGTGTACATTAAATCCAATAAATATGTTAAAATAAGGTTATTATTACTTTCATTTTTATGTTGGGTTTGTTTGATATAGGTTTTGTGATTAATCTCAAGGGCTTTTCAGTGTTTTCCACCTATAGACTGCCTATAGCTATATTGGCTTGCTTGCTATGCAAAGACTTTTTAATTTAATGTAAACTTATTTATTCACTTATGTTGCATATGATTTTATCTATTTATTTAATCATTATAACAGTTTGAAAAATAGTTTCTGCTAAGAGTTTCAAAGTTTCTGGGTTTGATCTGTTTTGGCATGATTTTTGCTAATGCTCTCAAATAGGCATCTAATTACATGTTATTGCAAAGTGGATTTTGATGAAAAGTCTATCTATCCTTTCCCTATGATGTATTTATTCTCAGGATTTTTGGAGATGAGCAGTTGTGTGGGGGATAAAAGGCCTTATTTCTTGCCTCTATTGAATTCTACTATTTTATATGTCTGCCAGTGAAAGTATCATACAGTTTAATGACTGTCTACTAAATAATAAGCTTTATTTCTTTAAGCCTGTCATTGGCATTTCAATAGAGGTAGCATTAAATTTGTTGACTGCTTTGCTTTGAAATGCTAGCCATTTCAGCATTATTTAGTGTTAGGATCCATGACCTCAGAATGTCTTTCCAGTTATTTGTGTCTTCTTTACTTTCTCTTACCATTTTTTTCTGAATAACTATGAAAATTCACAAAACCTATCATGGGTTATTAAGGTTATTAAAAAATGAGAACCCTTTTACAGCAATGATAGGCTTTTAAAATAGATATGTTATTATAAAGAACAAGATGGAGGTACCTCACAAAAAATGGAACAGCCATGTGATCCTACAATCCCAATATTGAATATGCATCCCAAATATTATAAAGACCTCAATCAGATGTCTGCAAATCCATATCGACTGCAGCAATACTTCCTCTATTCAAGATAAAGAATGAACTCCAATGTCCATTGACAGACAGATGAAGGGTAAGGGAATTGTGGCATATGCATAGCAAGGGAAGGAAGTCCCACAGTTTTTGAAAACCTGAACGAACCAGAGTACATTATACTGAGTGACACAAGTCAGGCACAGAAAGAAAAATACTTCATTTCCTTTGTGACAATTTTATAAAGTAATCAAACTCATAGAAGCAGATAATAAAATGGTCATCCCCAGAAGCTGAGGGGAAGAGTCAGCATAAAACAGAGCATATGTGAGTCTTAATTTTATTCATGTAATGTTCATGAACAGGTAAAATGAATCTAATATATTAGAAATTAAAATAAAATTAAATTTAGTGAAGGCTCAGTGGTGACTGACTACTCTTTGGGAGCTTCTCCTAAGGGTTTTTGTCATGACTACATGAAATTTAATAATTCAGAAACATGATTTCACATGTATGTGAATATTTGTGCATGTTATTTTTAATGAAAATTGGATGAAGTATTTTCCCATGAAAAGATTATGGAAAGCAGTTATGATATATGATATATATCATATACATATAAATTAAATGCCATCCATAATGGTAAAATTTAGTGGATTATAACATTAAGCTAAAATTTCCAACATAACTACAAATATAAAGCATCAGAACTCCTAAAAATGAAGGGAAATAAAGCCACATCAGCATCAGTGGAGAATCAGTGTGCAAGGCAACACCATGGACTGATTTATTCCCCTTTGCTGCAGTGCACATGTGAATAACACAATGTGTCTTCATACCAGCTCACTCCACTTGATAGGGTTTAAGCTTTCTGCTGTGTTGGAGGATAACAGGATTTCATTTTGATATAGTACTCAGATAGCAAGATTCTTAATAATATTTATCAAACATTATTAAATGTCTCTTAAAGGGAATATTATTGATCAAAATAAATTGGTTGGCCTTCTGTGCTGGATAGCTTTAGTTGTCAGCGTGACAAACTGGGTAGATGGAAATTCAATTGGTGAATTTCCTCCATTGGACTGGCCTGTGGCCATGTCTGTGGGGCATCATCTTAATTATTGAGTGATGCGGGAGGGCTCAGCCCACTATGGGTGGTGCCACTCCTGGGCAGGTGGGCCTATGTTGTATAAAAAAAGCAAACTGAGCAAGGGCCATGGGAGCAATCCAGTAAGCATCATTCCTCCATGGCCTGTGCTCCACATCCTGTCTCCAGGTTTCTGCCCTGTGTTCCGTAGGTTCCCTGATGAACTGTGCCCCAGAGATGTAAGACAAATAAAACCTTTCCTCCCAAATTTGGTATTTGGTCAGTACATTTTGTCACCACAGTGGAGAAACAAACTAAAACAGAAATTGGTATCAAGAGTGGGACATTGCTATAATAGAACTGACCTTGGTGTTTTTAGGACTATGGAAGCATTTGGAACTTTGGGCTGCAAAAACCACTGAGTGCTGTGAAGCTTGGAACAGTTATGCTGAAAAAGTTGTAGATGATGGAAGCCTGGTTCGTGAAGCCTCAAAGGGAAGCAGAGACTATCAGGGGTGTTTGTGGAATATTTTGAATTGACAACCTGTGGTTTCTGATCTATTGGGGTTGAAGAATCAGTTGTGATTAAAAAGAGACCAGAACCACTAAAGTGAAACCTTTGCTTTACTGGGAAATTGATGCTGGTTAGCTGGGGCTGAAAAATCAGCAGTGAGTAACAAGAGGCCAGCACCACTGTGGCAAAATATTCTAAGGAGTATTTCCTCAGAGTGGGCACACAGAAACTATGGGCCAGTGGGGCCAGAGCTACCATCTCAAGCTGGAAGCAGAACATGGTAATGTGGAAGAGTTTCCTACATGGTTCTGATGTTGAAAGCATGAAGGGATCACAGAGAGCAGCTGAGGCTTGCCACACTGAGAGTCCAGGAAAGGCCATTTGTGAAAACACAGACTCAGTTGCAATGAAGACCCTAAAACTGAAGAGGTCATGGTAAGAATTTAAGACTTTACACTCAAAGAGGCCAAAAGAGGTCATTGGTGAGGCTGCAGCCACAGTTTCAGTGGATACCGCAGCTATTTGGAGATGCCAGGACCATGGGCGTCCATCAAGGGCAGCAGCAGGTGTGAAACGGAGTTGTCTTGGATCTGTGAGATGAGCTGCATGTGCTGTGGCTGACAGAGTCAGCGAAGTGGGGCTGCCAAAACCCTTTGGAGCTGTAAAGTCAAATTCACTGCTGGAAGGCAAACTGGGTGTCCAGTTCCCTCCTCCTACCGTCCTTATGACAACACAAAGCAAGAATTCCTCCAAACCTCCATTTGGAAAATCCTCACGAGTTTATTGGACTTATCCACTGAGATTGGGGTACTGGTTTAGTTACAAAAGAGTGGGCACCCCCTCCATTTACAGCTGTGCTGGAAAGTCCACACTCAAACATAAATCCTGTGACTTCCTGATAGCTACACAAAATGGCAAGAGACCTGCCTATTGGCATTCTGCGGGAGGCCACCCCGCAATGTGACTCGGTTCCGACCTGCAGAACTTCCACGAAGTACTTGGATTGGTTGGTGGGGCCGTGGATAAGGCAAACAACAAGAGACATGGAGACAAGACAGGATTCTGATCAAGTCTCGTTTATTGAAGCTCAAGCATGAGTTTTTATAGAGAATGAGAACAAAGGAACACAGACTGCAAACCATTGCATCAGTCAGAGCACAAGGGCTCTGACGCACATTAAGGGAGGTATCTCTGATTATAGAAGAATGAAACTGTATGCTAGAAAAGAGAACAAGGCCGTGGACAAAGACTATCTAGCAAGGCTATCTGGCCCCGGCTTCAAGCAAAGGTTTTGGGCCAAGGTTATGAGCCCCGGCTGCAAGCCAAGGCCGTGGGCCCCGACTAAGTGCCAAGGGCTTCTGGCCATGGCTGTGGGCAGAATGGAAAGTTGCCAGCTGAGGCCTGTCAGCAGTTTTGAGAGGTAGCTGAGACTCAGTTGAACCTCAGGCTCCCAGGCTCCCAACAGCATTCTAGGCTTATATAACCTTAGCCTCCCCCTCTCATGCAGCTAAGGTCAACTGATTGGGTGGGAGGGGTAACTACAACCCACTTTAATCTTCTGAGGAGCATGGGAAGGAGGTGGGACTATACCTTCCCCCATAGTAGTCAGAGGAACTTCCAGGTAACAGGAGACCAGAAGATTGGTGAGTGAATTCCAGATGTCCAGCCTTGAGCTACTTTTCTGGACTTAGGTCTTGATTAGGTATGCCCAATTCTTCCCTTTTGAGATAAGACAGTACTTGTTTTGGATTTTATAGGAGTCCATGGTTAAGAGACTTTTTAGTGAGACTATGGAATTTTAAGTGTTTGGATATTTTTAAAGATTGTGAGACTTTTAAGGTTCTACTGTCTTATGCTATGATATTGATAACATATCTTGAGAACAAGAAATAGAAAGGTTGAGGTTTAATAGTAATGTATTTTTGTGTCAAATTAACAAGGGATCAGTTGTGCTGGATAGCTTTAGTTCTCAACTTGACACAGCTGCATAGAGGGAGTCTCAACTGGTGAATTGCTTCCATTAGCCTGTCATGTGGCCACGTTTGTGGCACATCTTCTTGATTATTGAGTGATATGGGAGGACCCACCATGGGTGGTGCCACCTGTGGGATGATGGGTCTATGTTGTATAAGAAAGCAGGTTGAGCAGGGACCAGGGGAGCAAGCCAATAGCAGCATTCCTCCATGGCCTGTGCTTCAGCTCCAAACTCCGGTTTCCTGCCCTGAGTTCTTACCTTGGGTTCCCTGATGAACTGTGACCTGGAGATGTAAGCCAAAAAACCTCTTTCCTCCCAAAGTTAGTATTGGTCAGTGTATTTTGTGACCACAATGGAGAAATAAACTAGAACACTCCCAAATAACATTTGTTTATATCAAATTCCTTAAAATTTTATCTACTCCATTCAAATCTTTCTTTTTCTGTTATTAAAATATTGGGGCTACAGGGAAACCCTGTCTCAAAAAGACCAAAAAATATTCATAATTTTTTGGAATACATTTTCCAGAAAATATATTGTTAAAAATAAGTGTTAGTCCAAGCTCAGCAACTTCTACTTTAACATTTTTAGTATTACCGCCTCTCAGTTATTCATGAGCACTTTAAATAACCTACACTGAAGTTAGCATTTTGTCTTTGTCCCCCTTTACCAACACTGCATCCAGTTTGTCAGTGTCAGCTGGATTTCTAAATATAGTGCTCATTCATTCAGAGAAATTCCCCAAAATGCCTCAATCAGCAACTACTTCTTGTCACTTATGTCTAAATTGGAGAGGGAAAGCTGACATTTATAGACAGAATGGTTTTCTTAAACTTTCCTAACCACTGAAGTCAGACAGTGAAAAATGTTTATATTTTAAACTTATTTTTATAATTAATGTATAAGATAAAGAATGTACAAACTTCACAGGACATTGGAAAGCAAAGTCATAAAAGTAGATTCTTCCTCTCCCTGAAGAATCTACTCAAAATTTAGAGCTATCAGGAAAATAAGTAGATAGAGTAGTGCCCCTGTCAAAACATTTCCTAATATTTGGAAACTCCAAATATCTACATGGATATAGGAATTAGATTTCAGATGCTATGAAGATAGCCAGCTCACCTGGAATAAGTGAGATTATCATCAACGATGTTCAAGGTCTTGCACAATCTCAAGGATTCTTTGAGTTGAAGAAAGAGAAAGGAGAGAGAACCAGAAGGAACCCAACATGAGAATGAATTCACCTACCCTCGGTGGCTTTGAACATGGAAGGAGAAGGTCATAAACTGAAATCTCCAAGGGGCCCTTAATAGATGGAAAAGGCAAAAGAAAATAATTTTCTTCTTGCTGTGTTCAGAAACAGGGTAACACAGATGACTGTCCTATGCAAAACCCATTTTGGACAACTCACCTCCAGAATTGTTAAAATAAAGTATAGTTTATTTACATAGATTAGAAATTCATGACTATAGTTTCACCTTATTGGTGAGTTAATGATTACTTATGGTATCCAACTGCATGTGACAGTGACCAGGGCTCTGCACTTCACATAAAAGATATCTCTTATTCTTATGTCTAATGGCAGGAAATTTCATAAATATATCATTTATCCCTATTTTAGACATGACTTATGCCATAAAAGTAGAAAACATTCCTATCTTCTATATGCATAAACAATGAAATAAAATTTAGCACAGTTTGAACTTTATTTAGGTTGTTGTCAGTAGTAATCACCAAAAATTATGCTCTCCTTTATGTAATATATTGAATTACCCTTAAAATCTAACAGCCAGAGGACAGAGCTCAGTGCTAGAGTATATGAGGATCATACATGGGGTTTTCAGTTCAATCCCTGAGACTGTTGAAAGTAAAAAAAAAATCAAAACAATATCAGAAAGAAATGGCAATTGTGGAGTTGAGCCTGCTTTGGCAGTACTCTTTTTAACTAGTGAGATGGCTCAACAAATAAAATACGTGCCAAAAAAATTATAAAATTTGAAAATTAGAGCTCATTTCCTGAACTCATGTAAAAATTGACGGAGAAAACTGACGTCACAAAATTGTCTACTGACCCCCATGTAAATGCTGTAGCACATGCAAATACACACACATGCACACACACACACACACATACACACACACATACACACACACACACACATAGAAACACAATAATTTTTAAAGTCTATCTCTAGGCTAAATTTTTATTTACAGCATGTAGTTTTAATTAAACAAATATGGCCAAATGATCTTCTGGAAGGCATCGTAATCCTAAAACTTCTCATGTATATAATTATCTAATTTTTATTTTATCTAACAGTAAACTAAAGGCAACACATATTATTTAATATTTTAGCACATTCTAATAATTTTAGCAAACTAACAGATCTTTTTTTTTTCCATTTTGATTTATTGATACAAGGCCTTGCTATGTGGTCTTGCTTAATCTGGAGCTTGCTATGTAGACTGGGCTCTTCTCCAAATTGTAGCAATCATTCTACTCCTGCTTCAAGCTAATAACTCTCTTTTTTAATATTTTAAATTTTTTAACCATTAAACATTTTAAAAACACATCTTTAGAAATATTTTATTGTGTTTAATTTATGTGTATGAGTGTATTGCCTGCATATAGGTACAAGCACCCATGTCATGTAATGCCTGCAGAGGTCAGAAGAGGGCATTGGATCCCCTGAAACTGGAGTCATGGATGGTTGTTAGCCACTGCGTGGGTGCTGGGAATCAAACCCAGGCAACGTGCAAGAGCATCCAGTGCTCTTAACCACTGAGCCATCTCTCAAACCCTAACTTTTTTTAAAATTTATTTGAAAATTTTATACCTAAGTACTACATTTATGAAATCATTTCAGTCCCTACTCCCACATCTATCTATCTATCTATCTATCTATCTATCTATCTATCTATCTATCTATCTATCTATCTATCTTCTATCTATCATCCATCAGAGAGAGAGAGAGAAAGAGAGAGAGAGATTTAGAAATTGCATATTGGGTCCATTTAGTAGTTTAGTGTACATATATTTAGGATGGCATTCAGGATTGGATAACCTATTATGGAGCTCCATGGTGATGGTGAGGTATATAGCCCCAACTAACACATGCAACCCTTACACTTTAGGCTCAGGGAACATCACAGAAAAAAAAGGGTAGAAAAATTACAAGAGTCAGGAGTAATAGGAAAACTGCTGACAGATCTTCCAAACATGAAAGAGAAGTTGCATCTATGAAATTTCCACTATATGGTTGCCTAAGCAAGACATGCATAATGACTCCAGCAGGTGACACACCAATTTGAATAGGAGAATTTTTACAAGGTCTCACCTCTAGATGAAAAAATACAGGAAATTAATTGCTCATGGGAGTGGGAGAATCAGTATTCTCAATCTAATAGATCTTGAACAGTGCCCTTTCATGAAGTAGAAATTTTGCATGGAAACTTTCCAGTTTTGAAAATTCAAGAAACTGTCAAAGAAACTTCAACAGATAATTTACCATTAACTGAAGGTAACTTAGATTGCTTGAATTTTAAGAGATAAATATGGACAAATAAAGAAAACCTGATTAAGGGTCAGAGGGATAGCTTTGGGAATAAAAGCACTTGCCATACAAGCTCAGTGACTTAAATTCAATCCCTGAGTCTTATGGGAAAGAAAGAACTGATTCCAAAGTCGCCCAATGACCTCCACCTGCTCACTATGGCATAGACAGGCCTACCTTCACACATTCAATCACACACATATAATATTAATAATTACTTTTTAAAAAGTTGATTAAATAGAATAGTTTTATGACTTTAATCTTATTCTAATGCAAGAAAGTAAAAACTATTTAGTTAAAGACTACCCAGATGAACATTGATATATGTTGGGAAAAAAATGTCATTTTAGCACATAAGGGATTTATACTACAAATTGTGGTTAATGTTATTAAGTGTTTGTAGCAGCTAATATTGATTGTCAATTGACTAATTTTGAATCATGGAAGAGATAATCTTTTGTGCATGTCTGTGTGGGATTGCCTAGATTAGGTGAGCTGATGTGGAAGGCCCATCATAAATGTGAGTTTCGGCATTCCATGGACTGGAGTTTTCTTACTATGGATGGACTCTAACCAGATGCCTTACTGTCCTGCTATCTGACATCCCCACCATAATGAGCTATATCTTCAGAGTGTGAGCCAAAATAACCCTCTCCTTCTTTACATTGCTTTTGTCATAGAAAGGAGAGGAGTAACTACTACACTGCTTTAGAAGGAATCAGTACAGCCACAGTATCTGAAAGTCACTTGTCCATGTCATACCTGGTGCAGATTTTGCTTTATATCCTAGTTGAGAATGTGACTAATCAACATTCACATCTATAGGAATAGTAAACCACAAATAATATTTACCTTCTTTTTGTGGACAGTGTATTAGATGTGTTAGAAGCTCTTAATGTATGAAAGTTGGTTTAATAAAATTGGTAGGTGTTGATAGAACAGGAAGAGCTCTACTTCTAAAGGGTAAAGGAGTAGCAACATGTGAAGCAAAATACCTGGAGATAAAGATGGAAATGATGATGACCATATTAAAGAAGCAAAATGTATCATGTCAAATCCTCTTCTATACATAGAAATCATTAATACGTCCTTAGCACCTATGTTACTGTCTTTCACATTTAAGTAAAATGAACTTAAATATAGTGCATACCACAAAATTATCTTTAATACTGTCCAAAATAAACCTATCCCTCCTCAATTTCCATAACTTTCTCTATGTGTAGTTTTATATGAATATGTTAAAAACTTGAATTGTTTATTTCTGCAGTATTCAGATTTATTTTTGCCTTTGTGATAACTCTTGCTGACAATGAGAGTTGCATCTCAAATTTTACCATTATCATAACCTCCGCCATTGCTTTATTCAGAATTGTACTTCCCTCCCTTTTTATACATCTAATTCTTAACATATTGTGTATATGCATGGGGAAAATGTTTCACTAGCTACCCTGTAATGACAGCTCTAGTATTTAAAAGGATAAAACCTGGTTGTGTTGAAATTATTTATTAAAGTATAATTGCATTACCAGTAAACATTTCAGATTACAACAGTTTCCTTTGTTGGATTCATGCTGTCACTGCATAAATCTGTTTTTTTTTAACAGAAATAAATACATCTTTGTTATTTACAGTTCTCTCAGGAATAAAACACCTATTGGAATTATCTTGCATTGATGTAATGAGCACAGGATGGGTAATCACATGTAGTTACAGATAATAAGACTCTTAAACTCCTTGGGAAGACTGATCTGTCAATTTTAATAAAAATTGCTGTGAAGAAAATCTTAGTGATAAACTAACTAAACATAGGCTGACACTGAGCTCAAATCTACAGGGACTGTCAACACTCCCCAAATAATCCTCCTGTCTTCAGGAATCTGAATTGTGTCTCGTCATTGGCTGAGAAGTATTTCAATTCAAAGTAATAGAAACTGAACTAAATGTGCTAACTCCTGTAAGATTATATAGATGCTTCAGATTAATTCATATAAAGTAGAAATTCAATGAATTTGTAATGAGTTACTAAATCATAAGAGTTACCAAGGAATAGAGCTATGCATTATTTTGTGATCATTTTTATTTCATTACATATTTAAAATTGGTTTTAGAAATCTACTATGTATGAGATTTCAAAATCACAAAAGATAAATGATGAAACTTATTTGAGCTTCTACATTTCCTATGAAAAATAATATATTTATTATATGACAACATAATCTAGAGCCATTAGTTCATCAAAAATTTTAGGACATTACACTTTGTTGGTGGCTCCTAGAATATTGTTACACCATTAGCCTCACAGAATCTGAACCCAACACAATTCTTCATGGATCAAAAGGAGAAATTTGTAAAATAAACACAGTGCACACATAATGACCAAATTTTGGTGTCCACCACCCATGTAAAAGCCTCGTACACATTTATAATCCCAATACTAGGAAGTAGAGAAATGTGGACCCCTGGAGGTCATTGGCAATTCAGTCTAGTCAAATTTATGAGCTCTTGATCCAGTGAGAGACCCTGTCTTGAAAAATAATTTGGAAAAATGATAGAGGAAAAGAGATTTTGGCCTCTGATCGCTAGAGGTATTCACACTAATTCATACATGCAAACATAACAGACACATATCACCTGCATATATACAAGAAAAAAATTAATACTGATTAATACTTATTTTTCACTCGTGATTTTGAGTGCTATATATAGTATTTAATAATCAAACTAAAAAAGTTGTTAAAACACATTAAAGTCTATTTTATTCTATATATTATATTCTGGCTTTTAGTTGCCAAGACAGTTTATTCATATGCATGTGAGTATTATGTGCACACATGTGTGTATGCATGTTCACATGTGTGTGGGTGCTTGCTGAATGCCGGTGAATATTCCAGTGTGTTTGCACACATTAGTGGAGGCCCAAAGTTTCTGGGGTAGTCTTCCTTAACCAATCCTCCACCCTAGTCTTAGAGGCAGGGTATCTCAATCAAACCTAGATCTGCTGCAGTATGTCAAGAGGAATCTGGAGATTCTTTTCAAAAATGGAATTACCGATAGACCTCAGTAATCATCCAACTTTTATCTGGGTTTGGGGTTCTGAACTCAAACTCCTGTCCTCTTTCTTGCTTCACAAACGCTTTAACTGCTGAGTTCTCTCCCTCGGCCCTGGTGTTGACAGCTTTTGTATTCTTTTCTAAAACTGAACCAATTGCAAAATAATAAATATTAAGACAATTCAATGTAGTAGGTTGACTTCTTGAAATCTTAAGAGCCATACTGATTGGAAACCCATCGTGTAAATGTAGGATATTTTCCTTATCTATTATGTTGTTTCCAAATCTAATCTGGCATTTATTCAGTTGATTATCCTACTAATATTTTAAAGTCTTAATTTTGATCACTTAATTTTGATAATTACACATCAAATATTTCATTAACTTTTATTTTGACACGTTTTCTCATTTAGTTGGTCAAATATATTTTTTTATGTCTATCATTTGAGTGCTTTGAAGAAATCTCTTATTATCAGTAGATTCTAATTACGATTTTCAGAACTTTATTAATTTTTATAATTAATGTCCATGGTATGATAATTTTTAGAAATTTTAGTATCTACAGCAATTGTACTTTTGCCATTATCTATGATCATTTGCTCTTACTGCCATCTAAAGCTCTAAAAATGAAGCTTGTCTATAAATTTCTAAGGACATTTCCCACAGACCTTGCTATGCATTAAAACATATTGAAAAGAAATAGAAAAATAAGGCAACTATTTGTTCATCATATGGAGAACACCACCAAGCCCAGCTTATTCTTGTTTTTATTAATGTGGATATGTGTGTGTTTGTGTGTGTACACACAGGTGTTCAAGGCCAACAGAGGCCAGAAGAGGGCATCAGATTCCCTGGAACTGGAATTATAAGGGGCTATGAGGCATGTGGGTGCTGGGAACGGAACCAAGGTCTACTGCCAGATGAGTGAGTGCTTTTAATCACTGACCCATTGCTCCTGCCTACAAATATAGTTCTGATTAGTTATTTAACTAAAAGAAAAATAATAATTTCTACTCAACTCTATAACACTCTCTATTCGTGAGGTCCCCCACCCCCACCCCTGGTCCTGAGGCTTTTAGCCAGTTTTCATACAACCAAAAATTATTTCATTTATTACTTTCATAACCCCACAGGTATAAATAAGACACATTATTCATTTTATTATTCATTTTAAACAGTATTTAAAAAAGAAATTGATTATCATCAGATAATGCAGTATGTACAAAGTCTAAGGCCTTTTCTCCTGTTTTTGTTCTTGTTACTTTTTATCTACTTTGAATTCATACTTTCTGTTCAAGCACCCCCCAAATTCCTTTGCTTTCAAGTAAATTCAGTTTATTTATTTATTTCTTGGAATCACTGACAAATTTGTAATTTGTCTATACCTATATGCCAATATTTAATATAGCTTTAAAAGTTTGGCATAATTACTTCTATCTTAGGTAATTAAATTGAGTAGTAAACTGACAGATCAGCCTCATATTTCAAAAAGCATTTGAAAGTACAAAGAGAAAAATGATATGTACAATCAAATACTTTAAAATATTTAGAAGACAGAAGAATAACTCACTACAATAAAAAGAGGGAAATAAACAAACAAAAAGATTCAGCCTCAGACAAACATATTTTCTAATGTCAAAAGACTACAAAGACACCTAAGACATTTGGAGATCAATATTATAAAATATTTAAAGGACAGAAGCCTATCTCACTAGATCAGACATTTCAGTCTTAAGAAGCTTAGGTAAGGTATTTATGCGATTGTTTCCTTGATTCATAAAACAAAATAAAAGTCAAAGATAAAAGTCATGGCATGTAAGCTTCTCAAGGAATTAGTGATATCATTATTTGGGGGGACAAGTTTGCCAAAGATTATATAAACTCTAATTTCTATGGAGCACAAGCTTTTTCAGATAGTCTGGTTTGGTAACTTATGGGGTCAGTACAAGTACCATTTCCAGACATTGCTGTATGCATCAAGCACATGCAGAGATTAACCAGAAATTTTAAACCATAGACAACTAAAATATAAGATTTCATAATTAGTTCTGAAACTTAATTATTAATATTATGTGATAGTGTATTATCAGTTTAAAAATTTTTTTACAGTTCATTAGAGCTATGCATTCATAAGTGTTGCCCTATCAGAGTTACATTTATGAATATGTGAGTATCTCATGCTTCCTCGTTTTGACCTACGGGTCATGATTTCATTTGATCATAGCTGGGTGCACGTATATGGCGCCTAAGATTGTTGTTACTCCGCAGTGATGCTCAGCACTGCACATTATGTGTATTGTTAAGCAATTATCACTCACATAGTGATAAATGGAAGAAAAACAGGAAGGATTATTTGGATCATTTATTTTATGTTTCTCATAACAGAAACTATCAGAAAATAAAACACTCCAAAGATAATTGTTAAAAGAGTAATTCAACCATCTCTTTACCTTCCATAAATACAAATCTCACAGAAGTAGATGGGCTTGTTTTTCATAAAGTAAATGAACCCAGGGAGTTTTCTTCTTGTAAGTTCCTAGGACTAGGATGGTAAATTTATGTGTTCCTGCAAACTCTGAGTTCTGTTTTAACTGCTGTGATAAAATTAGTGAGGAAATTTCTCAGCACCTTGAGTTATTTGGGTAGAGTCTGCTTTTGGCTTAGAAGAGTGCCAGCTAAAATCCTTAATGACTCATAAATTAGAAATGAAGGTAATTTGCAGGGAGCTTTGGGATCAGTCTTTATTAAAATTAATTAAGTGTAGTTCACAGGTTTTGACATCTAGATTGGCAGATTATTTAGTAATCTTTAAAATTTACAGCTTATTACTTGACTGTGTTCCAACAAAGAGATTTTCAGATTCATAAAATTCCAAAGATTAACTATTATTCTATAATTATTGTCAAGAAGAATAAAGACATAATTATTCAAAATTTAAGATATTTGATATAACAGATGAAGGTGGTCTCATAACATTCTTATCTGTTCCATATCTTATTTTTAATACATGTTTTAAGTCTGATATGTAATATGGTAACCAAGAAAGTTATTTTCTCTTTCAGTTTAATTATTTTGAAGTACCATAGATTCATATATAAATACAGATATGCCAATGCAGAATAACTGAACCCTCATGCACGAACTAAAGCTAATCACCTCAATGACCAATTCCCAAACACCAACACACTAGATGTTATGACTCCACTCTCTAAGCAGGAAATGATAAAGCAGTTCAAAGCAACTGGGGCCTGAGTGTGATGGGCCAGGAAATATCAATGTCTTGTGAACAGGAATAACAGTAACTTCAAAGTGCTTGACTATCTGTGAAAACAAGCCACATATGTTTTAATAATTTTTTTGGTAAATGAACTATGGAAGCCTCATTCATATGTGTCATTCATACATTCTAGGAAACCATGAACTATGGGGTTTCCAAGACACAGTACAACAACAAAAATCTCTCTCCTTTGGGTAATCACTTTTCTTCCATTCTAAATTCAGTTCCCTATATTCATATGTAAGAAACTAATGCACTTTTTTCACCTTTAACTGGTACAAGCTTATCAAGTAGAAGGCTAAAATACTGCCTTTTTCATTTAGCCAGCCAAAATAATCACCCATGCAGTTACAGTTGTGATGGTAGTACAGCATCAGTTGGTGCTCTGGGATAATGATCTCCCCAAACATCATGAGCAATATACCTGCCCTTTCAGGACAGACCACAGGTCACTCTCCTCTGTAGTATTTTCACTTGATATGTGACTGCTGTCCAAGTATTCATAGTTCACAAGATTAAATTATGCACACATATTGGCCAGTTCATTTTGCACTGTCACATATAGGCCAGGAGAGTTATATCTCAGACAAGGTAAAAGGGAGTTTTCTCCAGACTCTAAATGCCCATCTCAAAGCTGTTTCTGAAAGCCTACATCTGACATTATACACATCTTAATATGTAACATAAATTCTGTTTTCATCAATTCTGACAAGTAATATGTTGTGGGAAATACATACTCCCTAGATGTTAGACGACCTCTTAAAGTCAATGTGAGATTTGTACCCCAAATTCAGAACCTAATAACTTTAAACATGTTCTATTCATTGTTTTTATTTTTGAGTGTGTATGACTGACTGTATTGCTTTTATGTGTGTAAGTGCACCTGTATAATGCCCACAGAGTTCAGAAGAGGGTATTGGACCTCTTGGAACTGGAGTTACAGACAGTTTTTAGCCACAAAGTGGGTGCTGGGAACTGAACCCGGGTCCTCTAGAAGAGCAGCCAGTGTTCTTAACCACTGAGACACATCTCCAGTCCCGAGAACCTAATAACTTTATAAGAGAATTCTACGTGTCGTGAGCTTTGAGTTTTAAATGTGGTGAAACAATCTCCAGCTCCTTTATAGTCCTAGTGACACAATGCGCATACACGTTTCCATTCTCTATGAAAGGGGAATCCTAAAACAGCCCAACTCAGAAACACCAGCAGCCATGAGTGAAATGGAAAAGTTCTGATATTCTGTAGTGTCATGTCATTTCAGCAACCTTATTTATTGCTAAGTGTGAGAGGGTATTGATGATATATGCCTCTTTACATTCCTTCCGTGTGTAGATATCAACATGATGCAGCAGGAAAATGTCTTTTGCAATACTAAGACTAGACTACCACAAATTCAATTACGATAGAAAACTATAAAGGGAAAAGAAACAATGGAGGTTAGTGCTAGTATTACAAGTTGAAATCCAACTGCTGCTGCTGCATTCTACTATTGGTAGAGAACAAAATCTGTTGGCAGTTTGATAGCTGTATATTTGGTTGCCAGGGGCTATGCTAATTGCTCCTATAAAGAGAGTACATCTGGAACAGCAATTGGAGTCGTCATCAGATTTTATGTGTTGTCTCCCATTTCTGCCATGCTTCATCGTCACATGCCAAACATACACATCAAATGCAATCATGATTGGAAAAAACCACCCTGAATTTTGGCACTTTTATGTGAATTCAGCATTGCATTTCTGGTTTTCTCTTTTTTACTGAAGGGCCAGATTTTATAGCTTAAAATTGACTCTCCCTAAGCACTGAAGCCACTGTGAAGATGGCTTTTGTCTAAATTATAGAATTTGCTTTTAAGTTTTCCTCCTGACAGACCAGAGGAAAAATTCAGATCCTGAAAGAGAAGTATGAAAGAGAACTATTAACCAGTGAGTTGTTTTAACACTTATACTAATGGCAAGTATAGAAATACTTGCTTAGGGTGGAATACTTCTAAGACTCGGCTTTGGCCGAATCAGTGAAGCAACTTCAAGAAGTTGACTTAGATAAATGGCGGAGTATTTAAGAGTATTTTGTTATGTGCACGTGCCCCCCCCACATACATACATGCACACACATACACACACACACACACACACACACACAAACAAACACAGAGATAATTTAAAATGATAAAAACAAGAGTTAAAACGAGTCCTACCTGACTTCTCTAGGTAGCATACTGCATCCAAATTTTCATATAAATATATTGATTAGTCATATTAACCTGTTATCTCTTTTTCTGTGAGAGTTGTTAGCCGCCACGTGGGTGCTGGGAACTGCTGCAGAGCCATCTCTTGTGCCTCTCTGCCTCCCAAATGTGAGGAATAAATATGTGCCACCTCACCTGGTGCTGTTCAAAAATTTTTACCACTGTGTTGTACAGATGATACAACTTCAAATCCATGCAGATCTGGTAACAAATCCTGGACTCCATATGTGAAAGTCTTTTTCTGTATCTACATCTC
Source organism: Nannospalax galili (assembly GCF_000622305.1). NCBI lineage: Eukaryota > Metazoa > Chordata > Mammalia > Rodentia > Spalacidae > Nannospalax > Nannospalax galili. The sequence continues at coordinate 1,619,297 of NW_008345699.1, read as the reverse complement.
TTCTCAGCATGCTAGGTTAGGAAAAAACTAAAGCATTAAGCACTCTGAACAGTACCTTTGCCAAGTATTTAGCAAATACTAACCACAGAAGGCTCAGTTCTTAGCTACTAATAATGAATACCAGCTGTGATAGGGAGTGTCGGACCACAGCATTATTTCTTACTTCAAAGTGTTAGAGGTGTCCGTTCCAGCATTTATTCCTGAGGATGGAGCAGAAAGAAAGAGGCAAAAGAATCGAGCAGTCACTGTTGCTCATTACAGAAGCTTGTTTCAGTACCAGAAGTTGCAGAAGCATACTAGACCGTGTCTGATGGGAAATCTTTACAGGTCTTACAACCTTATTTTCCATGAAAATGGGAAACAAATTCTGGAAATTGCTTTTCACCTTTCAAATACCAGTAGTCAGACATTGAATTTAGAATCATATTTCACAATTAGACTTCTCGAAAACATTGCAACACCTGCTCTTCCGCATTCGCTCTTTGCATTTTACTCTCCGTATTGTTCACAAGGTTATTTCCTGTGAAATCATGAAATTGAAAATATAACCATACAAATAGAGAGAGGAATAAAGAACAATCAAGCTTCATCACCTTATACACTGTGTCAAAAATCCAATCTTATTCTATGTGTTCAGACATTACATATTTTTTTTCCATTAAACTATGGTGTGTATAGTTTCTAAGTGCAGCATCATGGGCTTAAATTTAATGTGTTATATTAGTTAAGCTGCAATATAAGGTTTTCTTTACTCAAGATATTTTCTCTTTTACTTTAATGCTGAGTCTTCTTGCTGTGTAGACCAGGCTGGTCCCTAGCTTGTGAGCATCCAGGGCTCTACCTCAGAGTAGCCAGGGTTTTAAATATTTGTCATGACTTGGGACTCTGACTCTTGTTATTTGGGTCTTATCTGGACTATTTTTATCATTTAACTCAATATTTATTGCAAAGTACAAAAAGTTTAAGGACAGAGAGAAATGAGCTACAAACTGATTCTATAATGTCCAGATGCTATGATTTTAGGAAAAGGCTTTTTATCTCTCCAAACCCATCACACATTGCCAAATGGAGTTCTTATAGCCACTGTGAGAAGAGAGTGAATGTGGTGCTTGAATTAACCCGGACTATTTTCTTACTTGGAGCAAGTAGTATGCAACTTGGCTATATTATTTTTAAGACTTTTTATTTATTTTACTTCTATTTGTGTGTGTGTTTGTGCATTCAGGAGCTCTCAGAGGCCTGAGGAGAGCATCAGATTCTTTGGAGCTACAGTTATAGGCAGTCAGGTGTTTTATATGGGTTCAGAAGAAGGATCTCTGGACTAACAGAAAGTGATCTTCTGGTCTTTCCGCTGAACCATTCTGACTATATTTTATAATAAATATTGAATTATATGCTCCAGTGCTCTTAACCATTCCAGTTCCTTGATCATGTTATTTATTGTTCACCAAAAATAGTGATTTTATCTGCTTGAGTTTGCACGGGTCTTGTTGCACTGAGAAAATCTGAGGACACTAACTTGACATGGTAAGCCTTAACAAAAATGACAGAATGTATGAATTTCAGTGGGGAGGATATGGGAGTGTCCCAGTGGGATGGGGATATAAAGATGATTAAGATGTCCTGTATGAAATACTCAAAAATTCAATAAAACTTTTACAAGAAAATAGTGATTTTATAATTTCACATTTGCATGTTATGTTGTACAGGAGTCCACACCATAAAAGATTTGATTGTAAAGTGTTTTAAATTATTAATAAATTCAAATATTTAATGAAGGTATATTGCTTGTACATTTTACCAGGAATTCTATAAGGCCATGAAGAATCATCATCAGGGATGTTTTCTATCTATGGTGTATTTTCTTCTCTTTCCTTTCAAAACAGGTAACTGTTCTATGGATTCTATGTCACTTTTACTGTCAACAAATATCTCATTGTTTATTAATTTCTTTTTCTATTAAAATATGGTTTTATTTTATGAGAATGACATGAGATTGAAGGGTTTATTTATTTATTAAAAACTTTATTATCACTATTGCAATGACATTTGCTATTCTGGTCACTGATGTGGTTATTAGGCCTTGAAACTGGAGCTGAACCATCAACTGTTGTTCTTCATTACCACCTTGCATAGTGCTCTGCAAAACTATGAGAGCTAGCCTTCAGGGGAGGTGACCTTCAAGACAGTTCCAGCTCCATTGCTCCAAATCCTGTGTCTGAAGTATGAATAATATTATTTTAAGGTCAAGAAAACTCTCCTCCAATAAATGAAAACATAATGACAAATATGAATATTAAGAGATCTTTCCTCATGACAATTAGATATCTTTCACATTATCTACAAGTGTGTCAGAGTCTCAATATATAATGGACAGTGTGCCACTAGAGTTGAGTTAAAGGATACAGAGAGAACTAAGGAATAAATGCAGAGAGCACACGTCTTTCAAATGACTAAACAGTTTATGCACATTAAAATAAAAGAGACACACAGTGAATGACAAGTTTCATGTGAGCAAAGAGAACTGTATGCATTGGAAAGAAACAAACTCAGCACTGAAAATATGAGCTGAGAAAGCTATGTTTTAAACTAATATTAAATAGATATTTTTACTTCATGCTGTATATATTAAGAAGTCTTGAAAGCCTAGTTACTAAGATTTTCATTTTAGAAAAGTCTCCACTTTCACCAAAATGGGAAGAATGAGTGAGATAAGAACAGATTTAGGAAGAGGCTTTAGGTAGCGGTTACAACAGCCCAACACAGTATGGTGATGGCTTCCAATACTATTGCTGTAGACGTGAGGATACCTGGCTGGGTTTTACTGGTCCTCAGAGAGTACACGTCTTAATCCTCTTTGATTGATTAGAAATCAAGATAGGAAAAAATGATGGCATCTAACACCTTTCTTGAACAGTTGAAGATTTCATTAAATGAGCCCAGAAACAGTTTTTTATATATGAGATGGTATGTTTACATTTGGACCTATAGGTGTTTGTGAGATGTACAATGAGGATGTCTAGTTGAATAGCTAGGCCTATGTAAAATTTATTCATTTGGGGGCTGGAGAGATGGCTCAGAGGTTAAGAGTACTGATTCCTCTTGCAGAGGTCTCAGGTTCAATTTTCAGCATCCACATGGCAGCTATGAATCATCCTTAACTCCAGTTCCAGAGGAATCTGAAGTTCTCTTCTGATCTCAGCAGCATTGCATGACATGGGTGCACTCACATACATGCAAGCAATACACTCATACACACTAAAAAAAGTTATTCATTGGACACCATTTATTTAGGTTGTTGAAAAGAACTAGTGTTTCCTTATGTGTACCATAATTTTTGCACAATGTATTACAAGTGTATTTGAAAGAAAGGAGAGTACTTAGGCATTAATGTGTCATTTGTTTGCAAAATTTGTTCTTAATAACAAAGGAAAGTTTGACTGATGCTGAATGATGGAGAGTATGCCTTACATACAATCTCTTGATGTGCTGATTAGACTCCAGTGAATGAAGTTAAAATGAAGGACATCTGGGTACAGATGCTTGACTGGATGGGACTGAATGTGTGTGGTGGAAAACATGAGGTCCAGTGGTGGGGGCATGGATGGGGGCTAAAATTTAATTAAGAAACGTTGTATAAAATTACAAAAGCTAAATGATTTTTTAAGAGAAATCTGGTTATATAAAAAAATTAAAATCTTAAAGAAAATTGGCTTCTTAATAACTATAGGTAATTACACAACTGGAGCAAGGGTCTCACCAGTGTTAGGTCTGAACACTCTCCCAGAAATTATGGCAACAGGGATTCTACCTTTTTTGATTTTTTTTTTTTATTTCTATCAAGAGCCCCACAGGTGCTTGCAAAAGAAGTCACTTGGTTACAAAGTATTCAAAGACCACTTAGTTGCTTAAAGGGTGTATATATAAAATTCCAAAGGCAGAATAATAACTGACTTAGAAGATTTCTAAAGCAAATCCTTCTAAGGAAAAAAAGAAGAGAGGAATTGCCTTTATCTTCCATGGAGGAAAAATCAATCTTATTCAAAGTTTCATTTGTCCTTACAGAAGACAAACACTGTGTTCTTTTACTTTTTTTCTTGTTTATCAATATGGATAAAATGCATGTGTTCATATAACTACCCAAAATTATCAATTGAGGAGATAAAAATAATGCAAATACATACATGTGTACAATAAACCAAATAAGTAGGCAAAACAAAAACATGGGAAAAATGGATCTTGATGGAAAGAATTTGATAATCATCAAATGTTCTCACTCTTTCATCTTATATCTCTTTCTGGTCATCTTCTTCGATGAGGTGAAGAATATATTTAATGATATGTAATGCCTTGTTGACTTTATAATATAGACATTATTTGGACAAATGATTTTTACTTAATCTTGTAACAAAAATAATCTTAGCTCAGTTTTCACAATATAGACAAGTTCACTGAACCTTGAACCCTTCTTGTACCCTAAACAGGAAGAATTAATTCCTTTTTAACCCTCCTTTGCTGTTAGCCCATAACAATGTGTAACATGGCCTGTGTATGATTTGTATATCAACCTCTGAACAAAAATGATGGAATTAAATTGATATCACTTTTGTGATTGTGTGTGTGCTGCCCTAGGTCAACAGGGAGCAGAAGGTACATACTTCTCTGTCAAAACAGACTCTCTTATTTTCTCTTATTTCTCTCCATTTCATTCTCAATATACTGTTTCAATAAAAGAGAGAAGAAATATTTGTTTTCAGGAGAATTTTGAGGGAATTCTGAGGAAATGAGTTCTCAGAGCAGTTCACAGACCCTCTTGGCTAATATGGATGCCCCATTAGGCTGCTTTTTTCTCCAGGTATTGCTGTAATATGACACAACATAGTACCACGACAACGAGATTAGTTGTGTAATTTCATTTTCCTGGTTCTTTATCAGTACTCACTTCCTTCTATGTGGATCCAATCTTCTGGACAAAATTAAAGAATAATTGGCATGGGTGGTTTTCCCATGCTCTGTACTGCTGCCACGTTGGACCACTTCACCACAGGCACCAAATCAAAAATCACCAACAGAGCATGGAGTGAAATCTCTAAATTGGGAGCCAAAATAAACTTCATTATTCTCTACGTACTGAGTGTCAAGTGTTTTATTGCAGTAACATAAAAGATTAAGTACAACTTATCTGTACGTTTACCATATTTACATTTGATTAAAGGAATTTATTGGAAAGAATTTCAAGATGACACCAGAAAACACATGTCTTCTTGAAATAAGAGAAACTTGTTTTAAGTTGGATTTTGTCTCAAAACTCATGCTACTTATTGGAGATGTTTTTATCATTAAAGAAGCCATTAGTGGGATGGTATCAAACAACGGTGCTGTAACACTTCCAACACACCAGCTTAGACCATCCCTTAACTGAAGAAAGTCCTTGAGAAAGCAAGACAAGTACTCCATGTCTGCGAATAAATATAACAAATACCATTTCAATCAGCATTGTACCTTCTCCATTAAAATGTTAATCACTATATTTTGAAATGATCTATAAATACCAATTTATTTGATACATAGCAATGATATAATAATTAGCTATCAGGTATCTATCCAGAAATGTTTTTTAAGATATTATAAGTCTATGTATTTTTCCTTCTGCTTAGACTACCATGCTTGTCTTCAACTTCACAGCGGACTTACATTATCCTGTTAAGTTTTATCTTACCATACATTTTCAGCAATTACTAAATTTGATAGTTTAAATGTAACTAGGTAGATCACAAATGTACGAATTTATGGCAGTCTGATAGCTGAGAGCTATGGCTAGTATATTTTAGATATGTTGTGAAATATTGACATGATTAAGGTCTGCTTTGCTTGTGATACCTGGGAGCCAACAACTGGATTGTGATTTTGTTATACAAGAGATAAAGTTACAGATGAAAATCTACTGTATTTCAAGTGGTGCATTAAGCCTTCCTCTAGACTACAAATTGAAAATGGCATCAGTGAGCAAACCCCTGGAGCAAAATGATCTGAAATCCATGATAGCAGAAGTAACAATTTTCTATCTGTCAATAAATTCATAGCAAAGGCTTGAGAAGGTAAACTAATAGCAACAGACCTAAACTACAGGATAATCTGTTCTCCTAGGTACTTGATTTAACATTTTACCATTTATAAGGAGCATCATTCACAGTGATCTTATTTCAAGTTTTAGGAGACACCATAAAACATAACTGTTATTTCTTCAGGTCTGTAGTTATATAAGCTGCTTCTTTGTCTTTTTTTTTTTAATTTCTATCAATAAATATAGTGTTTGTATCCAACAGATACTATCAATACACCACAGACAAAATAAAGGTCTTGCTTTATCCCCTCTCTCAAGTTACCACTCTGGCATCCATACTCCAAGATATGCTTGCAGCTTGTGTTTACAATCGCTAATAAAACATAGAATAATTTATTTAAATAAGTGTATATGCATATATATACTTATATATACCTATAAAATGCTTTAAAGCACACACCAGTCCATCTACTGAAGAAGAAAGTAATTTTTCTCTGTGTTATAATCATATTCACTTACAGAATGATTACTGTTGAGCAGTGAATACAATTATGAAGCATCAATATGCCCTCATAGGGGTGAGAGCAGAGAATCTGTGGTATTTCTTCTAAAATTTTCATAACTTTAAACTCATATGCATACATGATAGATATATAAATAGATAGATTGATAGATGATAGATATAGATACATGATAGATAGATGATAGATAGATAGATGGATAGATAGATATGTAGCTAGATAGATGATAAATAGATGATTGATAGGTAGACAATAGATGAACCACAACTGTTGAGTGGCACAATAACCACTCCGATATATAAGATTTTTGTAAAATAAATGATATGTGTGGAGGACAAGCAAAGGCCTCTAATTCTACCCTGAAGTGGAAGCTGTTCTACTACAGTCTCAGCTTCCTGGTGGAGCCCAGACTTCCACAGAACAAAGCAGAAGTACAAGCTTAACGTTTCTATGAAACGCTCTTGGCAGATCGTAGCCCTGTCTTGAGGGGCGGGGATTTCTCTTCTTGTTCTTACAATGGACAGACTGTAGACTCGGTAAGTGTGTATAGTAACTGATTTTCTATGTGAGTAGTGGAAAGAAGCCTGAGAAATTTTCTGAAAAGACATCAGAATTCAGTTTTCCCAAATTTCATAAGAAGAGGAAAAGCAAGGTAAATTATATCTATATCTATATCTATCTATCTATCATCTATCTATCTATCTAT
>NW_008345699.1:1594507-1611938 GCF_000622305.1 Nannospalax galili | reverse complement strand
GCTCTGTAACTTTATAATTGACATAGAATATTGTGTAATAACATCCATTAGTTTTTCACTAATACACTATTTATAAGCTTTGTCTACATTGACCATCCATCCATCCATCATCCATCTATCTATCTATATCTATATCTATCATCTATCTATCTATCTATCTATCTATCTATCTATCTATCTATCTAATCAATTGATCATTGAGATTGAATTAAACTACAAAATTCTAGTAAATTATCCTTCGAAGGCAATAGGGTAGAGAATCCATCCAGTATTTGGAAATTTAATAGAAAGAAGGTAAGAAGCTTGAATCCTGATGTCACTAACAAATGACTAAAACAATGATTTTTAAAAAAAACACTGACTATGGTGTATTATAAACTTTGAATTCTCACCAACAAATCACTGAGTTTAGTGGAGTGTGATGATCAAATAAGGATGAGCTGCTTTCCGGAAAAAAAAAAAAAAAAAAAAAAAAACCAAAACCAAAACGAAAAAGAAAAAAAAACAGTTCATGGACTAGAGAATAATATTTACCAGTAGGCACCTAAAATTATGAGTTTATGTTCCTCAGCTGAGTGAAAATCATAATTTAAAGATATATTTTAAGAGAGTACCTCAAACTCACTTGAAAAGAATAAGCTGCTACCCTCATTACACTTGACTGAGGGGGAGGGGGGGAAATCCCTTGTTATCTGAAAAAAAGGGTATCTCCTCCTAGTTCATGGTGTGTGCGCTAATTAATAATCAAAGCACAGCCTGTAGGAAAGTTGGTACAGTAATTTGTTAATGTAAAAGTGGAATTTGAAATGTGCTGTCAGTTCTAATTGAGTTATAACGAAATCCCCAGGAAGATTTTTTTTTAAAAATAATGGTTCGAATTTAAAAAGAAATCTTTTTTTAAATTATTTATTTAGTAACCATATAATTAGAAGAGGCATTTCATTACAACAGCATTGACATATTCAATGACAATTTCCAGAGCTAAGATGCTTCTCTTTCAAAATTGGCTGTAAATTTTTAGGTTTACAGTTGAATTAATAGAGTTACACAATATTGTACACCATATAAACCCTATGAGACATAAAATTAAATGAGGTTTTAAAATTTGAAAAAAAATCTCCATTTCATTATTAAATACAAAGTTTCATACAGAAAAATTCATTTTAATACAATTGACAGTAAGATACATATGTGTTTCTAATCTCTATATATCTGATTATTACTAGTCATAGTTGGTTACTTTCTGAGCTCCTTGGCATCTGAGCATGGATATAAAGTCATCAGGTAGATTAAAAGAAATCTTTTCACAAGAAAGGAAAATGGAGCAGAGAGAAATTCTAAGTTTGTTCTTGAGTTTCAGTTTGGAAGAAAATTGTGACAAACAAAAAATTATTATTTTTTGTTTTTTGTTTTTTAAAAATTTTCCTTTCACATTCCTTTTTATTTCCAGAAAAAGTCATCTAAGAGTTAAAGGCAGACAATAAAATGAGACAATGTTAACCAGATAAAGATCTGTAACTATCACTGGTCAGCCTTCTACCCAGCCATTTCCTCAAAGGACAGAAATGTCAGACTGAATTTTGGCACAAAACTTTGTCTATCAACAATTTTCTTTGCACAAATAACTGAATTATCTAAGTATTATGTACATTTAGTTCCAAAAAACAATGAGTAGCATTATAAATTTTAAAAAGTGTACCATGTTGTCCATTCATTTTTATATTCCTCTTGAGAAAAAGAAACAAGAGATTTCCATTAGCCTGGAATGATGGTGAACACCTGAAATCCCAGCACTCCAGAAGCAAAGGCATGCAGATTTTTGTGACATAGAACTCATCCTGGGCGGCATACAGTTTTCCCTGTAGCTGGGGCTACAGGGAGACATCTACTCAAAAAACAAACAAAGCAGAATTCCATAAAATAACAGAAAGTTATGTTTCCAGATTGGTGGTTTAAATTGCTAGTATAGGTTAGAGTTTTAGGTAGTCACATACTCTTTAAGTCACATATGATGGTATTGGAAAAATGGGAGTTATTAAAATTCCATAATAGAATGGAAATAGTAGATAAAACATTTATCAACAAAGAAGGAGCAAAGAAAGCATGTAAACAAATGTGCCTGGTCCGACAGATCCCTCTTATTATTAAAAATGAGAACAAGCTTTTGAAACTATTTTGTGTTTGCTTTGTTCCATTTTTGTTTTACAGGGATAGGGTCTCAAGTAATCCACACTGACTTCCAACTCCTAACCCTCACTTCTCGGTCCTGAGTGCTGGGATAACAGGAAGTAGCCAGAATACCAAGTCTGTCTTTGAAATTCTTTTAAAACTAAATTCTGCAGGTTCTCAATGGTGTTGCATTTGAAAAGGTATGCTCGGGTTTTGTCTGACTGAGTTTGCATGCTGACAGCATCGCTGTAAGTTCATATGAGTAGGCTCCCAGGACCCTGTAAGACTCTATTTCCATATTGTCATGCACCTCCTCCCCTGGCTCTTACAAACTTTCTGCCCCCTCTTCACCAATGGTCCCTGAACCCTGCATGGGGTGAAGTTTAATATAGGAGTCCTGTCCAAGGTCCTATACTCTGCAGACTCTTGTTTTCTATGCTTTGGCCATTTGTGGCCCTTTTTATTCATTGCCCTTTGTTGCATGAGGGAGCTTCGCTGATGGAAGTTGAGAGATGCATTAGTATTCTCTGTACCCCTTGTCCCATTATGTTCCTTGAGCTTAGGTAAAGAAGTTCCATTGCAGATGTATCACTTAAGGTTGGGCATTTCACAGACAATCTCTGTGTGACCAGATATGGAACTCTGTAATAGTTTCCATCTGTTGAAAAAGCTTCTTTAATGAGTGCTAACTGACATTATGTCTGTAAATATAAGGATCCATATTTGGCACATATTAATAATTTACATTTGTCTAGGGATGTGACAACCTTGGGGTTTTCTCTAAGTTCTATTTCCTCTCTAGCAATGTATTTGGCTATGTTTATAGTACTACACATGAATATTCTCCCATTGAGTGGGCTTTAAGTCCAAGTAAATAGCGTTTGATTACCCCCAAGATAACTGTGGTATTGGGCAGCAGGCCCCAATCTAAGTTGAAGAACTATTGGGCAGCTGATTACTACTTGTGAGGGAGAGCTGATCGTCTTTAAGGGAGTGACTATAGATAGCCTGACTAGAACCCAGTGTATGAAATTTCACTGAGGCGTGTCTGGGGACACTGACTTGACATGATAGTCCTTAACATATATGACAGAATGCATGAAATCCATTGAGGGGGTACAGGAGTGTGCCAATGGAGAAGAGGGTACAAACATCATTAAGATGTTGTATATGAAATACACACAAATTCAATAAAAGTACACAAAAAGAAAAAGTATATGCTTATAAAATAATATTTTCGGATAATTAAAAGTTTGCATTGCTAGGAGTGGGGTATTTATACCATGGTGCAGATGTGAAGGTCGGAGGAAAACTTTGTGGATTAGTTTTTCCTTCCACCTTTGCATGGAATGCAGAAATCAAACTGAGGTTATATTTCTTGCATTGTAGGGGAGCGACTGCCTTTGCCTCCTGAGCCATCTTGCCAGTTCACAGAAAACATTTAAAATGTCTCACCTTCTTGAGATTGCTTTAATAGTAATATTTGAACGTAGTTTTAGACCATGATGAGCCCTAGTGCCTGTCAATCATTTTTTTTCGTATATTGCATTCCAGCATCAAATGGGGGTTACCTCTTTTTTTGGTATTTAAATTTTTTATTGTTCTCATGCTGCTTCTCAATATGACATTCCAAGTTCTTCACAGCGTATGATTCACAAGTGCCTTAGTATTTTAAAAAGTAGGATGAAAAAGAGCCAGGAAATTTTTAAACCAGATTTGTGTAGTGATTTCTCTGTGCCTAACATAATCCCAACATTACAAATATGAATCCATTTAACCCTTAATCCTGCGACATTATAGTTTTAACTATGTTGTGAGTTAGACAATGAGGAATGAATGTCAAACTGGGCCACACCATCCAGAATGCACCCGATATCATCTTATCTCAGAAGCCAACAGGGCCAGGCCTAATTAATACTTGAATGGGAGGAATGACCTCTTAACCAATTAAGTATTGCATCAAATCACAGAGACGATTCTTAAACCATAACGTCACTGGATACTTTGTTCCAGCTTTAAGGAATCACTCACTCACTCTGCGCAGAGGTATGGGAAGACGGCACATTCCTATGGAGAAGTACATGTGATTGAGACTATCCCATAATAAAAGGTAAAACCCTAGTTGAGTAAATTTTCCAGTTCTATGAAGCCGTTAGTTGACTGCAGCCTTAACTAACATCACTCATGCAAAGTTTAACACCCCTGAGATAAAGCCATCAAACCCTCTCATTCTGAAGTACCCGAGTCTTAAAAATCAGTGTTGCTTAGCCTGATCCGTGCAGTTTGGCTTCTTTTTTATTGAGGAATAAGTAACAAATACAGAATTCACAGCAATAGTGGAGGCGAGTATACGACTTGCACATGATCACTAAACGGGCTGACTGGGCTCCAGTGGACGCATTTTTGCTGAGGCACCTGAGTGCAAATGCCTAAATGAATAGGACTTAGCATGTACGGCGGAATGCGTGAAGTTTGGTGGGAGGATGTGGGAGGCATGGATGGGGAGGGGTCTGAATTGGATTAAGAACTGTTGTGTGAAGATGCAAAAGCTCGAATAAAAAAGTGAAAAAAGCATAAATCGTCAGTCTCATGTTTATTCTAGAAAATGGTATAAATACTTCCTGTGAATCTAAACTTTTCCCCTTATATTAAATATTTATTCAAAGGATTGAGGGGTTTCCACAAGAGATGACACATCTAAGATATGCATCTTCTCTCCCTAACACACTTTTAAAATCCAATAAACCAATTATACATAGAGTTATCAGTGGGATTTGTGTAACATCCAAATCAGAGATCGATCACTGATTTAGCATTTTCACTAATCATCTTACAGTAAGATAACCATCAAGTTCCCAGAATACTCAAGCCACATCTTTGTACCATTTCAACTAAATTAAACTTTGCTACTTTTAATTAAATATTAATAGGATGCCTCTACTGGACTATCTTCACTGTTACATTTGGAAAAATGTGAGTATTCTTTATTCAGACACAGACCAACATGCTGCATGAGCAGGTGGTAAATTCTGGGGAGGGGGGATGAAAATACGCTTAACTCAGAAACTATCTTACTTATTAAAATTCTCTTTCGCTGACATTTATTGTAATTTCATCAGAATAGCTGCAGTGCTGACATATTTAAATAGCATGCAGTCCACTATTTTAGAAGCCTTGAAATTCTGAATAGGAAATTAAAATATTCCAAGTTTCACCCAGAGTTTTCATGTTTAACTTCGAGTCTTATTCATTTAATCAACCTTATTCTCACTTGTGAGTCAAGAGAGTTGCTTTTGACTATGCATTAATTTTGATTATGTGCTTTCACAGAAAAGGCTTTGAGGAAGATTAGTAAAATAACCACCACTGCCCTAAAGTGTGGAGGGCCTTGGCCACTGTTCCTGGCTTATACAGAAAAAATAAAATTCTCTAGGAGTGTTTAGGAAAGCTAACCACACCCTTCTTTTTCTACTAAATACAGGTTCTCACACCCTTTATCACAGTAGGTTACTTTTAAGTTGACTTTGTTAAAGTCCTTTAATTTACTTAACATTGTCTTGTAAGAAAAGCTAAAACTATCTAATACATTGGAATCCACAATACTTGCCTTTCAAATGTAAATCTGAGTTCTGTTGAAAATAAAATATTCTTACTACATCGTCTTATCTGAATCCTTTTGCTTCAAGAGGTTTTCACTTTTTTCTACCTCATGGTTGCATATTCTGTTGCAATTGCTTCTCATGTAGAAATGAGGCCATTTTATTGCAACTGTAGTCTGCTATTCTCATGAGAAAGAATTGGTTTCTATGACTTTTATAATCTTTCACATGATATTTTGTATATATATGTGAGCAGATATGTTACTAAATCTATACAATACTTGCTACTTGGCATATACTTATGTTTTTTATTCAGTTTGGAAAATTAGCATGGAAAAAGCACATAAAAGAATGTAGAAGGTATACACTGTGAGATATTGTCTTGCCCCAGTAAAATTGACTATTACCTTAAAAAATTAGAGGGTGTGGTGGCACACACCTTTAATCCAAGCACTCAGAGGGAGAGGCAGGCATATCTCTGGTGACATCAAGACCAGCCTATTCTACGTAGTGAGTTCCAGGAAAGCTGGCTGCAGGGGGACCTTGTCTCAATAAATAATAAAATAAGATAACATAAAGGTAGCAAGTTATAGCATAAAATGTTGATTAAAGAGAATTCCTGCACTCCGGTATTGGAAATATATTGATAAAAGCATTACATAAACTACAAAGAATGATCAAAATTTCAGCAATTAACTTCCATATAATAAAATAATCCTGTTCTTGAATATACACCAAATATTAATGTCCTCTTAATGTTGAAGAAACACTGAACTCTCGTGTTCTTTACAACTCTGTTCACAAAAGCCAAGGATGAGAAATAACCTATATATCATTAGGTGATTAATATGGCCCATGTATACATAATATCACATTAATTTATTTGAAAAAAGTTTTTGCAACAAGATAGATAGACCTGAAGATCATTTTGTTAAGTTAAATGAATCAAGCACATAAAGAAATGTATCACAGTGTCACCCATATAAAGAGTCAAGTAGTATTGTCATAGATATTAAGAAAAGGATGATAGTTACCTTTTGACAGAAAGTATGGTTGGAGAAATTTTGATTAATGACGACTGAGGGTGGTTTGTTTTTTTTTTTTTGACAAGAAATAAGTCTTCATTTTCACAGATAGGAAGGGGACAAAAAAAAGGTAGAAATCCTGTCATCCTAGCAATGCTGGGGTTTGAATTCAGGGATTCCCAAGCTTCACCCACACCCCCAGCCTAGAAACCCTTCAAGTTCATTATGGGCAATGCGTAGTCCTCGGATGAAGCCTTGTGGAACTGGTTCCGAAGGAAATGGTTGCTAACCAAGGCCTATCCATATGCCACAGAGGCACCTGTGGCAGGACACCAACCAAGTCCAAGGAAGATCAGACTGGCGCCCAGGATTCAGGGCCACTCCTTCCTACTCCTGAATCCCTCCTTCTCCTTCTCCATTCAAAGTCTTGTAGTGGCCAGAAGCAAACCTACAAAAATAGGAGTAAGACGTTCTATTTCTCTTTTTCTTTTGGTTTTTACATTAAAAAAAGTAAAGTTATAATTTAGAGGTATATGTATCTGTGTGAGGGTGTGAACACGTGTGTGGCTTGCCCTTGGAAGCCAAAGGAGGGTTCTGGATCCCTTGGAGCTGGAATTACAGGTGTTTTGGCAATACCTGGCATTGATGCTAGGAGCTGAACTCTGGTCCCGAGGAGAGAGCAACAAGTACCCTTAAGGGCTCATCCATCTCTCCCGCACACAGAGTAAGAAGTTCAGGTGTGATATTTCACAGTGGGGTGGATATGGACAACAGCAATATGTGCGGAGTGAATTTTGCAAAGCTGTATGAAAGGATTTCCAAAGATTTTTCAATAGATAAGTAAGAAATGGTTACACAAATAGATGTTTGACCTGATTTGAATATCATAGCTGTTCATAGTGGCTCATGACTATAATCCTCCAACACAGGAGCCTGTGACAGTAAAGATTATCATGAATTTGAAAACAGTCTTAGCTGCAAAGTGCGTTCATAACGAGCCTGAATTACAGAGTAAAATTCTCTTTGAAGCAGAATTTTTAAAAGTTACATGATATCTACATGTGTCTGAACATAATATGGTATATCATTAATATGTACATATTGTATTATTAAATTTTTATTTATAATTTTTATTTTATGTGCATGATTTTTTTGCCTGTGAAAATGTAAGTGCACCACACACATGAAATGCCTACAAAAGCCAGAATAGGGTATCAGATCCCTTGGAATTGAAGTTACAGTTAGCTTTTAGCTGCCATACGGATGTTGGGACTCAAACCTGGGTCTTATGGAAAAACTGCAAGTGTTCTTAACAACTGAGCCATTTCTCTAGTACCCCCCCCCAAGTACTGTATCTTTTAGAATCAAGTAGAACCTTGCCAGCTACAATAATGGCTAGCCTGGCAACATATGTTCATCAGTGCAATAGCGGCTAAATGTTGTGGGAGTAACCAACCATTTTCTTATTGGAGTTAAGACCCACTTCACAAGATGGTGCCTTAACCTAATACTGCTGTCAGCCGTGAACCTGTGGCTGGGCAGAACATAATCTATAGGAAAGAACCTACTATTATTATTCTGATAAATGGACATAGTATTAAAATGAATCCTAATAAGTTATTGTCATATTCATGATTTAATGCATCTTTCAGTTCTCACCAGAGAAGCTTCTTCCTATAATAGATGGCAATTAGCACAGAGACCCATAACTGGTCAATTTGAAGAGAATAAGAGACTGCAAGTGCTCAGCCCTAAACGAGACACCTATATCATACCTCTTTTCCTAAGGCTCAGGGATCAGTGCAAAAAAAGGGTGTGGAAGGATTGAAAGAGCAAAACCTGGTGGGTGAATGCAAGGAAGCCATGTTACCCAGACAAATGGGGTATGTTTCTGGATAGATTAAAGAGGGTTTAAGGTATGGAACCACATTCAAGAGCATTTGATGAACACAATTTAGACTTGTTAAGCCATAAAAATTACACGTCATGAAATAAGGCACAGTAGGGAGATGGGATGAATCCAGGTAATGAAGGAGGAGTTCTGAGGGATGGGTGTGACTATAATCAGAACACTTTGTATGAAATTCTCAAAGAATTGATAAAAATATTATTTTATAACCAAGTAATATATAAATTTAACAAATGCTAAGTCTTAGACCAGGAGCAATAAAAGAAATATGTAATGATATGAGACAGCTAATATCTTGAGATTTTTAGTAAAATTGTAATATGTGGTACTCAGAGATATATCGCTTAGCTTCTCCATTCCGTCTCTGCCCCCACCCCATTCCCACAAGTTGTTTAGGTATTGTTAATTCAGTCAGTTCTTTGTTCTCATTGTTTTTGTCTTGGTTTTGTTTTGTTTTTTGAGATAGGACCTCCCTGTAGCCCCAGTTGCCAAAAACTCACTATGTGGAGCAGGTTGGTGAGTAGTGGCTCTAGCAATACAAGCCACTTCCTTTTCCCTTTGGAATACTTGCACCAGTCTTATGCTTAGTAACTTCTCTAAAAATCCCTGATTTTTCTCATAAGAGTGAATCTCATAGATATTGTGTTTATGGTATGTAAAAATATCATAAACCTGATATATTAGTTGCTTTGTAGATAGAATTACCTCTGTATCTTAACAGCAAAAAGGGTAAAGAAATGGGTCATTTCTTTAAACATTCTGCATGTAAATATCTACAGCACTGAAGATAAATATGAGCTCACCTTTAAACCTAACCCATAATCATACTGGTATTTCCAGCTGCTTCATGAGCTTTTTATTCCAAAACTGAAAGCAACTGATGAAATCTGCCTACAGTTTTCTTCCTTTAAATATATTTTTCATTCTTTGAGGATTTCACACTATGTATTTTGAATATAATCATGCCCGTTCCTACATCACCACGTAGATTCACCTCCACTTCTCAGTCACCTCCTCGTTTTATGTCCTCTTTAAATTTTAATGCCTAGAGATTTTAAGATCTAGTGTTTCCCAAACGGTCTTGGTATGGATTCTTCCTAGCTCCAGATTTGCTTTTCTAAATGTCATAAAACATAAACCTTTATCAGGCAGAGCATGATACTTTTCTACAGTTTCTTTGGATTTTGCCTGGGATCCTCAGGACTTCACTCATTTTCTAGCACTGTTTTCTAGCATTATTTATGTCACAACATTTTTCACCTACTCTGTTCAATGGAATTAATTCACATATTTAAAATACAGCTTGATGTATATGCCACATTTCTATTCTCTATTCTGGAATTTCAAGAATCTTAAGGAATTCTTTAAACCTCACACAGTAGAGCAGTATCTTTGTGCTAAAAATTATGAATTTTAACAAATGTTTAATGTCTTTAGTCAATATTTTAGTATGATACAGAATATCTCCATATGTTTAAACATCTCTTATCATTTCATTCAACACAACTCAATATAGGACTCATATAAAAGATCTCACGGGACACTGATATGTTTAACCATTGCTACAGGTGCGTTAGAGAATGTCATATAATTAGATACACCATGTGCATTCTTTGCAGAATGGCAATTTTCATTTTAAAATAAATTTAATTATTTTTGATATACTAGCTTTTAATAATGACAATATTCTATTTAATGATAACCCTAATTGGTGTATACTCCACGTATTGAAATGCCCATTTTTATTTTGGGTGAATATGAATAAATCTTCTATATTCATTTTCACATATGTTTTGTGTATTTACAAATTTTAAAATCAATTGATTTCAGGAATTTGTCTGTGGATCATATGGTAAAATAATGCAGACATTGTATAAGACTGTTTGAGCCAATTAGCATTAAGGTGGTGTCTTAAAATACCTGAAATATATTCTCCTACAATCTGGAAATACAAGTGTCTTAAATGAAAGTGTTGAGAGGAACATTTCCTCCCATATTCTCTGAAAGGCTCCATTATATTCCACTTTATCACTTTTGGGGGCCAATCAGCAGGTTTTGGGCATGTTTTGGTAGATACACAGTTACAAAAGTTTCTTTCTCTTTAACTGGCCCTTGCCTTCTCACATCCCCATGTCTCTTCTTACTGTATCTCTAATAATCACACATCATTGAATGTACCTAATCTGGTATGAGCTCAACCCAAGATTCTCAACTTAATTCCAAATCTGAAAAAAAAGAAAAGGAAAAAGAAGAAAAAAACAAAGAAAAAGAAAAAAAATTTTCCCAAGATTTCATTCTTCAGGAAAAGGGGTTAAGAAATGATCAGGGGACACCAGTCAGACCCTATAGGCCATATTATAGCTGTAAGTGTCTACATTAAATTGGATGGGGGCAGTGGGAGGAAGTTTGGATAGGGGAGGGGATGTAAATAACATCAAACTGTATTGTATGAAAACCACAGAATTTCAATAAGAAAGAGAAATGGTCATGCTCCTTTTCATTGTCCTGTATCATGTATTAAAGATATTTAACTATGCAATGTCACTGAAGTTCATTTCTAAGCACCCACATGGAAGCCAACAACTATCTTTAACTCCAGTTTGAGGGGATCTGTAACCCTTTTTTGACCTCTGTGAGTATTGCAAATGGGTGTGCTTATATACATGTAAGAAATACATTCATACAAATAAAAAATAATTAATAAACATTAACAAAAGAAAATGTCATAATAACCAATGAACAGACAAGACAATCAGTTGAGACTCTGATAATGAAGCCTTTTAGGGAGAATAAGTGAAATTCTCCCTCAAATAATATTAAAAACAATCTAGGCACCAACTGAAGACTCCGTTAAACTAAATGCATGTAGATGTTTTCCCATAGTAATAAGATGTTCCCAATGATCACATCAAAGCAGGGGGCCTTGGATGAGGTGCAGCTGCAGAAAGCCTGCATATCTCAGGCTCTGAGCTCATTCCTCAATATTGACCCCCCAAAGGAAAGATGAAAAATTAATTTTTAAATGTTTGGTCATTGTCTGACCTGATGTTTGCAATGTATTTGAAGTTTGTGAGTGCATTTCAGTGTCCACTACTTTAAAACGCTGCCAGTTTTAACTAACAAATACTAGGAATATTTATTTGCTAAACTCATCTGCAAAGAAATGTTAAACCAGATCCTTGAGTGCAGTATATATCACTCACATCATTTTCTTAGTGATTAGAGAAATTCTCCACTATCTTCTTACTATAGATTAAGAATAGGATTAAAGTAAAGGCATGCAGGCAGGTTAAAATAGGAAATATCTGAGAGTAAATTAGAGCTGTTATTATACACTGTGATAGCGAAGAAAATGTTATGTGCCTATTTAGAATAACATAGTGTCAATCATGTAAGAACAGCTTTCTTTTACGAGGAGTAGGGTAGACCTGCACAAATGTGACAGATATGATATTCAGGCACATTCACAAATGAAAAGCTAAATGTTGGCACAGTATGAACATGCTATACAATGTGTTTGATAGTCTTTTGAAAAAGACATTTCATTTTTTAAAATTATGTGTATATGTCTGTGTCTGAATGTGAGTGCATGTACAGGAGTACAGGTGTCCGCAGAGGCCTGATGTATCTGATGCCTTAGAGTTGAAGTTACAGGCAGTTGTGAGCAATGTCTCACGTTTAGAATTGAAATTACAGGCAGTTGTGAATCTCATCCCATGTGCTAGGAAGTCAGATACCTCTGTAAGAGCAGTATGGGTTCTCAACAACTGAGCAGTCTCTCCTCCCTAAACAGTTGTTCTTCATGTTATTTTTTTCTTGAATAATTTCATTCTTTTCTTTTACAAACTTTTTTTTTGGTCTTTTTTGAGACAGGGTCTCCCTGTAGCCCCAGTTGTCCTGGAACTCACTATGTAGGCAAAGCTGGCCTTGAACTCACAGAGATCCATCTGCCTCTGCCTCCTGAGTGCTGGGATTAAAGGCATGTGCCGTCATGCCTGGCTTTTCTAAACTTTTCAGAATCAATGCAGTTGAGTATTAATATTAGCAGAAGTAGTCATATTTATTTTTCTATAATTTTAGCAATGAAATTTTCTGTGAACTCACAGTGTTTCACACATATATGTCAACTATTACCATTGCTAACACAGTTCTGTACACAATCACTTGGTGCATATTTCAGAATATAAAAATAAGGAGAAATAAGATATATTTTGATGCTTTTAAAAACTTTCTTAATGATATAAATTTAAAGTTTGAACACGACATTAACATTCTTGGCCTGTGAATTCAATAACAGTACAAAGAACACAATGATAAAATTCAATAAAAGATAAGTGTCTTATCTATGACTCTGCAAAAGTCAACTCTAAATGGATCAAAAACTTCATGTGAAACCTTTAATGTTGAAACAGTCAGAAGAAAACAGGCAGTATCCTACAATATATAGATACAGGAAAGAACTTTCTAAATGGGAAATCAATTGCTTAAGAATTAAAGTCAAGAACTGACAAGTGGGAACTCATTAAACTAAAAAGCTTCCATACAGAAAAGAAAACTATCAATGAAGTAAAGAAGAAACCCAAAGAGTGGGAGAAAATCTTCACTAGCTACACCCGACACATGATTAATATTCAGACTATACAAAACCTCACAAAACAAAGAAACATGAAAACAAATGACCAAATTAAAAGATGAGCTACAGATCTGAATAGAGAGTTCACAAAAGAAGAAATAAAAATTACTAAGGAACACCTTAAAAAGTGTTCAGCATCCTTAGTAGTAAGGAAAATGCAAATAAAAACTACCTTAAGGTTTCATCTTACACAAGTCACATTGGGTAAGACCAAGAGAACAAATAACACCAAATGTTGGCAAGGGTGTGGTGAAAGGGGAACCCTCATTCACTGCTGGTGAGACTGCAAACTAGTACAACCACTATGGAAAGCAGTGTGGAGAACTCTTAAAAATTAAAAGGAAAATTAAAAGGAAATCTGCCGTGTGTTCCAGTTATACCACTCTTCAGCATATACCCTAATGGTTCATCTTATGGCAGAAATACTTGTGCATCCATTTTAATTGCTGCTGTTTTTCATAATAGCTAAGAAATGAAAACAACTGAAATGTCCCTCAACTGATGAATAGATTATTGAAAATGTAATTTACACAATGTTCTACCTAGTGATGAAGAAAGGCAGAAAGAAGAAACCATGAAATTTGCAAACTCCTTCAACCCAAGTGTGTCAAGCTGACACCAAAGCTATCCAGCACAATTTACCCCTTATCAAGTTGACACACAAACACATCACTATTCAACTACAACCTTTCCATTTCTTGTCCCCCAGATAGGATATTAACATTAATATCACAACATAAGAACATATGTTGCTGTTTTTCTGAGTCTATTACTTCACTTAGTATAACAGTTTCTAGCTCCATCCATTTGCTTGCAAAGTTCATGGAAAGAAACCATGGAGGTAAAAGGAAATGATAGACCCTGAGAGAGAGAGGGACATAGTGTGAGATAGGTGTTACCAAGCATGAAATAGGGAAAATGGGGGCACTCTAATTGGGAAGGGAGAAGGGAGGGTTATACAAAGACTCATGGGGGTAAAGTAGAAAAAGGACCTCAAGAGATGGGGGAATATTAGCAGACAGGTATTACAAGGGGGAATAGGTAAAACAGAGATATTTTAATTGGGGAAGAAGAAGAGAGGGCTAGGCAGGGAGATAAAGGAGAAAAATAATGCTTAGGTGGTGTGAAAAAATTCATTCAAAAGCTGATGGAAAAATACACATAGTGTATCTGTACCTGACTGCATGTCTATAGCTGAAGGCTATGTAACAGAAACACAGTGCCAGGCAGGAGAAATCTTTCTTTGTGTTGTTTGCGAGGGTAGTGCAATAGACTCCCACAATACTAAAGGCCATTGCTACAGTCCTTGATTGTTTCCCAGAACTTGAAGGTTAGACCCTATTGCTTAAGATAAACATAGTTCACAGAGGACTAGGAGCAATGAAGCTGGAACTCACCTGCAATGCTCTTCCCTTAAAACCAGCTCTCTTAGTTTCAGAAGATATGCGAGCTGCTAAGAGAGAAAATCAATGTTCCAACTCTAGTTTTAAAGCCTAATAACTTGAGAGACCAGCACAGCAAACTCTCTATTGATGCAGTAGTGGCACATCAAAATTTATTTTGGTAGTTATCAACAGTTATCTAATCAGATGTACAGTCGACTCAACTGGCCAAAGTGTAGAAAATAAGAGACTGAAGAGTGTGTGTCCCAGGATAGGATGCCTATTTTAAATCTTCCTCATCCAGGGCTCAGGGTCCACTGTGGAAAAAGGGGCAGAAAAACTATCAGAGCCAGGGATGGTGAATGACCACAAGGAAATGGAGTTTTTCAGGTTTCTGGGAACTTGTTCATATGAAGTTACAGCATTGTGACAGAATACATAACACCTATGCAAACTCACACCAGAAAAAATTAAAAAAACAGCGTAGAACTGGGTAAATGGGCAGGAGGCCCCACCCTTAGTGGAGGAACAATTGGCAGAGGATCACTGCTGGGTGTGTGGGGGGGGTGTTGGTCTTTTTTAAGAAAGTAACACTGCATAGGCTGACAAGGTGCAATGGATGAACTCACTCCAAGGGACATTTGACTACACAAACTTGATCCAGTAGGCTTTAACATATATGAAACAATGGATGAATCCAGTTGGGAGCTAAAGGGCAATGTAGGCAGTGGAAGAGGTTCTAAATATGATTAAGATGTATGAAATGCACAAAAACTCAAAAGAGAAATTCTATAATAATAAATGCATTTATAAACAGTGCAAACAAAAGGATAACTTTGTAGGACAATAGCTTATAGCACATCTGCTCATGAGTGTTTTCTTTAAAGAAATTGTTGTCTTCCAGACTAAAAATGCTTTAGACAGGCCATGAAATTAATTTACTTGACTATCTTCTGATTCGATTATTGTTTGCATCTCATTCCCTTTGGTATAAATGCTTTGTGACATCTTATCCTCCTATTCTAACCCTGCTGTATATTGCCACCATAGCTCTGAATCTAAAAGCCTTAAGAGTTCACTTGGTAAATACCAGTGAGAAGTAGGAATCATTTGTATTGATATCACTAAAGGAAGCTTGATGAAGTTTGAAAATATTCAGTAAGTTTTCTCTCTGCCTATTCAATCCAAAGTACATTATGGTACCTGCTGTATCATTTCAGGGCTCTTCATTCAGAGCTTTGTTCCCAGGGACAAAAAGAGGAAAATGCAATCGCCTCACCAATCAAGTTACCCAAACAACTCCCAGATTTATAAGAAAATGGAGAGTCAAATTCAATTTTACCTTTGTCTTTCCTTGCTAAGCTTTTTTCCTCCCTATTTCTTGGTCACACATCTTTCAGCAGAGTCTTGATTTACTGTGAATTTGTTCTTATGTTATAAACTTGTATACTCTGCTTTTCCAAGCCAATTAAAGGATAAGTTAAAGGGTTACTTTTATCACTTCTTTCAAAGAGATGTGGATTTTTCCACAAATATATTGGAATCCACATTTTATATCTTTGCTTTTTTATGCTCGAAGAGCTCTAATTTCTCAGTACTGCCATCACAGGCTGGAATAACACACTATTTTCTGAACAGAGAAAAACTTGTGACACACAAACAAATCCTAAAGAAAAATAACATAAAAAGAGGAAAGTACATTTACATGTTTCATAAACCTTCCTAGGTCTACCCATGTGTCTACACTGACAGAATGCCCTTGCCAAAGGAAATAGCAACATGAAGACAGATGACATGAACTGTACCAGCTTTCCAGAAACCAGGATAATTTTGAAGAGGGAGATTCCAATCATGACCACCAGACAGCTAATCCACAGTTTGGTGAGCTTCCTAAGGGGGAAAAATCCTCTTTTATTTATTTCCATAGATATAAGACATGATAACAAAAATGAATAAATTCATTTTCAACATTCTTTTTTATCATCAACATTCCACTAAAGCCTTTTGGTTTTCAGAGGTTTACAAAGACCTGCTTTTCTGTCTATCTGTAGTAATTGCTGTTTTGAGTTTTCCAAGTATTCACTCATCCTTAATATGGTTTATGAACATGAAGAAATAATCCACATACCCTACAAAATTTAAGACACAATCACCATATAACCTGTTCTGTGTGCATTGATTTTAATTAATTTACATCTCAAACCTAATGTTATATTTATTTATAGACTATTCTGATGTTTTGTGCATATGTACGTTATATAAGTTTTAAGGTTTAAGGCTTAAGTTAGGCATATTTTCTATTTTCTTTTTTTAGTGTGAATGCATATGTCATGTCTAATATTTGTTCTTTTATCTATCTGACCTTCAGATGCGAAGGTAAACTCCTGGGTTCTCAGTTTCTTTATGATAAAACATATTTATTGTGTTGCATTTCATATGACTTGCTTAAGGATTACACTGAAGGCTGTATGCACAGGTTATTTTACTGTATTTGAAGATGCTTGAGAGAGTGCTGACTGCCACTGATCTCTTGTGTTGTTAATACCCACCAAGTAGAGTGAAAGCCATTTAAAGCATTCTCGTTAAGTTTCATTCTATTGCGCTTGGCAAGTCCTGTCTTGATAGTCTGTAACTCTTTTATACTGGTATTCTGAAATAATGTTTCTTGTTCTGTCTGATACTTTCTATTAGTCAGATATTAATAATAATTTTAA
>NW_008345699.1:1588215-1594336 GCF_000622305.1 Nannospalax galili | reverse complement strand
GAAAGACAAAAATGAAATAATTGGAATTAAATAATTTTAATCGTGATAATAGAAAATTTGGAAGGAGAAGCATCAGGGTCACTGTCTAATAATTGCATGAAAATATATTTTTGAGAATGACATCATTATTAATTAATTTGTGAACATTATAATACTATATTTTTGAAATGTGGAAAAATCGTTTTTACTTCTGGTTTTAGCATCAGTAGATAAAGACTTCGAAGCCATTATTTTCAGTTTTATGACAGCAAAAACCTCGCAACACCTAATAAGTAGCTAGATTGTTTTACCCATTGACCTCCTGAAGACAGAAAGCATGTTGTCACTGCAAACCTGGAAAGCAACTAACTACAAAGCAAAAGTGCGTCAACTCAGAAAATGAATTTTTAAAAAATCATATATAAAGAAGCATGTAATATAAAAACGCACACATTGTGGGAAGCTACTTCAACATTCAAGAACAAAGTGTGTTGCAACATATCAATAGAACAGGGAAAATCTCACATGGATGTATTAATTGATGCAGAAAATTAACAAAATCTCCATTCTTGATAAACGATGTACATAGAAGGAAAAGAAGTTAGCAAGCACAGGTTAATCAAGGACAAACACGTACAAAACTCCTACAATTTGATGTGAGACACTGTAGTTCTTTTCTGAAATTCAGAAAAAAAAAGCAAAGATCTTTTCAAATGGCTCATAAACAATATTAAGCCAGACGTTCTAAAAATTTAAACACATGGTAAAGAGGATGCTAGTTTCTGTTTAGTACAGGTTACATGTTTGTCTGTGTAGAAAAATCATCTACCAGAAAAAAGTGTGAAACTAGTATGTTACCCCAAAACTAAGATTACTCCATCAATTTTCAAAAACTATTCCATCTACTGTATAACAATATTGGAAACTATAATTTTTAAACTTCAAGGAAAATTTTACCCTTCCAATAAAATACACACACACACACACATACACACACACATACACACACACACACACACACACACACATACACACACACATACACACACACACACACACACACACACGAAATTTATAAAAATGCTAAATAAATTTCAGATCATCCATGTTCATGCACTGGGGGATTCAATGCCTTTAAGATGACAGTGCTTCCAAGACTGATATGAAGATTGTATTCAATGCCAAACAGAAATTCCAGTTGTCTATTATGAAGATATCTATAGTCTTCCTCTGAAATATACGGATGATAACACACAATAGTGAAGAAGAACAAAGCTGAAGCGCTTGTGAGTGAACATGTCATGTCTTACTGGAAAGGTATAGAGTACAGACAATATGGTTTGACAAAATATTCACAGAACAGAGTAAAAAGCCAAGGAACTAAGCCATGAATCAGGAATATAATCATGGGGTTATTTTTATCAAGATATAAAGGCAATACAATGGAAAAATAGTAGTCTAACAAATAGTGCTGAAACATTAACTGTTTCCAATATAAATAGATGAAAGGGTGTAATCCTTAAACCTCATACACAAATTAGCTCAAATTGTAAAACAGACTATAATGTAAATAAGTAACCTAAAATTTCTAAAGAAAAATATAGGGAACATCTATATAATCATGGATTTGGTGAAGACTTCTAAATAGACTTAAAGCATGAGACGTGAAGGAAAATAATAAGCTGGGGACCATCAAATTAAAATTCATGTCACACAATACACCACAAATGAATTAAATGACAAGTCAAAGAGGAGGAGAAAATACTTCCAGACCATCTTCTTCCATAAAAATGTCCCCAAGATATACAACAAAACACTTAAAACACAGTATGAAATCAAATTACTTAAAGAAATAATAGCTGAACAAAGCCCTCCTAAACAAATGAAAATGTATTAATGATAAATCACTAGGTAAATTTAATTTAAGGTATAAAAGAAATATTATTGCACACCTGTTATAATGGGTGAAATCCAAAAGTTGTGGTATCCAACACAGGATATTAAGTGTTATTTCTATTTGCTACTGTAAGAACTGTAAGAATACAAAATAAAATAGTTACTTTGTAAGATAATTTGGTAGTTACTTAGAAAGCTAAGTAGAGTTTCACATCTTACACTTCATTATATTTACAAAAATATCTGAGCTGTACATCAGTTGAAATTTGTCCTCAAAGTTTTAATGAATATTTTGAGTTTTTGTGCATTTCATATAATAGAGTTTAATCAAACTTACACAATCGTCCCCCATCCACACCACAGTCCTTGATTGCCTCCAAGAAATTGATGGTAAGGCCCTATTTTGAAGGCAAGACATAATTTAGACACAGGATTTGGAGCAATGCAGCTTGAAATAACCTGGAAGTCACCTCCCCTAAAGGCTAGCTCTCATGTCTTTGGAGCACACTATGCAAGCTGCTAAGGGAGAACATCAATCAATGACCCAACCACAGCTTCAAGGCCTAAAAGCCATATCAATTACCAGCATGGCAAACAACATCTGTGCAGCAGGGGCATTTTTATCTTGGGGATTATCAACAGCTACCTAATTGGACTTAAATCTCATTCAGTGGGAGGAAACTCACATGTTGGTACTGTAAACCTGGCCAAATACGCGTGGTTGGAAAGGTCATAGATGTTAGAGAAAACTCTAAGGCTATTACATTCCTAGACAAATTTAATTTATTAGTATGTGTAAAGTATATATATCCTTAAATTTACAGACAAATATCCCAGTCACCACCATCAAAGAAGCTTCTTTTTCAAGAGAGAGAGATACTTACAGAGCTCCACAACTGGTCACACAAAGAGATTGTTTGTGAGTTGCCCAAGTCTAAGTGGCACATCTAGGACACAACCTCTACACCTAAGGCTCATGGAACATAGAACAAGAGATGAAGAGAACATTAACACCTCTTTCAGTTCTCATTAATGAAGTTCCCCATGCAGCAGAGGGCCAGGAATGCGAAAGGTCACAAATAGTTAAAATGCAGAGAATAAGAGGATGTGATGTGTGCTTGGACAGGACTCCTATATCAAAATCCACCCACCAAGGGCACAGGGATCATTGGGGAAGAGGGGGCAGAAATATGGAAATATTGTAAGAGCCAGGGAGGAGGTGCATGACCATATGGACATAGTCCTACAGGTGCCTGGGACCCTTCTCATACAAACCTACAGCAATAGTGTCAGCATGCACAAGACCCATGCAAACTTAACCAGACAAAACCCCAGTACAGAACTGTGGAAATGAAAAGCAAGCTCTAATCGTAGTCGAAGAATTGTTGGCAGCTTATTGCTGCTAGGTGAGGAAGAAATGATATTCTGAAAGGGAGAGACTCTAGAAAGGCTGACTAGATCCCAGTGGCTGAACTCACACTGAGGGACATCTGGGGACATTAACTTGACATAATAGCGCTTAATACAAATGACAGAAGGTATGAGCTCCAGTAGAGAGGCTACGGGAGGGTGCCAAAGGGGAAGAGGGTATAAAGATGATTTTCTGTATGAAACACACAAAGGCTCAATAAAAAAATTAAAAAATAAAACATTTCAAAGTAAGCCATTTTATCTAGTGCTATAAATACTTCAACCTTTCTTCCATAATGATCAATAAAAACCCAAATAGTGACTTCTAACTATGCATAAGTCCACAGTAAGGGTGATGCAAACCCATAACAGAACTAAATTCCAGATGGAATTTCAATATAGGCAAGAAATAAACCTTTAGGTCAATCTACGAAACTGATGTGGTTACTTGTTAACTCAGCATTATTTTAGTTCACACATTCAAATACTCCCTCTATTAAAAGGTATGTTAAGAAAAACTCCTAAGCAAGAGGATCTAAATTCAATCCCCAGCACCCATGGAAAAGACAGGCACAGTGACACATGTCTGTAACCCCAGTACTGAGACAGAAACAGGAATATCCCTGGGACTTGCTGGCTAGCCAGTAGCTAAATGAGTGAGCGCCAAGTTCAGTGAGAGATCCTGTTTCAAAATGTAAGTTGGGGAACAGATAAGGAAAACACCCAACACGCATCTCTCGTCTACACACACACACACACACACACACACACACACACACACACGAGAACATGTACATACATATCAGGACATGCGAATAACATAAGGAAGTTAATAAACACTGTAATAAAGAAAAAAAAATACTACCCTATCTACTACGGTGAATCTCTGTTAAATCTTTAACTTAACAAAAATATTACTTTAAAAAAGGCCATAAGACGGTAAAGTAAAACAAACTATGGGTACCACCATCAGTAAAATAAGGTACTGAAAATCTTGGAAATAGGTTCAGATAGCCTTACCGATGGTAATAATTCAGAAAAAAAAAATGTTGAAATAAGAGAAAGACTGAAACTAGGAGGTCTTGACCACACTTGATCACTGTGGCAATGTGTGACCTAATTCCTATCTCATAAGCAGTCTATTTTAACACTATGAATTCATTAAAAATCAGTTATCTTTTCTTCAATTATGATAACTCAGATCTTTCTCAGCACATTTTGAAGGTGAGGTTTTTCCTTTTAAAAATGTTAATGTTACAAGTACACTTCATTTTAAACATATCTTCTATATATTTGCAAATATATTTTTCATGGACACCACAATTTAAAAAACTTAAATTTTAATCTCTCTGTCTCAACTAATCTGAAATGATAATATTTAAAAAATAAATAGTAGAGCAGAATCAAAAGAATTTAAAGAATCTATATTATTAACTTTAAAGCACTAAATTACAATTACATGATATTTCCTTCAGTACTAAATTTGACAAATATATAAAACCAATATTACAAAATTCAGGCTATTTTATAGGAGGCAGAAATTTTTTTTTTTTTTTTTTTTTTTTTTTTTTTTTTTTTGTCTTTTTGAGACAGGGTCTCCTTGTAGCCCCAGCTGTCCTGGAACTCATTATGTAGACCAGGCTGGCTTCAAACTCACAAAGATCCACCTGCCTCTGCTTCCCAAGTACTGTCATTAAAGGCATGCACCACCAAATAATAAAAATTTGATTACCACTCCTGCCCTCAGGCCTCTCTGGGGGTAAGTCTACCGTGCAGCCCTCCGCACCTTGACTCCGCCAGCCGCGCTCACCCTTCCCTCTCCCCCGTTGTTCTCTACTCCTAGCTTGGGCCCTGTGCCATTCCTAGTCTTGGGGCCCCAGACACCTGGGGAGCCACTGCTGATTCCTGACCCTGTTCACCCCCACTGGCTTGGTGCCTTCCTTGGGCCCCAGGAGCACTGCCTCTGGACCCGGCCCTGCCCTCACCTCTCTCTCTGCTCCCCCAGACCTGCACCACCCGCTAACTCTCCTGGCCTTCTACCCTATCCTCAGGCCTCTCGGGGTGGGTCCATTGCGGAGCCTTCCGCACGTTGACTCCCCCGGCCTCATTCACCCTTCCATTTCCGCCGCTGTTCTCTGCTCCTGGTTTGGGCCCTGCGCCATTCCTGGTCTTGGGTCCCCAGACACCTGGGGAACTGGTGCTGCTTCCTGATCTTTTTCCACCAGGCCAGGTTGGTGCCTTCCTTGGGCCCCAGGAGCACTGCTTCCACGCGACCTGGCCCCGCCCTCACCTCTCCCTGCTTCCCTGACCTGAATCACTGGCTAACTCTCATGGCCCACTCTCCGGCCCTCAGGCCTCTCTGGGGGTAAGTCTACCGTGCAGCCCTCTGCGCCTTGACTCTGCCAGCCACGCTCACCCTTACATCTCCCCTGCTGTTCTCTACTCCAAGCTTGGGCCCTGTGCCATTGCTAGTCTTGGGGCCCCAGACACCTGGGGAGCCACTGCTGTCCTGACCGTGTTCACCTCCACTGGCTTGGTGCCTTCCTTGGGCCCCAGGAGCACTGCCTCTAGACCCAGCCCTGCCCCCACCTCTCTCTGTTTCCTGATCCTGCAACACCGGCCAGCCTCTTTCTGGGGCTGACAGCCTCTTTCTGGGGCTCCGAGGCTTACCTTGCCTCTCCCTGATCCTTTGCATCCAGTACAACCCACTACTCAATCCACTCCCTGGGAAATCTTGGGACTTATTCCCACCCCATCAGCCTTTGCATCCCTGAGTGGCACGGCCACAGCCAGGGTCTCAGGTCAGTCCAACACCCAAGTTCCTGAGGCCAAAATC
>NW_008345699.1:1579503-1582803 GCF_000622305.1 Nannospalax galili | reverse complement strand
GCAGTGGAGATCTTTTTTAAACCTTGGAACCTCATTTAATTTTATGTCTTATAGATTTTATAATGAATAAAAGATTATATAAGTATAATAATTCATCTGTAAACCTAGAAATGTACAGCCAATTTTGAAAGAGATGTACCCTGGCTCAGAAAAATGTTATTGAATAGGTTAATGCTGTTGTAATGAAATGCTTCTTTTAATTAAAATAAAAAAAATTTGATTACCATTAATCAAACAAAATCCATTTTATTTTGCACATTTAATTATATGTGGAGATGATGCTTAAGATAAAACCTATTTCAATAATTCAGTATAATGATAGCATGATTTCTACCACAGTGACTATCATATGGGCTGCTCTAGGGCATAAATTTTATACTGAGAGATGCGTTTGCTTGCCATTTGTAGCCATGTTGTCTTTTCCCCCTCCTGCCTCTTTAATGTGTGCCTTGGCAGGTACAAGGAAGCTCATTGAGATTTCGTTTGGTTTATGACCCAACTTGACAACTGTGACTTCCTCTTTGTGGTTTTCTGATGGCTTTGCCATAAGAGAATCACCTCATATCATGTGAGAAACAGCTGAGGCAATGCGCAGATTTGATGGATGACCTGAGCTGCTGCTATTCCCGACAGAAGAAAGCAGCAAGTTTGACAGGAAATTATTGGAGGAAGAGAGTGAGACAGGACAAAGCAATATGCACCACACACCCAATGACAAAATGAATTGCTTACACTTCCAAGCTGGCTCAGCTGAAAGTGGCAGTAGGGAAAATATGGCCATCAATATTTAAAGAGCTGGTAACGACCAACTTGACAGGTCATACGTAAGTGCAAATTATTGAACAGCATCATAAGCCATAGGGCTCGATCTTCCCTCATGTATGCATTTCATATTTCAGGTTTACATAAGCATAAAATGAATGAAGTAAAATCCTATACCTGCTCATTTCTCTATCCCATCAAGTCATTGATTTTAGTTCCTAGAAGAGCGTTAACACTGAGAATTTAGAAGATACAATATATTTAAATATTTTTTAAAATTTTACGTGTATGCGTCTATTACCTGCATGTAGGTAACTGAACCTGGCCACCCGTGTCATGCAATGCCCCGGAGGTCAGAAGAGGCTGTTGGATCACCTGGGCCTTGAGCTACAGACAGTTGTTAGCTGCTATGTGGGTGCTAGGATTCAAACCTGGGTCTTCTGCAAGAATAACCAGTGTTCTTAACTACTGAGCCATCTCTCCAGAATGCACATGCTTGTGGGCCCACTCTATATCTCTGGAACCACAGCATTTAGGGCAGAATCAGCAAATCCTTTTTTTTTTTTTTTTTTTACCTTGCCAGATGATTCTGCTGCAAGTTAAATTTTGAAGGCCATTGCCTTTAACATCAAAATTCGCTGACTTTAAATTCCTAAACACTTACTAGCCTCAGAACTTATATAACAATTAATTTATAAAGAAAGAAATGGTTGGCAAATAAAATTGATCCACCCAACAAAAGAAAATACATAACCTTGCTAGTAATCATTTTAACAATGTAGTTATCATATTAGAAATATTATCACATATCAGAGATTGGAAAACAGAAAACAAATAAAATATCACATCATAAACAAGAAGATAATCTAATGAATGAAATGACTTACATGTGTTTATCCAATTTGTATGTTACCACTACTGGTAATATAAAGCTCACTACGGGTGTAAGGCATGTCAGGGAACTGTAAGTTAGTGTTTCTTCTGCAAAGCTATAAAAACCCAGCTGCACTGCAGAAAGCAGTCAGGGCTTTGGAAGTGTCTGAAAACTGTGGAAGGTGGGGAAACTTGGTAAGAGAACATCCTGGAGGTGGGAATCCACTTTCAGATCATCACTGAAATGCCACCATTTTTTCCCATAAAACATTAGGATTTGTTGACACTTTCTGAAAATTTCTATAACTTTGGTATAGAAAAGAAAGACCAGCAGCAGTTTGAAGGGCTCCTGTAGGCCAGTGGGAAAAGAAACAAAAAATAAGGGGCTTGAGGGTTTAGTTTTTTTCAAATTCTAATGAAAATCTGAGCAAAAAGGAGGCTCACGTATCTAAGCAAGAACTTTTATAAAGAAAGCTAACGAGGCTGGACAACCGGCTCAGTGTTAAGAGCCCTGGCCACTCTTCAGAGCACCAAGGTTTGGTTCCCAGAACCCACAAGGTGACTAAAAAGCCATTCATTATTCCTGTTCCAGGGAATCCAACGACTTCTTCGTGCACTCGCAGTGCACACACTTACATGCAGGCAAAATACACATACACATAAAATAAAAATTTTTTAAATACTAAAAAACAAGAAAGTTAAGTTTTCTATGGACTTTACTTTTCAGGAAAGAAATCCTGATGGAGATGAGGACTAATTGGGAGGGGTCATACAGCTCTGGAAAGTGGCTTTTCACAGGGAAATACTGTCATTGCTAATGATTTTCTAACTTCTGAACTCAAGTCCTTCACTCCCCGTTTCCATATTATTGAATTGTGTTGTAGGAATTAAAGAACATATTAAACATAGTAAATTAGAGGCTACAATTTTGTAAATTAGCTGGGGAAATAATGATCGAGACACACTTACTAGGGTTTATTAATCAGAAGCTGGGAGAATTTCTGGGAACTGCTCTGAATTATCCTATCTGCCTTTGGCAGTAAAATGTATAATCAGCGGGGAGATGAAATCTTACATCTGCCATATGCCAAAGTCCATTTTTCTGGCTGTTGTTAGAGCGATAACCTAGTCTGCTACATTCCACATAATACATATGCTGCTATGTGGTAAGTCTTAAACTCAACTTGCTGGCAAGAGAAGCTGAACATTTATTATCTAGTCTTCCAGATCTCATGACACTGAGGAGAGACCAAGCAGGAATAAGAATAATATAGACATGACAATAGTTTCTGGAACTATGCACATCATAAATTGACTTCCATTTTTATCCATCCTTCTAAATTGAAATTAAACATCAACATACTTCTACCTAAAGTCATGTAGAGCTCATGGTTACTAATGTAGACACATAGGGGGCTGGAGAGATGGCTCAGTGGTTAAGAACACTGGCTGTTCTTGCAGACGACTAGGGTTCAAATCCAAGCACCCACAAATGTAGACACATGCATTTCTTTATCAAAGAGGAAAAAAAAGCTGTACTAATTCATCAACACCTTTCCCAGATAACTTTTAAATTTTCACCTATTTTGGACTAATTTCTCACTGAAATATTATATAATCAAATGATAAATATATATAATATATAATGGACTAGATATAATATAT
>NW_008345699.1:1576934-1579404 GCF_000622305.1 Nannospalax galili | reverse complement strand
TTATGATTTCATTTAATAATTTCATATTTTCTTACTCTTAAACCAATGGTATCCATGCCTATAATTCATATAATTCTTTATCTAACAGGGCCATCTAACTTCATTCTTGAGTATATATATATATATATAATGTTTGTTTTGCCATTAACTTTTACCACTAGACAGGGAAGTAGCTGCCTGAGAATTTGGAAGGCAGGTGATATTATGACCATTTATGGTTACCAGCAGCACCTTCTTCACTTACCTCTCTATTATGAGGTATAAGAGTAGGGCAGACAAGAGGGGGAGAAATGTATCAATTACCCAGAAACACAGGCTTCCCCATTATGTAATCCAAACAGAACCCAAATAATTTTATCCAAACAAAATCAATTTGTTCATGATTAGTGTGGACCAACAAGCTACAAAGCACAATCCTCCCATCTCTGTTCTCCATTCTCCCTGGCTTCACAGCATCTTCTTAATAAAACCCAAAATTAACAAAAATGCCAGTTATTTGGAATCTTTTCATTTTTTAAATGTCCATGTGTTATTGGAGTACCTGGAGATATTATAACAATTTCATTCTTGGTCTCTTTGAGGAAAATGAAAATAGTATGGAGAGAGAGAGAGAGAGAGAGAGAGAGAGAGAGAGAGAGAGAGAGAATGCATCCTCACTAAATTCAGGAAGTAAGTTCACTTACTCTATATTTAAATTTGGAGACCAGAAATTGTACACACATGTAAGTAAGATTAGTGTAGATTTTCACAGTACTTAGTACTTATACATTTTATTGCCAGATTCCATTGGAAGAGCTGTTTTCTTTCCCAGGCTTTCCAAATGGACCACTTCAGGACTCCAGTAATTTCTTATGCTTTAGCTGTTGGCTCACTTAGTTTCCTAACATGCAGCTAGTAAGGAGTTGGAAGGGAAATCAAGGCAATGTTAACATTATCTCTATCTCAATTACTTTGGATTATAGTGGGTTCATTTCAATTTCCACATATTTTAATATTAATCGAAAATAAAATAATCCTAACCAATTAATTGGTACTTAGAAAATGCTTCAGAAAGTATGAACAGAAGACAGCATATAGACAATTTTCATGAATTAATTACTTTGTACAATTAAAACATTTGTTTTGAGAGCATGTACTCATTTTATTAAGAAGTAAATATTCATAATTCAGAATTATTCTCAAAATACTTTTTTATTCTGGATTTCAAATATTTCAAAGTAAACTATGATAAAGTGTCAGCATATTAATTCTACATTTCACGTTTTCATGATTCTTTTATCCTAGAATAAAAAATTCTTATCTTGAGACTCAAAAAAATTTCAATCCTAGCATAAATGAAAAGTTTAATATATTGGTCCAGTGAGTGAAAATAATGAGAGGAAATTATTTTAAGTAAAGACAAACTTCCAGTGAAGTGTGACTGCACGATGGTTATGTGCCCACGTCAGCGCTGGTGCATTTTGTCTCACACAAACATAGTTGGTTTTAAAAACTGACCTACACTATTATTGGAGGACATTTCACATATCTTATTATGTCAATGTAATGACATCTTCATATTGATTAAAGAGAGATCATCTTGGTAAGTGACTTACCTTTACTGGAATATAGTTAAACCCCCCTTTATGATTTTTCTTTCTTTCTTCAAAATGTTATGCTTGAAAAAAAATGAAAAAAAGAAAAGTGTCCCTTTTCTCTCTTTGAATCTACTTTGAGTTCCCAGGTGAAGAGAACATCAGTTCTCTTTGGAAAGGAAGGCACAGGGTGCCTGGTGTGAGAAATGAGCAGAAGCAAAAGCAGAAAATAGCCTCTCGGTACTTTGGAAGGAAACGAATCCAGAAGAACAAAACAGCACCTAGCTCTTCAACTGAGAAGGTAGTCTCTCTGTGATATGGCCCCTCTGTTAACAGGCCTCTGTGCCAGTCTCCTGCCCTGTCTTCTTAATCGACCCATTGCTTCTGGGATTGCAGTTTTTCGGAAGGCAGCGTGGAGTCTACAGGTTGTTTGTAAAGCTTGCATGATGATTCAAAGAGAGCTTTCCATTGGATAACTGAATTAGGTCTCCCTTTCTCTGCTTTCTTTTCTTTTCATCTTACTTTGAAGAGGTCATATAATACCCATTAACAAATAAACCAAAGGAACTATAAGTAATAAACTTTTTGATATCTGAAAATATCAGAAAAAATGTAATCTAATTCTGACATAGTACATTTTCAAAATTCCAACCCTTTATACCTACTTGATGTTGTTATAAAATATAGTTGTGGGGGGCTGGAGAATTGGCTCCCCAGTTAAGAACACTGACTGTTTTTGCAGAAGCCCCAGGTTCAAATCCCAGCACCCACATGGCAGATAACAACTGTCCATAATTACAGTTCCAGGGGATCCAACAGCCTCTTCTGTACTCCGTGGGCATTGCACGACACAGGTGCACTTACCTACATGCAGGCAATACACTCATACATGTAAA
>NW_008345699.1:1552948-1576844 GCF_000622305.1 Nannospalax galili | reverse complement strand
TCCTTAACTTTGGGCAGTTAGAATATATTTCTGAATTTCCATACAAATTTATAATAATTAACCCAGTGTTTTGTTTAGAGAAAGAAGTAAAACATTTATTTCTGAAAACATTTGGCATAAATTGGAAGATTTTTGAACATGAGATTCTTTGTGAAAATAATATTGTGCAGCATATGTGTCATATGATATTTAAGAAAATGGAGAAATATTATTCTCTAGATTCAAATGTCACGTTATTTTATCTTCATGTTTACTTTTCTTGTAAGATGAAAAGTGTCTGCCAATAGAAAATGTTGCAAAAAGCATGGAATGTAAGCTGGTCTGGAGTTGACATAGTCTATCTTCTATTTGGTAGCCATTTGCTTTATAAGCCTGTATTTTCTTATCTGTGAAATACTGACAGACTGAGACAAGAACACAACTAAATATTTGTGGTAAGTACTAGTGTGAGTGTATATAAAGACCAAAAAGAGATTCCACTACATGGAGGGACTCAGAGACCTTTATTATTGCCTTTTGCTTTAATTAAAATTATAAATTGTGATGGATGAGTTGTATTATCAACTTGATAGGCTTTAGAAAGATCCTGTTATGTCTGTCTGTGAGGACTTTGTCAGTGGGAATAAATTAAGATTGGAAGACTTGCTTGAATGTAAGTAGAGGGGAACATTATTTTGGCCTGAAGTCCTGGACTGAATATGAGTAGGAAAAGATGACAGCAAGCTGAGCACCCGAATTTCTTCCCCTGCTTCCTGATCTGCCCAGATGCGGGCAATCCCTGCCTCCATCTCTGCAAGCCACTCCTGCCTCCCTACATCCCCCCACCCCCACGATGAAGCAAAATAAATATTTCCTCTTTAAGTTGCTTCTTGTCAGGCATTTGTCACATCAGCAAGAAAAACAAAGAGCACTAAAGGGCTCAGAACTGCCATTTTTCTATGTGGTAATCATGGCTTGTAATGCCTTTCTGAATGAATCATTAACAGAATGTTTGGTTATGATAATAGCTCCAAGTTACATGATGACTAATAAAATTATCTCTCATCAACACTGTAGTTTCTATCAAAGAAAATGATATTTTTCCTAATTCATATTTTCCCTAACACAATGTGATTTGAAGGAGGTACCATTTCTAACCTATCAATTACCATTTTCACTGCTGAGTTACAGAAGTGCTGTTCAGTAGCAGTCATATCAAACCTTAACCAATTCTAATGGCCTTGCTTGGCTGTTGCTATAAACTCAGTATCAAGCAGCAGACTAGATCCTCTATCATGCCGTGGCTCTCATTATACAAGAAGGTTTCACTTTGTGACAGTTTAAAATGTCACCATGCGAAGGATTTTGCAGATCATGCTAAAAATTCTCCTGAGAATATGTCTTGCACAGTGAAATTTTATTCTAGAATAAAGAAAAATGAAAGTACAGTATTCACAGAACACTGAGTGGAGCTAGAAATATGTCATACTTTATCTCATATACATATATTTAAATATATGATTTAATGTATATGAAGTAATGATCATATATGCTATATTGTGTGTGTTTGTATGTGTGTTTGTAAGTAGGAAGAGGACAATGAATGGGAGGAACAGGTATAAGGGAGAGGAGATAGAAGAACAAGAGAGTCCAAAAAAGTCTGACTTGTTGAACCAGTAAGTTTATTGGGATGCCTTATGGAAGCACAGGTGAGGGTTTGTTGTAGGAAGCATTAGTTACCATTTTTCTACATGCCTTTCCAAATCTGTAAGACGGTGAAAGGTAAGTAGTTTGAAAAGAACCTTTTGCAAAGTCTGATCAGGATCTCCCCGGGGCCATTACTTTCTACTCCCCCCAAAAGTCAGTTGATCTTGGACAACTAAGGGGGTACTAATAAAAAAATACTAACAAATTCTAATACAGAATAAAAGATCTCATCACCTATATCATTTTTCATCAAAATCTAACATTAGATACATGGGCATTTAGGGAGCTACTCTCTCATCTGGGTTTTACATAATCCACAATTATTTTTCCTGAGTCATTCATTCTCTTAATCCTGGGGTACTGTTGTTACCATGGGTCACTATAAATCATCCCAATTCTGCTCATCTTGCTGATGCCAACTTTGCTGATTTGCATGACTCAAACCATAGTGGAAGGAGAGACAAGCTCTACTCTGTCCTTTCCACCTCTGTAAGCAGTTTCCAGGTTCTGGGGGGCTGAAGGGCTCTAGGCTTGGTGAACAATCTCAACCCCTAATATATTTTCTTGCAGGGGAAAATCTATATCCTATAATTTTTGTTAGGATGCTCACTCCCAGGAAAGTTTTAACCATTTTTAAACAAAATGCTTTGTTTTATCATGCATTTGTGTGAACTGTTAATCATACTTTAAACTTTTCTAAAACCTTGTTAGCAAAGTATCTGCCTTTTGTCATTTTGTTCTCCAGAAATTATGGCTCAACATATTATTCCACACATATTTGATCAACCCAGAAGACCCACTTGTCTGAGGTGTCCTTCTCATTTACTTTTGGTTATTTTAGTATCTTAAGAAATATATTTACATTCCAACATAAGTCATTCAGTTCCACCACAGCCTTGTCTACACTGCAAAGTTCCCATTGCACCAGGGGGACTAGGAAATCAGGAAAGCACTATACAGTCCTGATGTTTCTGTGAAATTCACTTCTTTCTGAACGTTTTTGTTTGCACAATCTTATCTGGTCCATTGAACTAGACATCAAACACTGCCTCGCTCATTGTTTATCTTCTCAGTAATGCCTGCTCACCCTGCCTATCTGTGAGTCTCTGATACTGATGGAAATCTCACCAGGCAATAACCAGGTATCTCTATTTGTTCAAATGAACCCAGATATCAGGTACTGATTGCTCTCTTATTATTTATTACGTAGCCAGCATCTCAAGGATGAGTGGTTACATATTTTTTCAGTTTTTAGGGCATTCACATTGATCTCATCCACCCTCATGTCTCATAGCCTCATGAAGCAGGCTGGAAGGGCTGTTGAATTTTTTATTGTAATGTTTTCCCAATGTCAAGCAGTACAGATGCAGTGCAACTGCGAATTATTATACTTTCCTATAGTGGGCCATAATTGAGGCGGTCATTTGCATGCTGAATCAAGGATTTTCCTTTCCTCAGTATTGAAGTCTTGACTTGAGGGTATATTTTATCAGCTCTACCTCATTTGTTTTCTGCTCAGTGTCTAATTTTCCCCATGAGTTCCAAGTCTTTGGCCTCAGGAAGAGCTCTTAAGCTTACATGAACTCTCTTTCTCTTATATCTTGCCACCTGTAAGAAATGGCAAATCAAATTTTCCCTTTCACCCTCAATTTTTTTACACTTTTCCTGCCAAATCAGAGAGTAATGCAGAAGGTAGCATGTCCACGCCTTTCAGCATTTATAATTCCTCCCTTATATGGGCATCTCTTCCTGGGCAGATATCTGAGCCTCAGTTGTTTGTTCTGTTTCTCACAGCAAAGGCTACACAATGGTTACTACAGCCTGCACAGATTCAGGGCTCATGCATGCCACGTCCAGACATTGCAAGGCATTGTTTACTCCCATCCTACTGGATTCCATTCATTAAGGATACATGACCTCCTTATGATGTTGAAGAAGACAGCCTGGGATTCCCTTCAGGGTTGGGTTCATGTCTCATCACATTCAACTGCTACTATAGCATTACCCCTGTGGACACTACAACATCAAGTGGATCAGCTTCAGCTCCATATTTTATCCCCTGTCTCAGGGGTCATGAAACTGCTCCTTCCCAACTAATCTTTGGTTCTGTCACTCTCAGGAACCAATTGTGTGGTATGACTTGTCCTGGAGAGACATGAAAATATATTTATTTATCCCAGAAAGGGTCCAAATGACATATTAAAGAATTGGTTCCAAGCAAATCTAGTTTGCTGGACCAATGAAATTTATTGGGTCAGTAAAGGAACACGACTCACTTGTGCAGTTGAACAACTGCAAAGGCCACCCCTGAATTTCTCCCCTCCCAGCTTGAAGGAATCTCCACCAGGAGATTCTCTGTTTCAGCAAATATTTTCTTCTGTCTTCCCTTCTTAGGAGACTCACACCCACGCCCTCTGAGGCCTCAGGGCTAACAAACCAACCTAAGACATCCTGTTTGAATTGTGCAGAGTTTATATGACATTGGGAAGAGAGTGACTTACAAAAACATGGATTCTTATAGGTTTTTCCTTTTCCATATTTGAAATCCACGTGCCATCTGTCTCCCGCCCTAGTCTCTTTGCTCTGCATTTCCAATGCCCTATATGGTGGCAGCTCCACCCCTTAATGGCCTGACTTACAAAGAAATGGCTTCTCATAACCCACATGCCGTTCAAGCCCTGCCCAGTAGTCTCCACCGCCATGGCACAGTCTGAGTACTTCAGATTACCCTGCTGAGCCAGGCCGCTACTGTGTAGGCCTCAGGCTTCACTCAGAATTCCAAAATGTCTGCGGCTCCACCCCTTTTCCCAGGGTTCCCCTTGTCACACAGTCTTTTCAGAGGAATGAATAATTTGGGGGCTACAGTCTCCAGTAGCTACTGATTCTCCAATAACTACTGATTCTGGAGCTTTGCTAGGGAACTCATGAATTTCTAAGTTGAATAAGCTTCCAGATCATCTGACTTTCCCTCTTATCTGACTTTTGTGTCACTAGTTTCCCAAGTCTTATGAAATGCTTTCTTCTTCCAAGAAGGAATGTTTCTACTGAGAGAAAACATCTAGACAATATGTGCATTCCTCGACAGCCATTCCATGGAGAGTTGAAACAGGAGGATAGCAAGTGGAAACCAGCTTGAGAGACACAGCGGATGTTTGGGAAACGCAAAATACACAGGAGATCCCTGTTACAAAAAAACAAATGA
This sequence comes from Nannospalax galili, assembly GCF_000622305.1. NCBI lineage: Eukaryota > Metazoa > Chordata > Mammalia > Rodentia > Spalacidae > Nannospalax > Nannospalax galili. The sequence goes on along the minus strand of NW_008345699.1, from coordinate 1,571,956 downwards.
ACAAAAACACAAAACTGGATGGGCTTTTTAAAAAAAGAAAGAAAAACACAAATAGAGGACATGAAATTAAAAGTGAGGAGCTGGAGAGATGGCTCAGCAAGGAAGAACACTGGTTGTTCTTGCAGAAGACCTGGGTTTGAATCCCAGCGCCCACATGGCAGCTAACAACTGTCCATAACTCCAGTCCCAGGGAATCTGACAGCCTCTTCTGACCTCCGTGAGCATAGCACAACACGGGTGCACTTATGTACAAGCAGGCAATACACACACACACATAAAAGTAATAAATAAATTTTTTTAAAAAAGTTGAGGTGAAAAGTCTGGATGGATTTGTTCAAATAAATGGAATATGATCAAATATTCAATTGATTTTGAATATTATCAAAATGCACTATACAAAATTCTCCAAGCATAAATAAAAATGTACTTTTTGAGACAGTGTTTGCTTGTAGTTCCAGATGGCCTGGAACTGGCTATGAAGACCAGGATGATTTCACTCCCACAGAGATTTGCATGTCTCTGCCACCTGAATGCAGGAATTAAAGGTATGTACCACCATGCCTGGTGATAAAAATCATTTCTTAAGTAAGGGTTGCATCTCTGAAGAGGACATCTATATCAAACAACTGCTCCCAAGGCTCAGTAATCATTGCAGAATAGGGGCCAGAAAGTTTGTAAGAACCTGACGTGGGAAATGACCACAGGTTTTCCCGGACAGCTTGTCAGTATAGCAATGTTGACAGTATGCACAAATACCATGCAAGATTAAACCAGAAAAAAATCCCAACATAGACATTAGAAAGTTGGTTAGAAGCTCCAATTGCTACCAAAGGAAACTCAGTCAGCAGATGGCTGCTGGGAGAGGCAGAAATGGTCTCTTTCAAGCATGGTACTCTTAGTATCTTGATCAGACTCCAGTGGATGAATTTACAGAAAAGGACACTTAGAGACCCAGATTAGACTCTATAAACCTTATTATGTATATAATAGACTACACTAAATTGAACATAGGGCAATAAGGAGAGGTGTGGTTAGGGGAGAGGATCTAAATACCATCAAATTATATTGCATGAAAATCGCAAATTTTCAAGAAAAATATGTAAAATTTTAAAGCCCTGACAAACCCTATATCTGTCACATTCCCAGAAAAAGGTAATTTTTTATTGTATGCTCAACATGCAGCCTTACATTTACAGACAAGTATACCAGTCACCACTCTTCAAAGAGGTTTCTTTTTGCCAAGGATGGAGACTATTACAGAATTCTACAACTGGTCATACATAGAAAAAGTGTCTGTGAGATACCTAGTCCTAGGTGGTGACACATCTACAATGGAACCTCTGCACTTATAGATCACAGAACACTGTGCAACAGGGGATAGAGGGACTACTAGTTCATCTCTCAACTTTTACCAGCAAAGCATTCTCATGCCACAGAGGGCAATGAACACAGAAGGCCACAACTTGCAAAAGTATAGAAAATAAGAGATTGTAGAGTGAGTTTCCACATTAAACTCATATTAAAACATCATCCACCCAGGGCTTGGGAACCATTGCAGAAGAGGTGGCAGAAAGACTTTTAAGAGCCAGGGGTAGTAGATGACCAAAACGAAACAGAGTCTTCCAGGCCGTTCTCATATGAACTTACAGCCATGGTGACAGCATGCATAAGATCCTGCAAAATCAGTCTGACAGGAACCAGCATAGAGCTGGGGAAATGGATAGGAGAGCCCCAACCTTAGCTAAGGAACTGTTGTCAGCTGGTCACTGCTGTGTGAAGGAGAGCTGATCTCTAAGGAAGTAATGCTATATAAACTTACCAGGCTCCAGTGGATGAACTCACACCAAAGGACATCTGGGTACCCAACTGGACTCAGCATGCCTTAACACATATGACAAAATGCATGAAATCCTGTGGGCAGACTATGAGGAGGTGCAGATAGGGGAGGGGATCTATATTGATTAAGAGGCATAGTAAAAAATGTACAAAAAATCAATAAAATGTGTATTGGAAAAAAATGTAAGGGTGGAGATGGCTCAGTGGGTACAGGCCTTGCTGCTTAATGTGAGGATCAAATTTAGATCCTCAGAACACAAAAACAAAGCCAGATACAAGAGTGTGCATCAGTAATCTCAGTCTTCTATGTCACGGTGGAAGGAGTAAGAGGCCTCAGTGCTCACGGGCCAGTTAGCAAGGCATATTCAATGATAAGTAAGAGATCATCTCAGATAACATGGAAGCTGAGGACCTCCATCCAACTTTGTGCTTTGACCTTCACACAGTTGCAATGGTGTAATCACATCTGTGTAAACACACAGACAAGTACACTCATACACACACACACACACACACACACACACACACACATTTTAAGTTAATCAAACAAAAACATCCACTGTAAAACCTACATTAATTTTAGAAACATTGTGTTGTTCTTATTCAGATAAGAACAAGGTACACTATCTTCATTATTTTGTTTATTCTTTTGTTTTTTAAATTTATTGATTTGAGAATTTCATACCTTTTATTTTGAGCTTAGACAATCTCTCCCTTTACTTCCCTCACAACTTCCTTTCCTCTGTCATTATTTATCTTTTATAAAGTTCTACCTAATATAAGCAGTGTTTCCTAAATGCTCTTGATTGTGGGCCCATCCCTTGAGCTGGTTAACTTACCAGGCATCATACCAGGAAGGGAAACTTACTATCCTTTCTCAGCATCCATCAAATGCCTATAGATCCTCAAGCTAAGACTGGGATACATGCCCCACCCCATCCACCTTCAGTTTGCACAGGTCTTATACACACAGTCAAAAGTACCATATATGCAACTACCCTGTGCCAGCCAGACAATACAGCTTTCTTTTATTCATCTACCACTTCTGGCTTTACAAAGCTTCCACCCCCACTTTTGCAATGATCTCTGAAACTTGTGAGGAGAAGGTAAGATCCTACTGCTGAAAATACTACATCCTTGTGTCACAGAACAAACAACAAGAAAATCAAACAGTTATTGACTGTGAAGCTAGCTTTTTGCTAGCTAGATTTCATAGTACTAGAAGATGTGATGCATGTTCCTGGAAGAGAATAGAAACCAACCTTATCCATTTGTGAATCCTATAAGCTGCAATTACAACTTAGGGTAATATATTCTCACTGATTCACTAGTGGCATAAATATCAAGGCAGCAGCTAACCACAATCTATTTAGATTTAAGGCCTGCTTCACAGGATGGAGTCCATACCAGCCAGTGTCATCATACAGGGAATAGAGACTACAGAGTGCTTAGCCCTAAATAGGACACCTAGACTTTCATAATTATTATTTTTATCTGTTACTGAAAGACCAAATAAAGGTTATAGTCTAAGGACTTCATAGATGTTAAGTTTTATCTTTGTTAGAATACTACAAAATATGTACTAGTTATCAGTTTTCAATGTAAAGAAATGGAGAAGGCAAATAATTTGCCTAAGGTCACACAGCAGGCAGCATATCCAGAATTTGAATAACCAAATATTTTTACTGCATTACCACCTGCAATTAACTAACTCTCAAATATTAACAGTTGATATTAATTGTTCAATAATATTTCAAACAGTACATAAATCACACAGAAATACTTAAATATCTTTATTTTTCCTTCATCTTCCTCTAGGTATGCTGTTTTCAAGTTCACACATACATTGTAGTATATCAATTTTGTATGCAGTCTTAAGAAAGACTTTAAATAACACTATTGCACTGTCAAAATACTTTGCAATTTACTCATAAGACAGTTTTTATATAAAATATGACTTACAATTGATACTATATTGAATTCCAAAGCTATAAGTTTTCTGTAGCACCATGATTTGTTTTTCTATTTTTAGGCTTAAATTATGTCAGCAGTTTTATTGCAGTCACAAAACAATGGAACATGAAACATTGTACTGCTGCTCTTTTCCATTTATGTAAGGAATTATTTTTAAAAAGGAGGAATGAAGTGATTGGATTAAACAGAACATTTTAATTTGGTTTTCAAGTTGTCTTGCAAATTAATGCTTGTATGCACACAGTTTGAAATGCTTTTTCCAGGATTCAGCATTGCCAGACGTTGTAACTTACCAAAAAAGGATATATATGATATTGAAGTCTAATGTATTTCCTCAGTTATTTATAAAGATGATTACCTTATACATGATTCTATTGGCCAGTTGCCATTCTGTCCTTGTAAATGTATCTCCATGAATTTGGGAAATTATTTCATCTGTTGGTAATGGTAAAAGGTAAGTCAATCATGAAACTATTTATATGTTTTAAAAATTACTAGAAGTACTATATAGTAGAGTGATTTTGTTTGTTTGTTTGTTTTTTTTTTTTTTTTTTTTTTTTTGAAGCAGGGTCTCCCTGTAGCCCCAGCTGTCCTGGAATTCACTATGTAGACCAGAATGTCCTCAAACACACCGAGATCCACCTGCCTCTGCTTCCCAAGCGCTGGGACTACATACATGTGCCACAACCCATGGCTTATATAGTTTTTAAAAATATATAAATATTTCCATGATATATATGAATATACAGTGTATTCCTAAGGTTAATATTCTCAAAATTTTCACCCTTCCTTTATGCTATGACTGGGTTAATGATTCTTTTATTTACAACAAGATAGACAAACTTTTTTCTATGAAGAAATTTTATGATTAAAATTTTACTTTCTACTTTATATTTAGACATTATTTGTTTCTCATGGTAAAAGAGTAACAACTTTCTTTCTTCTATATGAGTTTTTGATGAAAGGACTATTTATATTGTCTATATGCTGAATGATAATACACTGCCTCTGATATTCTGAAGCAGTTAGATACTTTACTCATTTCAGTAGCATGAATGTTATCAATTTTTAAAATTTTTATTTATTATTTTATTTTATGTGTATGCTTGTATTGCCTGCATGTAGGTAAATGCACCCATGCTGTGCAATGCCTGCAGAGTCAGAAGAGGCTGTCGGATCCCCCGGGACTGGAGTTACCAACAGTTGTTAGCTGTCATGTGGGTCCTGGGATTCGAATCCAGGTCTTCTGCAAGAACAACCAGCTTTCTTAATAACCACTGAATCATCTTTCCAGCCCCAGTTATCAATTTTTTAAAAAAACTAAAAGAAGTTTGTTTTTATTTGACTCTGAATTTTGAAAAAAAAGTTAAATTTTGTCTCATTTTCTCTTACTTATAGTTGTTAGACTTAAGAAAAAAAGCACAAAATTCTTAGAAAAATTTGAAGTTAGATAAGCAGTGATTACTTTATAAGCATGTTTCAAAGATTTGTGTCACATGCTTATGCTAAAAATATTCCCTGTTATCCGAAAGTCAAATTTACTGAGGATATCTGAATTTTATGTACCAATCTTATTTTGGCTGGAACAACTGTATAAAACTAAAATGTTATCTTTGTGTGTTTATACCTAAAAAATAAAATATAAATATTTGGGGAGAAATTTTAAAATTTCAAAAGGTTAAAAATAAGTTTACCTGTGATATTTTGATAAACATTTTATTATGAATTTTCAGTCTATTGTTCAAGTTTACAATTTTTTCTGAGAGAATTATAAATGTCCATATGAATATTGATACTTTCACTTCCATTGTAAAAAATCACATATTATACTTCAGTACAATATTTTCTCTGTTTTAACAATTCTCATATATTTTTTAATATTTTATTATTATTTATATTTTATGTGTATGTGTGTATTTCCTGCATGTTTATAAGTGCACCCGTGCCGAGCAATGCCCTCAGAGGACAGAAGAGGCCGTCAGATCCCCTGAAACTGCAGTTAGGACAGTTGTTAGCTGCCATGTGGGTGCTGGGATTTGAACCCAGGTCTTCTGCAAGAACAACCAGTGTTCTTAACTGCTGAGCCATCTCTCCAGCCTCAACAATTCTTATATTTTGTATGTTAAAGCTATTAGATTAAAGCAAACATGGCAAATCAAATCTTCAGATTCCCCTGGAACTGGAGTTTTGGATGAATGTTGGTGTGGGGAATTGAACCTGGATCCCCTGCAGAAGAAGTCAGTGCTCTTACTGCTAAGCCATCTCTCCAGCCCCAATCAATGCTACTTGTAAAAGTTTACATCTTTTCTTCTTTCCTCCCTTTCAGTACTTTTCAATCTGCCTTTACAATTATATTTCCCTTATCTTTGATCCCAAAGATTTTGCCCCAGAAAAACTAGTTTTTCACAAGTGTACACCCATCCTTCAAAAAAGAGCTGCTCAGATTTTCAGCACTAAACTGTGCCTGTACTGGAACATCCTTAAAGGTACTCTTCTCTATAATAGGAATGAGTTTCGATACCCTTGAGTCTAACAGTCCTGACCTATTTTTAATTGCATGCTCATCTTCTTCTGCCTCTTACAAATGTTTCTCCACAGTGATGAGGATAACTGTTAAACAAAATTACCCCCACAAACATGAAAGTAAACAAATTCTCCTTGCTATTAATGGGTTAAACTAGCTAAAATTACTTAACAACTTGGCCTACTAATTATGTTTTTACCAAGCTACCACTGTTTTATTAAATAGCATACAATCTTAATTACTTTCTACTGCTGTGATAGAATCACTGGCCAAAACCAACTTGGGAAAGAAATTGTTTATTTTATCTTACGTCTCCCAAGTCACAGCTTATCACTGAGAGAAGTCAAGGCAGGAACTCAGGGCAGGAACCTGAAGGCACTAGCTAAAGCCCTGAGCATGGAGGAATGCTGCTCTCGGACTTGCTTCTGCCCTGTGCTTAACCTGCTTTCTCAACAGTCAAGAAAATGCCCCACAGACATGGTCAGAGGCAAATCCGATAGAGAAAATTCCTCAGTTGAGGTTCCCTCCACCCAGATGGGTCAGCATTAGATTTACTCTTGGCATTTTTCAAGCATGATGTATTTTGTTAATTCTCTTCCCCTATCTTTTCTCACAGCCTCCTGGACTTCCACCCCTACAACATCCCTTCCACTTTTCTCCAAATCCTTCTCCAACTCTTCCCTGTTTTCCTTTACTATTCTTTTGCCATTCTAAATATATTTTCTAAGCTTACATATTTCAATTAACTTATCTTCTCTTTTTATATCATTTCAGAGCAGTATCTTTTTATTTAATCAAATATTATTAATTATTTTTAAGTAGTGATGATGATTCAATATATTTGATAATTCTTAATATAATTATCTATAGTAAGTCTGAAATAATTTACTAGTATTCCCAAATATACAGTCAAGTGAATAGAGATTGGAGCTTAATTCCCAGTTTTTTAAATCTTGAGTTTTTCCAAATATTCTAAGTTATGTTTGGGTCATAAACTGATGAAAAATACAGGTCTGAGTTATCATTAGATGAGAGTAAGAGATATGCTCTGCTGCACAGCAGGATGGCTGTAGAAAGAAGTAATGGAGTGTATATTTAAAACCTAGAAGAAAGGATTTGAGATATTTTTAATATATTGGAATAACAAGTGTTTGATGAGACAAACATGCTTAATCTAATTTAAACAATGAATGGGTGCATGTATCACAGCATAATATATATAATTAGTGAGTACAATTTTATGTGTTTTATTTAATTAATTCTTAAATTTTTATTCATTTATTTGTGTGACTGTGTGTGCATACATTCATGTGCAGCATGTATGCACTTATGGAAGTGTATGGGGAATTCAGAGAACAGTGAATCAATTCTCTCCTTCCATCATGTGGTTCCCAGGATTCCAACTCAGGTTGTCAGGCTTGGAAATAAACACCTTTCCTTACTGTGTCATTCCACCCACCAGCTTATGATTTTGTACATTTGTTTAATTAAATTAAACTCTATATATTCCTTGAAACTATTTCTCATTGTATTTCTTATTCAACAAATTTCATACAAATTATTCAGCTTCAAATTTCCAAATGAATTTCCAAGTGAAAACTTTTATAATTTCAGTCAGTAACATAATTTTTTTTATCTTTTCAATTCTTTCATTAATGCAAGCCCTCTTATCTCATTCTGAATGAATAATATAATTTTTAACACTTTTTCTATGCTCCCAATTTAATCATGTCTCAATATATTAATGTTCTCCAATTGTTACTTTTAATATTTTTCTGGCAGCCTCAATAATCATCACACTACATTTTCACAAATGTATTTGTATTAGTGTTTTTTCAATGTTTTTGTGTGTGCACTTGTGTGAGTATATGCCAAGTCTCTGAGTGCCTGCCAAACTCAGGAGATGGCATTGAATTTCCTGGAGCTTGAGGTTTGTCTTTTAGCTCTCCTTCCGTGCACATAACTAAACAGGAATGAGGGTATTCAAGAGAAATGGGAATTAAGTAGTTGACAGCCAGGAAAAGAGCTATGATTTCAGTAAATATAACAAACACCGTCTGCTTTATGGAGGAAAACTGGTAGTATGGTAAGTGTAGTTTTCCTAAAACATTACATAAATTTAGTGATGATGACAAAAAGACAAAAGAATATGAAAAATAAAGTTTAAAATGTCAGGAAATGAATAACCTGTTGTTTACAAAAAGAACACTACTCATGTAATCAAATAGGTTAAAATGTTAGAGATAAATATATCAAAAATTGATACTAAAATATTCAACCTAAAGGGTTTTGACCATGCCAAGTAAACATATAATTTACATCACAGTTAATAATAGCAAAAGAAGTAAAGTTTTATGAGGAAAATAGATTAATTATAATTCAAAGAAATCAAATTGACATTATCTTTTCAAGAAAATATGGATTTCAGTAACACATAATTATATATTCATAAAATTACAACTTTGACGTTCTCTAGAACTGGGACAGATTTCTGTGATGACTCTACCTTTCTCACATGGGAAGTGAAGGGCTTTGGCGAACTGAGCATTCTACAGCCTGAGAATGGGTCCTGAAAATATAATCCCTTGACAATAACTGCCTCAGTAATCAAATTTGTAAAACCCCCAAATACGGCATAGTTCCTGGAGAGATGGCGCAACAGTTAAGAATACTTGTTGCTACTTCAGAGGATCCAAGTTTGGTTCCCAGAACCTACATAGGACAGATTATAAGACCTGTATCTCTAGCTCCAGAAATATAGTGCCATCTTCCAGCCTCAGTGGGCATCCATACATTTGACATATTCTCACACAATGCACACATGTACATATTTTTAAAAAACTAATAAATTACATATTTAACAATATAGTATGATGGTTACTTGATGAGTGGTTATCAGAATTTTTTTTCTCTTTACAAAAATTTCACAAGAGAAACGGATTTTTAAAAATAATAAATTCAGGCACGGTCAACTAAGAACAACCTTACTAACACATCACAAAGATAATAATTTGAAAAGAAATATTTTTGAGAAATGAAACAGTTAGTGATATGGTAATTGTTAGCTTAAAAATCAAGCTCATTCTTCCATCTTATACTTGTGGAAGGCAATATTCTTTCATGTTATTTAAGTTATTTCAGTTGAAAAGTCCTAACTAAAAGTACACCTATGAGTGCAGTGCCCACAGATGCCAGAAGAGAGAGTCAGATCCCCTGCAACTGAAGTTATGGACGGTTGTTTGCTACCATGTGGGTGCTGGGAACAGAACCTGGGTCCTTTAAAGAAGATCCAGTAGTCTCAACTATGTAGACAATCTCTCCAGTCCCCCAAAATCTGTCTTTTAAAATAAATTTTATTAAATAGACCCCTCTCTATTCAGACATTTTTCTATACATCTCTGGAAAAAAGAGACATTGTCAATCCACAATGCTGCTTTTGTTAATAAATTAAGTTGTACTCAGTGGCATTTGTTAATAAATTAAAATACTCACTCCCTTAGTCTGGCTGTCCATTGTAAACAGATATAGTGGGGCTGAAAATGAAGCAGAAGCTGGTCATTGTTAACATCATCCTTTAATATGCCTTCTTGTCTACTTAAGACCAATCTACTACAGTTACTTATGACTCACAAACACAAATTCACAACAAATAATAGGACCTAGCTACATTAATATTTCCTCTGCAAAATATATTACCGAGTAATTTACAGGATCAGCATTTTAGATTTAGTTATAGAAAATGAGGTGATGATGTGTCACTGTCAAAATAATTGTCAAGAAAATGAAAACTAATGTGTTCATGGTAAGCAACATAAAGAGTTGTACTTTAAATATTTTTTAGTTATGATACCACAATGATATCCTTGATGAATAGATAAAAAGATACCCAACTTCATATAAGAGGAGTTAATTCATTAGAATAAACCTGCTGAACACAGTGAGATTAAAAGTTCAAATCATCCTTCTACAATGCAGCTCACTGCCAATGAACACACCTTAGAAGAAACCGTTTCTAAGACAACCATTCCTTCAAGAACATGTCTTCATATGGAAGCAGAAGACTAATCCAAAGCACATCGTATTAAATTTTCAGCTGCAGTCCAGGTTTTCAGTCCTAGAGAGTATTCCATTTACCTGAAATTGTGAAGCTGTAACTGAGAACTTACCTGAATTCTACAGCATGTTTCCACACAAGTCATTCAGAAACGAAGGTATTGCCTAAATTACTAAGCTACTGGAAGTAAACACATAAGGGAAACATTTCAGTATATTAGTCTTGACAGCATTTTTGTTTGTTGTTGGTTGCTGTTATTTTGGTTTTCTTTGGGGTTTTTGTTGTTGTTGTTTTCTCTGTTTAGATATAATCTCAAAAGCACAGACCACAAGAGTAAAAATTTATAAAATTACAAAATTTAAATGATCATAAAAATTTCTGTACAACATAACATAAATAAAAATAAATGGAGTGAGGTTAGAAAGGGGGGGAGGGAATAAATGCCAATAGTTCCTCTGCTGAGGCATCAATATCCAGAATACACAGGAAAGCAGAAAAACCTAAAAGGAAAGAAACAGTTCAATATAAAAAGCACATTATCACCTGAATGACATTCCTCAAAATATTTGTAAAACAAGTACAGGCAAATTAAAACCACAATGAGTGTTTAGAATGGTGATTTCAAAAAAAATAAATAAATAAAAATAGATAACAAATGTTTGTAAAGATAAAAAGAAAGGAAAATTCTCTTAAATGGTTGTTAAGTCTATACAATCATTCTGCAAAACAGCATCTCCCTCATTTGTGGATCTTATCAACAGTCCCTTATGTGCAAGGAAAGGAACCATGGGGGTAAAGGAAAAGAAAGAGCCTGAGTAATGGGGGGTGGGGTGGTAGGAAATAGATGTTACCAAGGAGAAAATGGGGAAAATAGGGATTCAACAGGGAAGGGAGGATGCACAGAAATACAAAGAGTCATAGGGGTAAAGGGGAAGAAGGAATCAAGAGAGAGGAGTAATAGGAGACAGGTATTATCAAGGGAAAGATGGAGGGTACATTAACTGAGGAGGGAGGTTAGACAGTGAGACAGAGAGGAGCGATGAATAAAGCTTAGATGGTATGAAAAGCCAGAGGGAAATGTAGTAACTCACCTCCCCTCCCCTGAAAAATACACATACGATAGCTGAACAGGAGTGCAGGTATATACCTGAAGGCTATATAACATGAAACACCATGCCAGACAGGAGAAACCTCCCTTCTAGTTTTGGTCAGGGTAGAACAAGAGACTCCCAAAATAACACAAGCTATTGCCACAGGTCTTGATTACCTCCCAGAACTTGAAGATAAGGCCCTTTTCCCGAAGACAGGACATACTTCAACCAAGGACTTGGAGCAATTGAGTCAGAACTGATAGGGAAGTCTCCTCCCTGAAGACTAGACCTCATAGTCCTAGAGGACTCTGTGCAAGTGGCAAAGAAAGAAAATCAATTAATGGTTCAGCCTCAGCTTTAGAGCGTAATAACCACAATGGCCCAGCACAGAAAACTGTAGTGGTGCAGTAATGACATTTTTATCTCGAGGGTAGTCAAAAACTATCTAATTGGATTTAAAGACCTCTCAATGGGAGGAAACTCATGGGTGGCACTGTAAATATAGCCAAAAACACGTAACTGGAGAGGTCATAGATTCTAGAGAAAACCCTGTCTCTGACATATCACTAGACAAATGAAATTTCTTACTGTAAGTTAAATAACTAAATATAGATTCTTATTTTTATAGACAAGTATACCATTCACCCTCATCAAAGAATATTCTTTTTGCAACAGAGGGAAAGTATTACAGAGTTTCACAACTGGTCACACACAGAAAATATGTATGTGAGAGAGGGCCCAGCCTAAGTGATATGTCTACAGTGGAACCGCTTCCCCTCATGGAATGGTGTGGAACAAGGAACAGAGAGAATGCTAATGCATCCCTCAACTCTCACCAGTGAAACTTCCTCACGCAACAGAGTTCTATGCACACAAAAGAACAAAGCACGCCAAGGTGTAGAGAATAAGAAAGAACAGAGAGTGCTTCCCTGGATAGGACTCCTATATTAAACATCCCCCCTCCCCCAGCTCAGGGACCATTGCAGAAGAGTGGTGGAAAGACTGTAAGACCAGTTTTGTGCAGGAACATAAGGAAGCAAAGGCTTTCAGCCCTCTGGAAACTTCTCTCATGAACTTGCAGCTATGCTGACTGCATGTACAATACCCATGCAAACTCAATCAGACAAAAACCCAGCAAAAATTTGGGAAGTGGAAAGTAGGTCCCAACCTTAGCTGAGGGTACTATTAACAACTAGATGAGAGAGAATTGATCTTCTTTAAGGGAGTGACTCTAAATAGGCTGACTAGCCTTCAGTGGATAACTTGCTTTGAGGGACATCTGGGTACAAAAGCTTCTTGACTCAGTAGGCTTTAACATATATGACAGAAGTCATGAAATCTGATGTGGTTCTGGGGGTGAAGATGGGGCTCTAAAAATTATTAATATTTGTTGTATGAAATGCACAAAAATGTAGATAATGCTATGCAAACTACCAAGGGAGAAAAACAATCATTGTTCCAACCCAGCCCTAAAGCCCAATAACCATAACAACCAGCATGGAAAACTAGCTCTATCCATGCAGTAATGTCGTTGTTATCTACAGGGCAATCACCAGCTATCTAAATAGACTTGAAGCCCTCTCAATGGGAAGGAATTCATGGGTAGCCCTACAAACTCACCCAAATACACATGGCAAGAGAGGACATGGATCCTAGAGAAAGCCCCACTTCTTTCATATCTCAGGACAAATGAAACTTCTTACTATATGGTACATAACAATCCTTATATTTACAGACCAGCATACCACACAGCACTCATCAAAGAAGCTTCTTTTTGCAACTGATGGAGGCTACGGCAGAATTGCATATCTGGTCAGGTACAGAGAACATATACCTGAGATGTCCAGTATTGGGTGACACATCTACAGTTGAACCTCTAAAACTGAGGCTTATGAAACACAGCAGAATAAGGAGTGGAGAGAAAAATAATTCATCCCTTAATTCTCACCAGTAAAGCTTCCTTTTACAACAGAGAGTGATGCACTCAGAAGTCCACAAGTGTCCAAGCCTTAAAGAATAAGAGAATCTAGGGTGTAAGATAGGATGCCTGTATGGAAACTCATCCACTCATGGCTCAGAGACTGTTATGGAAGAGGAGACAGAAAGACTGTAAGAGCCAGGGATAGTTCATGAACACAGGGAATCAGAGGTTTTCAGGCCACTGAGAGCTTGCACATGTGAACTTGTGGCAATGGTGGCATCGAGCACAGGACACATGTGAATTCAGTTAAACAAGGGCCCAAAGGGAGGGAAAGAAATAGATGGCATGCTTTCACTAGACTGAGAACTATTGGAGACTGATTTTTGCTGGGTGAGGGAGAGTATGATTTACATATGATCCTTAGATGGGTTGAAGAGACTCCAGTCCATGCATTTACATTGAAGGACATTTGGGTACAAATGTCTGATTGACTAGGCCTTAATATATATGGTGGAATGCATGAAATTTGGTGGGGCTATTGGGGAGGCATGGATGGTGGAGGGGATCTAAATTTAATTAATAATTGTATAAAATTTAAAAATCTGTGGGGCTGGAGAGATGGCTCAGTGGTTAAGAACACTGGTTTTCCTTGCAGAAGACCCAGGTTCAAATCCCAGCACCCACATGGCAGCTAACAACTGTAAATCCAGTCCCAAGGGATCCGACAGCCTCTTCTGACCTCCACTGGCACTGCACGATTCGGGTGTACTTACCTACATGTAGGCAATACACACATACACATAAAATAAAAATAATAAATAAAATTTAAAAATAAAATAAAATTACCAAAGTTCAATAAAATTATATAAAAATTATATAAAAAACACATTAAAAAGGAATTCAGAATGAATGTAAGGGGGAGTGAAAATAAATGAGATAATTGTGCATGTTAAACACTATGGAGCTGGCCAATATGGTCCCTTACGTGTAGATGGGCATTATGTTCAATTATGTTCCCAATGGCATGCTTTGTTCAGTGATTTAGCAGTTGTATGAATGTAAGGATCAGGTATTTGAGCTGTTACCAAGAGTCAGTGCATCGTTTGATGGCCTTGAGTGCAAGTGGGAAAGCTCTTCAGTTTATTGCACTGTAGCTTTAGAGAGGAGGACAGTAATGGGTTTCTTCCCTTGAAATATATGAACCTCGAAAAATCCAGAGACTGAGAAGATTCTCTCTTTGTGCTTATGAATGTGGAGAAATGGTGTTTTCTACTTTACTGTCACTGAGCACTGCATACTGAGAGGCGTTCGACAAGCTGATATATGTTTTCTTGTGAGAATGTATGTAAGTCAAAGGAATCAACTGAATGGCCTTCAAGCATTGATTTCATTCTTTCAGAAATAGAGCCAAATCTTGCTCAAGGTACAGTTGCAATTGGTGGTTCAGAAGCATGAACCAGCATTAAGTGTCCACAGACAGATTATAGCATAAGGAAAATACGGAAGACACATTCAGTTGAAATCTTTTTAGCCATAGAGAAAAATGAAAACATGATATTGGCAGAAAATTGAACCATGAATTATTATTTATGTTTCAAATTTTATTATTTTATTTTGTTAATTGTCCTCAATATTTATGAAGATTATGCTAAGTAAATACCCCAGACTCAGAAAAATAAACACTAGATCTTTTATCTCCAAAAAACGTATGAATAGTACTATCAACGGATCATATAATTGAAAGGTGAGTACATAGTCAAAAGATTTAAAACAGTATCTTATAGGTATCAATACTTTTATATTTACTGAAGTACAATTTACAACAGTCAACATAAAGAATTAAAATAAATGACTGGGGTGGATAAAAACATTATATATAGTGTATAGACGTACTGGAATATTACTAAGTTATAAAGAAAATGAAATAGTAAAAAATTTTTGAAAAGTTTTACAACTTAGAAGACATAATGTTTAGTATATTAAGGTAAGTCCAGAAAGATAAATAACTTCTGACCTCATTTAGCTGCAAAAATGAACAAAGCTGATGTGAGAGAGAGAGAAAGAGAAATAGTGGGCTGTGATGTGGTAGGCAAGGACAGTGGATGATGATTAACTTGTTCTCAGGTTCTGTAAGATGAAAATACATTCTAATTTTCCATAACACATCTTGGTGATAAGCATGAAAGTAATTAATAGTGAATTTTAAAAGAGATATTAGAATAGATGGTGAATATCCCTCAAGGAAATCATATATGTTTAAGCATCAGATGTGCTAATTTTCTTGGTCACAGTTTAGGCTGCATCAGACACTGATATGTCACCCTCTGCTTCACTCATAGGTGGAGTCATTGTGTGGAAGTAATGCTTTTCTCCTTCCTTGTGTTCTAAGGATGCTCCTTATTTTCACAATGGCATTCTTTAAGTTCTTTCTACCAACAGGACATTAACAGTCTGTCTAAATCTTTAATTATAATAGGAAATAACATACATTTTGCATCATATTCAAGAATTCATGAAATAAAAAAAAGAATAATCAGTATGCAGCATACACTCACAGGGACTGACAGTCTATCTGCCTCTTCCCTGAGTTGGAATCACGTGCATTCACCATAATCGCTGATCAGGGAGACATGGGAACTCTTGACCTCAGCAGAAGGATAGAACAGCACAGAAACTTACCTAATACTTGGTCTTTATCTTTTTTTTTTCCCTTGTTAATGAGGGGTCAAGGATATCACACAGCTATATAAGCCCTACCTCTGAATTAATCAACCTAAGCCATAAACTTAGTGCCATAATTTGATGATAAATTAAACCCTAAAGACATCAAAGAATTTAAAAAATCACATAGACATACATACAAACAGAAAGGTTTTCTTCCAAATGAAATACCAAATAAACACTATCTCCTCATGAAAGAATTGTTCTTGAATCAGAACATTAGCCTTGAGAAAGACACACAAGTGTATATGCACCCAGAGTGGGACAAGCCATGCCTATTGCAATGACACTGTGGCCGAATGCCCCTAAAGTAGCTTCTGTGATATTTTGTTCATTGTATGCCCACAGCTAGCAGATATTTTCCTGCAGGTAAATAAAATTGGAAAGAAATTGTTCCAGAAAGAGGGTATTAACTTTTACTCTCCTTGACCTTTTCATTAAGTAAAATACAAATGATTCATTCTGTTTTTCTCTGTTTATTTGATTTTTATCTATATTAAACATATTTTCAGATTTCTTTCTTTTCTTAGCGCAATCTCTTTGCAGTCTGAAAAAACACATGCAATACACAATCTTTCCAGAAATGAGAAAGTTGTATGCTGATGTTTAGTGTTAGTATAATATTTTGACATCTAAAATATAGCCCAGAATTATTTAAATACTACTTGTGTTAGAATGGCAAAATTTTAAAAACTTAATTATATTTATATTTCCTTCAGTGCTTTCAGGATTCATTGATAGTCTACTATATTTTGTCATATTTAAATTTTAGGTCATTAAATTACTATGCTTTATAATTTGCATTTAAAAAATTTTCTGCATAAAATGAAAGATCACTTTAATGGCAGCCCTTGTCCAATAAAAAGACACCTAACAACGCTTTTAAATTATTTTAACTTTCACCTTATTAAAATTTTTATTATGTGTCATACATAATATGAAAATCATAAGACAAAGTATATGCTAGATGATGAATAATTAAGTGTATGCAGACTATTTCTAAAAGGGTAAGAGTGCTTAATGTGGATTTAAGAAGTTAATTAGGTACCAGCATTTAGCAGTAAGTTCAAAATAATGAACATAGGTCAGTGACGTAGAGTCTTAAATATCTTAAATTATTGAGTTTTCCAGGTGTTGAGGGTTTGCTGTAAAAAGAAAAGCATGAGCAGTTTGCTTTCCTCTTTTGGCCTTCTTGTTCTTTTGCAGATTCAGAACAGTGTCCACATATTTCAGAATTTGGTATAGTAAACACCCTCTAAATGGCAAACATAGAACTCTCCTTATTTAACTTATACTACCAGACCATATACATGATAATGGTTGACAGATGAATTTAGATTTCCATTAAGTATTAAGATATCATTTAGTAATTTAGAAATAATATATTTAGCATTCATCTGAAGTAGGTTATAGTAAATGTAATTTACAATGTCAACACAACAATGAATAAAGCTCCATGACATCATTCCAGCATGCTTTTCTGAAGAATAAGGGAGTGTCCATATAACATAATAGTTGATACTTTCTGTAAAGTATGAGCCTTCCTGTGGTACTAAAATATTCCATTTCCTTTCAGGTACTTGCTCTAAATGTGCATGACAACTGCTTTCATGTAAATGAACAAAAGAATAACATTTTAATCCTTACACTAAAAGAAGGATTGGCCACATCACAGAGAAAAGTGACTTCAATTATTTTCTAAACAATAAAAGGGTGAAGGAAATTGTACTACTTAGAGAGTGGTCATTTCCTGCACAATGACATCTCATTGTTTTCAACACATGTCATTCATAAAAAGTAATACTTCATGTCATTCATAAAAAGTAACATAAAATACTTCATGTCATTCATAAAAAGTAACATAAAATACTTGTCAAGCTCTTGTGCTTCACATTTCCTTAGAGACTGATACTAATGTCTTTTCTAGAGTGTAATTTCATGTCCTTCATGTCTCATCATTATAGATGAAACAGGGTATGAGAAATGATAGGAAGAGGACTATTTTCTATACATTTTTCTCTTCTGAATGAAAGCATTTTAAAATCAGTGTTAATACAATGTAGTACCTGGGGAAACTAAAATAACAAATTCAAAATTTATCAAATGCATCTAGATCCAAAATATATTCTCATCTGACATTCTCAAAAACAAATTTAATACAAGGTACATATTGATAAATAATGCCAACATTTCCTGGAGAGAATGATATTTATGTCTCAGAATTAAAATTGAGGAGCATTAGAATTTTTCTCATCTTTATATTCTATCACAAAATTTGTTTTTGTTATTTCCTTACTTGTATTTGAGGTTAAGTTATACATAGCAATCCTATATAGGAAATGACATGTCAACTTTGCTTTAAACATAAATGTTTGATTTTCTGATATATGTATATAAAATAACTTCAATATTAACTTTAAACAATTTAACTACCATTTCTCCTCACACAATTAACCAATTAAAATATCCTGCAGCATTTTATTTCCTTATATGAATGTTAATTTGTTTATATCAAATTGATATTGCTAAGGAACACTAAGTTTTTATGTATAATGAATTAATAAGACTGAAAATTCAAAACACAAATTGCATTATATAAAATGCTCATGGTTTGTGCTATTCTAAATCTCACCTTCCAAAAATAATCTATAATTCATAGACTCAAATAGTGTTCATTCCCCTTTGTTTGGGATGTCTTACTAATTCATTTTTATTTCACGTATGAGAAATATGATGTTCACAAAATTATGGTTGTAGTCAAACATGGAATCAGTAGCAATTTTTGCTCTTACTTGACATATTACACACATTTCATCCCTCAAATAAGACTATTCTCATGACATTGCATTTGGTCCCAATTGCTATCTGTATTTCCAGAGGATGTATC
>NW_008345699.1:1547174-1552821 GCF_000622305.1 Nannospalax galili | reverse complement strand
CTGTATTTCCAGAGGATGTATCACAATACCAGACATAGGATTTATAAGAGCAGCAATATATACATACATATGTATATGTATGTATATAATATATGATAGTCAAAATAATATCATTGAGAAACAATAATCCCATTTTTGAAATTAGAAATTTTATAAACAGTTTTTTAAATTCTATTTTAAACTGAGTTATTGTATTGATTACATTGGACTAGATTTAAGAGATCCCAAAATGTTGCAGATGACAGAGGTCATGATCAGCATTCAAAAAGTTAAGGCAATCAAGAGAAGATCAAGGAGACAGAGATAGGAAAAGAATGAGTCAGAGTCTCCCTATGATATGACTCACATATAATCTCACACTCTTACGGACACCTGGCTTTTTACAAATATGTCAAAATTATAAAAAAGACAGCATGTTCAGCCAATGGCATTTGTCAATCTGGATAGCTACATGTAGAAGAAGGAACTAGATCCCTATCTCTTGTGATGTACTGAACTTAACTTCAAATGAATCAAGGAACTTAACCTAAGCCCTAATGTTCTGAGTCTGCTAGAGGAGAAAATATAGAATACATGTCAACGTGTAGACACAGGAAAGGGCTTGCTGAGCACTGCCCTGGTGACATGGGTCTTAAAATCAAAAACTGAAAAATGGGACTTCGTGAAACTAAAAGTCTTCTTCAGTGAAAAGGAAACCATCATTAGAGCAAAGAGGCATTCCGCAGAATGGGAGAAAACATTTGCTATCTTTACGTCTAACAGAGGGTTAGTATCTAGATTATACACAGAAGTAAAAGAAACCTAAACATCAAGAAAAGAAACAGTGAACATTTGGGGCATGGAGCTAAAAAAAGTCCTCAAAACATACACAAAATAACTGAGAAACACACACTTAATTTTCAACATCCTTAACCATTGAGGAAATGCAAATTAAAATGACTTTGAGGTTTCATCTTATTATAGGCACAATGACTATGATAAAAAACAAACCGAAGCAAACACAAGCACGGATGTGGGAAAAGAGGCACAATTACTCACTGCTGGTGGGAGCAGAAACAGGTGTAGTGGCTATGAAAATCTATGTTGAGGTTCCTCAAGAAGGTAGAAATAGTTCTACCATATGACCCAGCTCTAACATGGATGGGCATATTCCCAAATGACTCAATACCCTATTAGGGAAGTATAAGATTATTTTTTTCACAACACTCAATAAATGAAAATAACTTAGAGGTCCTTTAACTGATGAATAGTTAATGAAAATGTGGTATATGTGATAATGGAATCTTATTCAGCTAAAAAGAAAAACAAGATTATGAAGTCCACAAATAAGTGGATGAAGTGAAAAATATTTATCCTGAGTGACGGAATCCAGACCCAGAAAGAAATGTCACATGTTCTTGCTTATATGAGTATGCTGGTTTTTAATTTTTAGACATGTGTGTTTATTGGAAGTTATATAGACGTCAAGAAACTAGAAAAGGGGCCATGAGAGACTATTCAAGGGAAAGGTGATAGAACATAGGTCATAAGAAACCTGAAAGGGAATGAAATCAAAAGGGTTAAGTGGAGCACGGAATGGGAGGGCAGGGGGGTATGGAGATGAATAACTAACGTCAAAATACCTAGAGAGTAAAATATGCACACCTACCACTGTAGAAGCTTACTAATATGTGCATATACATATATGAAAGGAGTTTAATTGAATTTACATGGTAAGAGGGGAACAATGCCTCTTCTAAGCACTAAAGGATATCAAAGAACAAGCCCGATGTCATGAATGGGTTATCTCTATGTTAGTTGTTCGTAGGTGGGGTCCCATAGAACCTCCCTCCTCCAAACTACAGGATATTATCATTGTTCTTGGTTACATTCCAGAACATGATAGTAAGTTCTTATTGCTAATGATACCACCCACTACTTGAGTCTGAGAACTCATACCTACCTGTAAGCTTTATCCCAACCGTTTAGTGTCATAGTTCTGGAACATTCTATGCACACTACTGGAGAGGAACAAGTAATCAAAAACCTTTCAAGCTGTGAACCCTGGAAACTACAATAATTGGCTTTCATCAGTGTGACTGCTTGTGCAATAATGGCATGGATGTTATAGGTATAAGCAACCACTTTCAGTTTGGAATTAAAGTCTGCTACGTATGATAGAACTCCTGCCTGGTACAGTTTACTAGGAAAAAACGCATAGCTGGATAGGACATAAACCCTAGGAGAGACGTTAAAACTATTATTCTGCTAAATGGCTATAGTAATAAATAGTCCCCAAATTTCTTATCTTTATACCCATAAGTTCATGCATCTCTCAACTTTCATCAGAGAAAATTCTTTTTGAAATAGATGGAGATTAATACAGAGATCCACAACTAATAAACTTGCAGAAAATGAGAGACTACAGAGTGATCAGCTCTAATGTGACCTCTATATTACAGTCCCTTCTCCCAAGGTTCAGGGATCATGTCATAACAGAAGGTAGAAAGATTGTTAAGAGTCAGAGACATGAACATCTGCAATGAAACAGTATTTTCTTAACAGGCCAGTGCCATTTTACACACGAACTCACAGCGCCAGTAATTGAATGCACAATGCTTGCACAAGATCAAGTCAGCAAAATTTTCATTATGAATGGGGGGAGGGGCTTATGACATCTGACCCCTAGCTGAGAAAATGTTGGCAACTGGTGGTTGCTAGAGAGAGAAAATTTCTTCAGGAATGCAAGCCCTGAGAGACTACTCAGTCAACAATAGGTGGCCCTATACCCATGCATATACAGGATTCAACTTTAGAAAATGCTTATGAATTTGTGATTGAAAAGGTGTGCATTGAAAAGAGGGGAGGGGAGGAACTAGAGAAGAGAAACGGGTTGGATTTGATCAAAATGTTTTTTTTTTTTTAATATTTGGGTTTTTTGTTTGTTTGTTTGTTTGTTTTGTTCTTTTTGAGACAGGGTCTCCCTATAACCCCAGCTGTCCTGGAACTCACTATGTAGACCAGGCTGGCCTTGAACTCACAGAGATCTGCTTCCCTCTCCCTCCAAGTGCTGGGACTAAGGCATGCACCACCACACCTAGTTCTGTTTGTTTGTTTATAAATATTTTATTTACTGTTTTTATCTGTTTTTATTTAATGTGTATGTGTGTATTGCACCGTGTTGTGACCCAAGAAGGACAGAAAAGGATGTTGGATCACCTGGAACTGGTGTTATGGACAGTTGTTTGCTGCTATGTGGGTGCTGGGATTCGAACCTGAGTTTTCTGCAAAGATTGGTCAGTATTCTTAACTGCTGAGCCACCTCTCCAGACCAAAACACTTTTAAAATTATTTTTTAATTTTATTTTCTGTGTATGAGTGTTATGCCTGCATGTGATGCAGCTGTGTCATGTAAGGCCTATGGAGGTGAGAAGAGGGTAATGGAAGAGAACCCAGGTTCTCCACAGGGGCATTCAGTGCTTTTAACTGCTGACCATCTCTCAAGCTCCCAAAATGTAGTATTGGTATGAAATTCTCACACAATATCAAACAACAAAAAAATCAGTCCCTTCAAATGGAAAATTAAATAAAAACATATTAACACTTGGGAAATAAAGAATTGCCTGCTAAATTGATCAATTAAAAAAAATGAAGGCAAGTTGCATAGCTTACTCATTTGGCCCCCAGTGTTAAATTATATCTATAAGTGTGTGACTGGTGTGCCTTTCCAAATTATTTAACAGAATAAATGATACTATAAATCAATTATCTATCCCTTCAGAGATTTTAAAATGAAATATCCACTATTGACTTCTCTCTGCCATAGAAAAATTAGTAACAAAACAGAATACTTGCAACATCTTGAGTTATGTAAATATATGTTATATAAAGTATTAAACATATTTAAAATGTTATTAAGTTTAGTATCAACCTGTTTTACTCACTTAATTGATTATGAGCTTGTAGAAAAATAACAAAAATAATCAGGGTTTTTTTCTTTTTTTTGGTCTTTTTGAGACAGGGTCTGTTCTGGAACTCACTATGTAGGCCAGGGTGGCCTTGATCTCACAGAGAGCCGCCTGCCTCTCCCTCCCAAGTGCTGGGATTAAAGGTGTGCACCACCACGCCCAGAAATAAGCAGTTTTTAATTGACCATAATATATCTATATTAATACTTTGAAATTTCCATGTTCTTAACTGGCTTAACAATCTGAAAATAATGATCCAAATCAATTTTAATATTTAAATGCAAACAGCCAAGGAAATATTTTTCCTGTGAACAATAAAAATTATATTTGAAAATACACAGAATATGAAACTGAAGGCTTTCTCCTTCAAAATTATAAATAAAATTCACATGTATGCCAGTGCGAATGCAAAAGCACACACTTACACCCAAGCTATGTACCCATGAAAATGAAATAAACTGAAATGCAATACTATAATTGACTTTTAAAAATAAGGTTTTTACTCTGCTATCAGTATCATTGATATAAATATATATAAATATATATCTCTAAGATATATGTCTCCAAAATATATATTTATATACCATATTTAGATATATGACAATTGTGTTGTATTCCACATTTTGAAGGAGCTCAATTACCATATCAAATAGGCTTTAACGCATATATTTTAAGCCAGTGAGATTATCCCATTAGTACTCACATAAATCAAGGTTTCTACATTAAATCCAAAAGGAAAAATGCTGGAAAATATAGTATCAGACAATGCATCACAAAATTTGGAATTGTCTTATAAAGTTAATTATATAAAAATATCCCTGTGAGCTGGGTGTGGTGGCACATGCCTTTAATCCCAGCACTCAGGAAGCAGGAGTAGGTAGATCTCTGGGAGTTCAAGGCAAGCTTGGTCTACATAGTGAGCTCCAGGCAAGTTCAGGCTACAGGGAGAACCTTTCTCAAAATCAAAAGTAACAACAGCAACAGAAAATGCCTGTGAATATTATAAAATTGTTTTAGTTGTCAACTTGACACACCTGGGTAGAGGAAGACTCAACCAAGGAATGGCTTCCATTGGACTGGACTTTGGCCATGTCTGTGGGGTATCTTGATTTTTGAGAGATGTGGGAGGGCCTAGTCCACTGTGAGCAGTGCCACCCCAGGCGGATTATTCTGTATTGTATAAATAAGCAGGCTGAGCAGGGCCCAAGGGAACAAGCCAGTAAGCAGTGTTCCTCCATGTCCTATGCTCCAGCTCCTGCCTTCAGGTACCCACCTTGAGTTCCTACCTTGGTCTCCCTCAGTGATGAACTATGATACAGGAGATGTAAGTCACATAAACCCTTTTAGCCCAACTTAAAAAATTAAAAAATAAATAAAATAATGATTTTAAAAGATTAGAAATATGAACTTTCTCTTGTAAAAATTCAAATAAAATGCATAAATGCCTGAAAATGATTTTAAAAATGGAAGTTACATACTGCAAATTTTGGGCATAGAAAAGAGTCTTTAGTATGTTCTAGAGAAATACAAATGATTAATAGTCATAAATGATCTATTTGTTAATTTTTAAATGAGTTTAAGTGGTAAAAAGAAAAATTTCCCTTTTTCACATGAGTAGATAATTATTTATTAAATTTTCATAAAATAACTGCATGGGTAATAAGTTATTTCCCTGCAGTACATTCAATTTTACCCTGGTA
>NW_008345699.1:1532299-1547034 GCF_000622305.1 Nannospalax galili | reverse complement strand
AAAATTATAAGTATTAAAACTCAAAAATTAGTATCAAATAAGATGGGTAATTTCATATGCTCTGTACTTAATAAGACAGTTTTTCCCAGGTCTCAGGTTATCTGCTGTGGACATTTCATACTGACAATTCTGTTGAAGTAACTGAACACTACATATAAATTGGATGAAGGAATTTAGTGGGAGGAATAAGTTATGAAGTGAAAATAATTTGAAAGGTTGGTTTTCCAGAATAATTATATTTTGAGACCTTGACTATGCACATATCGCATTTGATGTTTTTACTGAATTATAAAGTATTAATTTTAAATCTTGTACATGTACATGGATTTGCAATGACAAGTCATGTCTTTTGATAATGAGAAGATTAACTGTTGCCTTGCTGAAAACGTCATAAGAAAAGAGCACTGAACAGATGTTTTAGCCATGCGTGGTGGCACATGTTAGTCCCAGTACTCAGAAGGAAGAGGCAGATGGATCTCTGTGAGAGGGAGACTGTCCTGGTCTATATAGGGAGTTCCAGGTCAGCCGAGGTTACAGGGAGATCCTGTCTCAAAAAGAACAAAAACAAACAAGCAAACAAAGACCATGGAAGAGATGTTCTATGCTCACAGTCATCTCACCATTTTTAAATAGCTTGTTTTTCATTATTCCTCATTGCCTAGCAGGTCTTCCTTGCTCCATGTCTCATTTTTTTATTTTTAAATTCTTGATTTGACCGTGCTAGATGGCATTGTGAACAGTTGCAAAAATTACCAATTTCAGGGAAAAGCCATAATGACCAGCTTTTGTAATTTCATACAACAGTTTTTAATCCAATGTAGTCCCAGTCTCCCACCCATGCTCCCGCAAACCCCCACCGGGCCTCTCTTTTAAAAAATATTTTATTTATTATTTTTATTTTATGTGTATGAGTGTATTGCTTGCATGTTTGTAAGTGCATCCATGTTGTGCAATGCCAGCAGAGGTCAGAAGAAGGCATCAGATCCTCCGGAATTGAAGTTAGATGGTTGTTAGCTGCCATGTTGGTGGGTGCTGGCCATTGAACTGAGTCCTCCCTCTGCAAGAACTACCAGTGCTCTTAACCCCTGAGCTACCTCTCTAGCCCCATAAAATAATTTCTTGTCATTAAATTCTCAGAGTGGAATTTCATATTTCAGTTCTAACATGGAAAATATTGGAATTTGGAAATTTCATCAGTGGATAAATAAAGATGAGCTGAAAAGCAATGATTACACCCGTCCATCAGTGAACAAAATGTCAACCATCTAGATTCCCAAGATAAAGACAGATACAGTGAAGAACCACCATTAAACCTTTTGTGAAGAGTAAATTCTATAGGAATGTGGACATTCCTATAGAAATAGAAATAATTGCATACTGTATATACTAGATTGATCACTACAGCATATCTATCAATCTGCCAATCAATCTATTAGTATATAATTCATATTAATCATTTTCTCTATACATATATATATCTATACATCTTCTCTATATAGAGAGAGACAAGAGAGAGACACACACACAGAAAAAAAATAAAATGCTAATAAAACTCAAAAAACAGAAAACAGGAAAAATTATAAACTAAAAGTAAACAATTATAACTTGTAACAAATAGAAAACGGTTATATCATAAAAACAGTGGGATGTAAAAGACATTCATCAAATGAACTTTGGAACAAAAGAACAAAAGGAAATTCAAGAAAATAAAATATAGCATTTTGCATTTACAGAGGTTGATTCTTCATGCAGAATCATAATAGGAAGTCTAAGAGCAGAAATCTGGAGGCATGGGCAGAGACAGGTGGAAGAAAAAAAAGGCAGAAATGCCACATGAAAATGAATAAAGGTTTTAACACCAATTTTTCAGTAATTGGTTGATCCAATTATAATAAGCTTCATGGATATAATTTAACTCCAAAGAATCATCGTTCATATGGATTAATTGATTTTTATATCATGGTTCATCCAACGAGAACCTACAATCTTACTAAGCTCTAGTGGTATAGGCACCATGATAAATATCTTCAGCCTCAGATCCAAACAAGGAATTCATAAGAAGAAATATTAGCAAAAGTAGTTTTTCAGCTAGACAACAAATTAAAATTCAATAGCTGAAAGATAACTAAGAAATTAGAAGTCTCCAGAAATTAAGCATGCTTCTACACAGTACATTTGTCAATGAAATCTCAAGGAAACAGGTAATACATAGATGAAAGCTCAAGTATAATCATTAAAATTTGTGGAAGGCAAAAGTGGAGAAAATTATATCACGAAATGCAAACATTTTATAATGTAGTAGACCTCAAATCAATACTATAAGCTTCTATCATAGCAAACAAGATAATTAAAAATAATACAAACACAAGCAGGAAAATATAATCATGTTTAGGGCAGAAATCAATGAAAATTGAAAAGAGAAAATCTTTGACATGAATAACTCCATTATTTGAAGAAACCAATAAAATTGATCTAAAAATTTCCTCCCAGACTAAGAAAGAATGACAAAAGGCAAGCAACTAATATAATTGATAAAATAAGTATTACAACGAATTCCATATTGATTAAAAAAATACCAACAACACAATAGCTGAAAATGTATTATCTTAGATAAAGTGTGTCATTTCCCTGCAAATAAACATACTGCACTTGTTCATACTGAAGCCATAGACAATCACAGGTCATTATCTGTAGAACTTATGAAGAAACAATGAATAAGCATCCATGAGAAAGATGACATTAATGGCAAATTCTTCTAAGCATTTCTAGGAAAATAATGACAATAATGTTTGTAATATCAATACGTCCTAATTCATTACACACAAAAATAAAATGCAATTTAAACAGTAAAGAATATGGATGATTAGGGACACTGAGAACTTTCCTTAGAAACCAGAACCTACAATAAAACATCAGGTGCACGTTTTCTTGAAAAGCAGAGTTGCATCAAGAGGATCAGGACTGCAACAATAAAGAGAATACAGCAATAGGCCTGGGTAGACTCATAAAATGAAAATGTACTCTAATATCAGGTGTCAGGCCACATGGTATTAGAAGGATAATGTTCACCATGAAAGGGATAATAGCAAAAGAGAAATCAAAAGCCTCATTGAGCATGCACTGTTCAAAAATACAATCGAATCTGAGCATAGTAATGCACTCTTTTAATCTCAACACTCAAGGAGGAAATAGGGAGACAGATCTGTGTGAGAACAAGGTCAGCTTAGGATGGTCTACACAAGAAGTTCCAGGCCAACTAGGGCTACATAGTAAGACCCTGTCTCAAAAAAAGCAAAACAAAACATAAAGGCATAGATAGCTGATAGATGACACATAAATAGATGATAGATTATAGATAATATATAATCCATATATATTTGTGGTAAATACAAATATATAGTTTAAGATTATATATATATGTGTATATATATATGGATCGATTGAAGTTGTCCTCTTAAGGCACTTCCCAATCATTGAGAAATTTAGGATGTATAGGCATCATTTTATCAACATCTGCTTCCTGTGAGAAATACAGTTCCCCAGTCTTAAACGATATTGATCCCTTAAGAGGGCTATTTCAACCCATTCTTTTCTTCAAGATAAGTACAAGGATTATTAATTAATGTCTCCAAGCCCACCCCCCCATACACACACATCTTACTGGAAAGGTGAGTAAGAACTACGAGAATTTTTTTGTGAGCTCATGAATCTTCTTGTGACTTAGAAATGAAAACACAGGTCCATCTGTGCAAACATGAAGTGCAAAGAATGCTGTGGAGAGAGGGAGAGGCAACTACGGATAACTTCTGAGAAGATGAGTGAGACCAGCTATGTCTGAATAAGATCAAGGAGCTGTGTTGGATACTGCCACTGGCAGGGCATACTGTATCATTGTTGTCCACATATCCTCACCCTTACTCACATATTTTTAAATACTTCCTACTTTCCCAGAGTCCCTATAGACTTTGGAGAAAACAAACTCTGCTGAAGCATCTTGCATGGATAATCACTGGTAAAAGTGTTTAAAGAAAAGAAGCTTCTAACCTTGTCACACACTGACTTTAATGACAGGAGCAGTTTGAGGGCAGCTTATGCAGTCCCTAAGTGGTTAAGCCTATATGCAAAAACAGTGACAAGAATTCAGCCAGTAGTGACTATGCAGTATACTTGCTCTAGTCAGGAATGCAGAGAAGACAGTCTTTAATATCTATTTCTGTTCTGTCTGACCTGTTTAGATACTAGAAAGGACACAATATTCCTACCCTTACATTGACTAAATGAAACTCTGACAAGCTTAGAGGAGAACTAAGAAATCTTTATGGTTTATCTCAAAAGAAAGAAATACTGACTGTATGTTTTTATTGTTTTGCCTTGGTGTGGATTCAGTTTTTATTTCCCCCACTAACTTTCTCATTCCTTCATCTCACATTCCTTTCCTCTCTTTTCTATCTTGTTTTCTTTTTAGCAATTCAAATTCCTCCTTCATTCCATTATTTAGATTAACTAGTTTACTGTTACTGAAATTTAAATTTCTACTTCAGCCTTTGAACATCTTAGTTCTTCTGTTTTCTGCAAGCATTTGTAGTGGAATTTCCAAGTGTACCTTTTAATATTTAAATATCTGGGGTACTTTTCAGTAGTTGTTCTTGTACACCGATTCTTTCCTCTGAGTAAATTAAAATTCTCTGAATGATAGTAAGAATCAACTTCTCAGAAAGGCCTCCTCACTAAAAAGTCAATCATCATATGAAATGAAAAGAGGTGTCTTTGACAATGACAAATGAAAAATCCCATCTTTACTGCCTTCACTTCTCTATTTTAAAATTTATCTTTATTATTTTTACTTCATGTGTAAGGGTATGCCCTGCATGTATGTGATTGCACCTATGTCCTGCAATGTCCATAAAGGTCAGAAGGAGGCATCAAATCCCCTGTAACTGTAGTTGCAGACAATTGTTAGCCACCATGTGGGTGCTAAGCACCCAGTTTCTTGTCAACTTCTCTTTTCTATCATTTCTTCTTTTTTTCCCTATTTGACCCATTACATTATTTAAATATTGAGTTGCAAATTTAAAATACAATGAATCAAATAACAACCCAGTAGATAGTGTCATGAACATACTACACCAAACATATATAAGAATGTAAGCAGCAGAGCACAGAGTAGAGGATTAGCATGTTCAGACAGACATATAACAGAGTTAATATAATAGCGAGCAATCATGAATACAATTTTCAAGATCTCTAGGACAAGATCAAACCTAGAATCACTTGTGTAGAAAGAGATGAGATACAAACTAAATCCATAGAAAAATGGTTCAGGGAAATTATGGTGGGAAATGATTTTAATCTTTGAAAGAACATTTATATTCAAATTCATGAGCCATCACACTGGAACAGACTTCCAGGAGAATAAGACCAATAAATAGAATAAAAGGCTCAAAAGAGAAGTAATATTTAACTACAAAAGCAAATTCATAAGCATTATATCAGAGCTATCTTCTCAAAAGAAACTCCAAAAACCAAGAAAATATAATAGGTACATTTCAATGCCTGAGGATAAATAACTCCCAAACAAGACTATTTTAAGCAGTAAATTTATCCTTTAAAATTGAGTGTGAAATAATAATCTTCAAACTTAAGCACTAAGAAAAGTAATTCATGACCACAGCCAGCATTTCAGAAGTTATTTAAAGGATTTCACACAAATGGGGATGATAGACAGTCACAATCACAAGAGTTTGAAAAAAAATCAGTCTCGCAAGAAAAATAAGGAACAAATGAGAACTGGAGGTGGGGCATCTCACATTTTTACATTTTGGTAGAAACTAGAAAACTTCTAAGATAACTCAGGAATAAAGGAAAAGAAACAGCTCTAATACATCAAGTAACAAACCACAGAATTATTGAGTTTATCACGTAGCTTTTAGCGTAACCCTAAATGTAAACAGTGCTAAATCTGCAAATAGAACACATGCATGTGCTATTTATATTAAAACAACAAGAACAACAGCAAAAGCAACCTCTTTGCTGTGTGTAAGAAATGCAGTTCCCTGGAAAACATGCATGGCAAATGAAGGGGCAAACATGGAAAAACAAAATTCCAGACAAAAGTAATATGAAAGCAAACTCTAGAAGCTAAATTTTCTGTAACAAAATGGATTTAAGTAAAAACTAGTCACAAAAGATAAAAGCTCCATTAGATGACTTGTCCTAATAACTGGAATGCATATTTGTAATTTCTTGAACTTCCATCACAGAAGCCTTTGAGTTTTTGTCTATGTGTTTGTGTTTTTGATTAATCTTTTAAATTCTGCATCATGGGGTTCCTCAGGGTAATTTCCATTGTAGTTCACTTCGTAGGACTGGTGTATTTGGAGGGGGCATATTTTCTTTTTTTTTTTCATATTATTTTTGTTTTTGCATTGCCATTTGGGCATACCGATGTCTTATGTTGGTGCATGTCCATAGGAAATTTTATTCATCCACTGTTCAGTTGAAACTTGGTTTTGTTTATATTGTTGATGCTGCTTGCTTGCTGTTTCCTTAGGTATGAAAAGTTAGTTGTTGTGTGTGTCAAGTTCTAGGATGGTAGTAGGTTTTTCTTAGTAGTAGGCAGGTCTGTGGTATGGAGATCAGGAAGGGGACCAAGGGCAAGATGTGCGTGTGGAGACACATTGTGGAGATTCTAACAACGAAGCTGGAGAACTGGCTTAGTCTTGGTGTAAGGGATCAGGATATAGTGAGCAGATCTTGACTCAGAGGGTACCCCAGAGGTCTGGGGCTGAAAGAGCAGGAGTGAGCCTGAACCCAAAGCTAGCAGTGGAACTTAGTTGGAGGAGAGAGTAGAGGTTCTCAAGCTATAGGGGAATCTAGAAGCAATGGGCAGAGTTTGACTTAGCAGGGTAGTAGATGTGTCTGTGGCAGGAAGATAAGGTGGCGCAGATCAAGGTGGGGGTGGGGTCAACCTGTAGAGGGTCAAACAAACTAAACTAGAGAATTAACTTAGACTGGGTTAGGAAGCTAATCTAAAGATCTTAGATGGAAATAGCTGGGCCCAAGGCTAGAAGGGAGACAGAATGTGGGGAGAGAGAGATTTTATTTTATTTCATTATTTTTATTTTATTTTATTTTATTTTGAGGCTATTGTATATGAGAATGTTTCTATGAACTATTTCTCTATTTCTTGTTATTGTAATATAGAAAGACAACTCATTTTTTAAAATTAATTTTGTAACATGCCACTGTGCTGAAAGTGTTAGTTATTTATAAAAGTTTTATGTTGGAATTTTGATAATCCCTTATCCACAATAAATATCGTGTCATCTGCAAGTACGGATGATTTGATATCTTCAAATTAGTAGTCATTTAATGTTCGTCCTTTGTCTTACTGCTCTAGCAAAAGTTTCAAGCACTATATTGAAAAGGTATGTAGATAGTGGGAAACCTTGTCTGGTTCCTGAGTTTAATGGGAATGCTCCACTTTTCCTCCATTTAGAATGATATTGATGGTGGTTTTGTTGTATATGGATTTAGGTTTGTTCCTGCCAGTCCAGTTTCCTCTAGGAATTTTAACATAGAAGCATGTCAGGTTTTGTTAAAGGCCTTTTCTTCATTTACTGATATGACCCTTTGATTATCTTTAAGTACATTGATATAATTTGTTACATTTATTGACTTCTGGATCAATGATACAAAGAATTTCTTCTTTGAAAATATAAACAAGGTGCACAAATATGTAGCCAAACTAATCAATAGAGACAAAAGATCCAAATAATTAAAATCAGACAGAAAAAAACTGTATATTAAAATAGATACCCCTGAAATATAGAAGCTAGTTAGGGAATGTTTTTAAATATTATACTCAACTAATTTGTAAAATTTAGAATACTTGGCTAAATTTATAGAAACATACAGCAGTAAAATTTTATCCATAATGTCTAATAAATCTAAAAAGAAATAACCTATAGTGAACAAAGAGATAAGAGCAGTATTAAACTCCCTAAACTGAATACTAAGGACTGGTAAATACACTCTATATAGATACTATAGTTGTAAAGCCAAAATAACATCAATATTTATAAAATATTTCTTTAAAAAAGAAAGAGAATGCATTTTCTGTTAATTATACAAAGTCATTAATACTTTGATTCCAAAATAGATAAAGATAACAAAGGGGAAACAATTTTATTTCATTAATGAATATGTATGCAAAACTCTTCCATAAAAAACATGATCAGTTTGGTATCATTCCAATAATTTAACATATTAAAATAAATATATGAAATATACACATAAAGAAGATAAAAATCAATTGATGATTTGAATACATGTATAAGTAAAAGTTTTTATAGTATTCAATATTCTTTCATCAAAAACTCTAGAATGATCATACTTCAACATAATATTAGAGGATATATATACATATATCAGATTGATAGCCAACTTTATGCTGAATGGGAATAAATTAAAAGATTTCCTCTAAAATCATGAATGAGACAAGGTTTCACTCTCATTACTGCTATTCAATATGTTGCTTTAAACCTGCCAGAGTTGTAAATAAAAATAAAAAAATGAAAGTGATATAAATAGCTAAGGAAAAAAACTTATCTCTGCACTGAGGATATAATTTTAATCATTCAAAGGCCGTAAAGCATCCACTAAAAGTTTTTTATCTGAAAATGATTTAAGTAAATTAATACAAAAAATCAGCATATAAACACTCATAGGTTTTCTAAGCACCATAACTAATATATCTGAAATTTAGGAAATTAACCACATTCAAAAAACATATATCATCTTCATGCAAAGATGTTAATTACAGCTGTTATAAAGAATCCAAAGCATTGGAAAAATACATAAGTATTTTTCAAATGTGCATTTTACCAGAATTAAAAGAATCCATGTAATTGCCATCAAAATCCTATTTACAGTCTTCACAGAACTAGAAAAAAATGATCTAGTCCTAAATTTATATAGATGTACAAAATGCACTGAAAATCTAAAGTAGTCAGGAGTAAGATGGTCAAGGCTCTATACACACCACAGTACCTTATTTCAAGCTAAATGATGCAGTCATAGAGTGTCTAATAGAAGTGGAATTGTTCCTGTGGTAAACCTAAATGACCAAGTGCATCATAGATCTTTGAACTCGATTGCAAGAGGACTTAGGAGAACTTGGAGCTGTGGCCTGGAAAAACTTTAGAATGTGGTAAGAAATGATTATTTGTTGGGAACTCAGGAGATCAGAACATGGACAGAAATGTATTCATTTATGGATTGGTTCATAATGTTTTAGAGAGGAGCAAGGATTCTATCAGGAAATGGACTAGAGGTCATTCACAATCTGTGAAGGAATTTGACAATTCTGCTATGTCTTAAAAGTTTGAATGGTGCTGGATTCAAATGAACTAATTTGATAAGTTTAAGAATCTTCAAGAGTACATAACATGTAGACAGTGAGATTATTATGCAAGTATTGCTCATTGTATTTTACCAAATTTATAGAAAAAGTCTAGAATGAAGATATGAAAAACATGCATTTCCTGGAGAAAAGGAGTGTAAACCAGTTGAATTTGGAGACAAAAATGTGGGCTTGGAAAGGAAAGAAGCCTAAATCCAGTTTAAAAAGGAGAGCAGTAGGAGTGAAGACTAAGTGATGAAGCTTGGGAAAGAGATCAGAGCCATTAAAGAGAAACCTTGGACGTTTCTCTAAGAAAAGAGAAAGTGTGTCTTGCAGACAAGACACCACATGTAAGGAACTCCAGTGACTAGCACTGTAATTATCGTCAAGTATACATGACTAGAGAGGTCGTAGATCCTAGGGAAAACCCTGTCTCTGTTATATCTCTAGACAAATGAAATTTCTTATCATATTCTAAATATGGATCATTGTATTTACAGACATGTATACAGTATACCACTTATCAAAGAAACTTTTTTGCCATAGATTGACAAACACAGAGTTTTGGGGACGCCTGCTGTGTAAAGTAGCAGTTTCTCCATGTCCGGAAAGCCCACGGGCTCGGATTCAAATGCAGAGACTCCTTTTTCTGCAGGGTGCCTTCCCGGCATCTTCCTGACTCATGTTTTGAAGCAGCCATCACAAAAACATGGCCTCTGGCTCTGGAAACTGTCAGCCTTTCCTGTGTGATTTTCAGACAGTCTGGCAGCCTGGCAGGAGCCCACCTCTACATGTAAATAAGGTATCCTAAAAGTAGCTATCAGCTAAGGTTTTTACTACCACCCCCATGGTATAAATATCCTGGTTTCCCTTCAATAATTGGAGCTGGATCACCAAGACTTGGAGCCGAACTGAGTCACTGAATAAAGAGCTGTAACACGGACTGAGCTGAGTCCTGTGTCTTACTGCCTACGATCCAGTCCCCCCCGGGGGCACTATCCTTCCATCATCGACTCAGGGAAATCCAGCTTTAGCCATCCTGCACCTCTCCTCATGACCCGGCAGCTGACAGGCCGGAACTTAGAGAGAGAGTGCATGGGTGAAATTGGGACAGAACCTGACCGGGTCAGCCCCGGTAGCAGAGACAAAAGAAACAGTCAATAGGAAACAACAATCTTTGTAACAATTTTGGAGGGAAATTTTGACATTTTAATGAGAAAAAAACCATAGACACAGATCATATAACTTTCCCAAATTTAATGAAATGGATAATAAAATGCAAAATACTAACATGAAATTTATGGGAGGGGTGGTTGGGGTTCTGGAGTGATGGATCAGAGGTTAAGAGTTCCAAGTTGCTCTTACAGAAGTCTCAGGGTTGAATCCCTGCACCCACACAGCAGCTAACAACTGTCCAGAACTCCAGTTCCAGGGGGCCTGATGCCCTCTTCTGACTTCTTCAGAGAGGGACATAGGCACACTTACATACATGTAGTTATAACACTCACAACATAAATAAATAACATTTTTGAAAATTAAAAAAAAACATCTTAAAAGGCTTGTCATAGGAGAAAATCTTACTGTTACTGGGTTGTTAATGAAATTTTAAGTACATTTTCAATCACAAATATTATGAAATAAAACATTGAA
Organism: Nannospalax galili; assembly: GCF_000622305.1. Taxonomy (NCBI): domain Eukaryota; kingdom Metazoa; phylum Chordata; class Mammalia; order Rodentia; family Spalacidae; genus Nannospalax; species Nannospalax galili. The sequence continues at coordinate 1,535,981 of NW_008345699.1, read as the reverse complement.
AGTTGACACTTTATATTCAAATATATTTAACCTATGGATGACAACATTAAGAGAATCAAATGTTAAACTTTAGGTTGAATAACAGTTTTAAAATATATGTGAAAAGATATCACATATACACATGGAATATCACTAGGTAACTCTTTGAATAACTAAGCTCATTTAAAAACCATAGTACAAATTCACAGATGAATAAGAAAATTTTATTTTGTATTTTGGGGAACATGAAATGTTAGTTTTAAAGACAACTTAGCATTTTCTTACTCATAGTAAGATTTTCTTAATCATAGTTTTTCTACAGGATATCGTTATAACACTGTAGATAATTACTCAGCTGGATTAAAGGAACTGTGAATATGGAAAATCATGTACACTCATATTTATAGCAGGCCTATTCATAGGTGCTCTTAAAACTGAAAGTGAGCTAGTGTATCAATGCAAAGCGATATTATTTTGTCATAATTAATTATCTAATGATGAAGTAATATGGTATATTGTTAAATATATATTGCCAAGTGAATGATGAGAGAATGAAAAGGCTGACTGCAGCACTCCAATTACATTCTGCCAAAGGCAAAACTATGAAGATCCTGGAAACATCGCTGATTGCCAGAAGTTTAGGGGAAAAATGAGTATATAAGGAACAAATTATTTTAAAGAGTACTTTTGTGTACTCTGAAGTGGTAGATATATGTTATTATACATATTTTAGAACCAGTAGAGATACAAAACTCAGACAATCTTAATGTATGCATTTCAGAAGAGAAATCCTTGGCATTAGCATTTTCCAGAAAAGCAGGTCGATTGTGACAAGAGCATCTAATTGTGTTTCTGATATATGGGGAGCAGGGTCTCATTTAGAAGGGAAAGAGAAAATGTGGTTGAAAAGAGAGATGAAAGAAATTATGTGGAAATGAATGGAGGCAGAAACACTAAAAGCAAAACGAAACTCATGTAAGCATTTTAGTTGATAAAGTTGTCCCAAATGGGAATAGATCTATCAATTCTGATGCGGTTATGCGTGTACAGTTAAATTGAGCAGTTAAATAAACAGCTGGTTGGCAGCTACATTTGTTACTACTGGAGGAGGAATTATAGATAAGGGGCAGGGACTGAAATGATCCATGTCGCAATAGATTAGATTTGGAGAAATCAGTAGAAATACTTCCTGTCTTTATACCAGACTCAGATGTTTACAGGTATAAATATTGATTAATATATGCAGTTTAAAATGCATGTATTTTTGTTCCTTCAACTGAGAGCCTAGAAGAAATAATATCCTCAATATTCATGATCAAATCTATTGCCTAGATCTTAGTTTGTTCTATTCTTCTTCATAAGTGTAAACAAATCCCCTCATAGAAATAAAAGGTGGATTATAAGACTGGGATAGAAAGCAAAGCATTGTTCAGTATACACACACACACACACACACACATGCGCACATACATACATGTACTTATATGAATTCACACACATAGATACATGCATACAAGAACACACATACACAGACACACACAAACACACCTATTACTGAGCATACATCAGAGCAACAAAGGAAACAGCTGAACAAAAGCTGTACAGTTTGTAAGAAAAATAAAGCAGTAATGGATTTAAAAATATTAAAAGATATCCATGGTCCATTCTGATTTAACAGCTTTAAATCATTAATAATAGGTGAATGGGAGATGACAAATGTCTCAAGCAAAGTATTCCTAACTAGCTCCTGCTCTTTAAGTACGTGGTGTGCATAGGGACTTCCTATTAATAAGTTGAACAAGAAAATATGCGTAATGATGAACCAAGATACTACAGGAATTCCAGGCCATATTACTTGTATCAGATAAGTAGGCTCAACATCAGCCTGGGATCCTCCAATGATAAATCATGTTTAAATAGATAACCCTAAAATGATGAGGTAAAAGAGCAATTTAATTCTGTTTTCATAATTCTGAAACCATAGCCCCAGTTGACTGATGAATAAACATATTAATTCCAATAGAGAGGTAGTGTTGTGATTAGTTTGGTCATAAATTTCACACAACTTGGAGAAAGGAAACTCATCTGTAGAATTTTCTTTATCAGATTGCCCTATGGGCATGTCTGGGGCATTGCAAAGTCCTTTTCAAAAAAACAGTGGATAGAGCTAGACAGATGACTCAGCAGTTAAGAGCACTTGACTGCTCATGCAAAGGCCCTGGATTCGAGTTTCAGCACCCATATGGCAGCTAACAAATTACAGGTACAGAAGAAGGATGAGAATAACATGAAAATGGCATAGGGCAGATTCTCAACAGGATAACATACAAACACTTCCCAATATTGAGAGAAGACATACCATACACGTACAAGACAAACACAGAACACCAAGCAGACAGGATCAGAAAAGAAATTCCTTAAAATGTATCATAAAAATCAATTAAATGTACAGAACGAAGACAGTGTATTGAATGCTGTAAGAAAAAAGTCACAAAAAAAACCATAAAGGAATACCCATCAGAATAACAGTACTAGATAGGACTTAACATATATATCAAAATGCATAAAATCCGACGGGAGGTGGGGTTGGGGGGGTCTGAAATTGCTTAAGATCTATTATATGAAATGCACAAAACTCAATAAAAATATTCTTAAGATGAAAATAAATATAAAAAATAGAGTAACAGCAGACTTCTCGATGGAAATTTTAAGTCAGAAGGGGGACTGGAGACATGGCACAGCAGTTAAAACAACTGACTGCTCTTGCAGACGACCTGTGTTCAATTTCCAGCAGCCACAGGGCAGCTAACAACTATTTGTAACTTCAGTTCCAGTGGAATCCAGCACCTTCTTCTGACCTCAGCAGGCATTGCATGACACAGGTGCACTTACATACATGCAGGCAATCCACTCATATGCATAAAATAAAATATTAAGTAAAAATATCTTAAAAGTCCGAAGAGCCTGGAATGTACTCCAATTTCCAAAAGAACACAAATATCAAGATAGATTAATTTTCACAGCAAGGCTTTCTGCCATAATGAATTTTAAAGACAAAATTTTCCATGATGTAAAAAAGCTCAAAGAATTAATGCCACAGAAACAAACCTAGAGAGAATACTGAAAGAGAGGAGTAATCACAACCAAGAAAGAGGAATAATGATAGCCAAAAAGAAACAGAGGAAAAAATGAGGCTATACATTTAAGACTGCATATTTCACATGTAATACAAGCAAAAAAACATATGTGAAAAATAGGATTACAAAAACCACAACAGTCAAGTTATTTTGTAACAAGATGCTTGTTCGGGAAAGCTTTAGTGTCAACTTGACACACCTGGATTGAAGGAGCCACAATTGGGGTATTTCTTCCATTGAGCTGGCCAGTGGCCAAGGCTGTGAGGCATCTTGATTGCTGAGAGACGTGGGAGGGCCCAGCCCACAGTGGGTGGTGCCATCCCTGGGCAGGTGGGCCTGTGTTGCATAACAAAGCAGGCTGAGGAAGGGCCAAGGGAGCAAGCTTGTATGCAGCATTCCTCCATGGCCTGTGCTCCAGCTCCTGCCTCCAGGTTCCTGCCCTGAGTTCCTACCTAGGCCTGGATGAACTGTGACCCAGGAGATGTAAAACAAACCCTTTCCTCCCCAAGTTGTATCGGTTAGAGTATTTTGTCACAGCAGATAAGAAACAAACTAGGACAACACTC
>NW_008345699.1:1523166-1532182 GCF_000622305.1 Nannospalax galili | reverse complement strand
ATTTATTGTACTTTTGTACATTTCATACATAGTTCTAATTCAAATTTAAACCCCTTCCCATCCATCCCCACCCCTGTTCAGACCTCATACAGTCACCATACATATTAAGTCCTATCCAGATAAGCCTTTGTACGCAGATGTCCTTTGGTGCCTATTCATCCACTGGAGTCTAGTGAGCCTTTCCAGAGATCCTGGGTAAACTTACTCTCCCTCACCCAGTAATAATCAGTCAATAATAGTTCCCAGACTAGAGCCAACCTGCCACACATTTTCCACTCTGGGCCCTTGTGTTGCACTCTGTTGTATAAGGAAGCTTCACTGATAAGAGTTGAGAGATGCACTCGTTTTCACCCCCCAACACCCTCTTCTGCTCTGTTCCATGACTCTTAAGTGTAGAGGCTCCACTGTAGCTATGTCAACTACTCAGCAGTAGGTAAAGCTGAAATTATGAAATTTTCAGGTAAATGAATGGAACTACTGTCTGTTATACTAAGTGAAGTAACACAAACTCAGAAAAGCCCATGACATATATTCTCCCTCATTTTCACACTGTAACAATAATCTATTAGGTGTGAGTGTATATCTTGATGTAACACCAGGATCCAGGAAATTGGAAAGGAAACATGATGTAGAGGGAAAGAATCTGAAAGAGGGGGTAGAAGGGAATAGATGTTACCAGGGGCAAAATGGGTAAAGTGGCAGTGTTTGGCTGGAAGGGGAGGAGGGAAGGACATGCAGGGGGCCACCTTGGAGGAGGAGAGAACTCAAGAGTGGGGATGGCAGGAAATGGGTGTTATGGGGGGAGGGAGTAGATAATGGGGATGCTTGGACTGAGGATGGAGAAGAAAGGTCAGATGTGGGTAGAGACAGCAGAGATGAATGGATCTTGGGGGGTGGGGGAGCCAGTGGGAAATGTGTTGCTTCTGAAAACCTCTGAACATTAGTGCGTATGTATTCCTCAGTATTCTATGGCAAGGACAGTGCCAGGCAGGAGAGACTTCCCTTTGAGTGGTTAATCAGAGTGGTCCAAGAGACTCCCAAAATAACACAGGCTATTGCCAGAGCTCTTGATTATCTCCCAGAACTGGAAGATAAGACTCTACTGCTGAAGACAGGACGTTCTTCGGACACAGAACTTGGAGCAATGGAGTAGGAAATGATCTGAAAGCCTCCACCTGAAGTTTAGTTCTCTTAGTTCTGGAGGATACTATGCAAGCTGCTAAGGGAGAAAACCAATCAAAGGCCCAAGCCAGCCCTAAAACCTAATAACCATAAGACCAGCACAGCAAACTACATTTATTGGTGCAGTAAAGACACTGTTATCTGGGGATAATCAACAGTTATCTAACTGGACTTAAAACCCTCTCAATGGGAGTGAACTCACAGGTGGCACTGTAAACTCTGACAATTGCACATGGCTGGAGAGGTTGTAGATCCTTGAGAAAATTTTAACTTTGTCATATCTCTAGATAAATTAATTTTCTTATAGATTATATAGAGATGGGGTAGAGAATATTCTCCATAGAGAATATAGATTCTCATATTTACAGACAAGTATATTGTATACCATTCTTCAGTGAAGTCTCTTTTTGCAGCAGATGGAGGCTACTCTAGAATCTCACAACTGGTCAGACACAGAGAAAATATGTATGAGAGATGACCAGTCCTAGGTGACCCATCTACAATGGAAACTCTACACCTAAGATCCATGGAACGTAGCAGAATTAGGGGTAGAGGGAAATTAGTGCATCCTTCAACTCTCACCTGTGAAGCTCCCTTATACAAGAGAATGCAATGTAGGCAGAAGGTCACAATTGACCAACTTTCGAAGAATAAAAGACTGCAGAGTGTGTGTTCCTGGAAAGGACTCCTATATCATAACTCTCTCACTCACAGCTCAGGGACCATTGCAGAAGAGGGGGTGGAAAGATTGTTAGAAGAAGGGTCGGTCCACGAACATAGGGAAGCAGAGGCTTTCAGACCACTGGAGGCTTACACATGTGAACTTGTGACAATGTGGCATTGAGCATGGGATCCATGCCAATTCAATCAGACAAGGGGGCAGGGTGGACCAAGGGAAAGTTGTGGTGGATTGGCCCTAGTTTGGGAACTATTGGAAACTGATTACCACTGGGTTAGGGGAAGTAGGCATTACTAATAATCTCTACATAGGCTGACTAGACTCCAGTGGATGGAGTCTGGGTACAAATACTTTACATGTATGTCAGAATGAATAGTGTCTAGTGGGAGGGGGCATAGATGAGGGAGGAGATTTAAATTTGATTAAGAACTCTTTTATGGAAAGTAGAAGAGCTCAATATATTTTTTTTTAATTATACTATGTAATGTATTTGCTTTAAACCAATGTATCATAAATGTGTCACTAAAATGTAATAACTTTAAGTTCTTATTCTGGGGACTGACAGTGATATAGAACTTATCTAATAACTATGAGTCCCCATATTTGATAAGCAATACTGAAAGAAGTGGGTCATAAATAAATGAGACACTTTCATCCAGTTATAGATTGATGCTTTTCACTTGTTTTCTGTTCATATCAATCCTCTTCATATTTCTGAATAACTATATTAATTCTTACAGTTCTGACATCTACCCTTAACCTTCTATGAACACCCTCAAATGTGTCACATGCTAAGTTCACAAATCCAATTGAAGTCTTTGCTCAGAACTCATCTTCCCATGGTTCACTTCCCTATTCCCTTTAAGAATATAAGCAAAGTAATGTCCCCAAACTATTTCTGTCCTCATCATATCCCACTGTGATATATGATTTTTCATAGTGTTCATCCTAAAATGCTAGACTATGATTTTCCCTATTGTACATTATTGCTTTTTTAAAGCGGAGTACTAGTTCCAATGTTCAGTATTTTTATCCTATTGATTTTTCTTCCTTTGCATTCAAACAACACCTTATCTTTTCAAAAAGAACATATAAGCAATGCCTATGGGGCACTATTACCCTCTAAATCTTTATGTCAGGTATTAAGAAGCCATATTTCTTTCTAGTTAAACTAGAAATAATAAGGCTGAATGATTCATTTATGAAACTATAGCTTTTTTAGGAATAATGTTCTTTCACTGAAATCTCTTTAATTACAAATTAGTTTTTCCAAAAGTCCATTTTACTCTTGTATACAGAGAACTATTAATATCATATATAACTAATGTTAAAAAGCTCCACATATGTAAATTTAATAAGTAGTGGTGATGATTTAAGGTGTTTTTAAAGACTCCTATACAGAAAACATATGGGTGGGCAGAGTTATCAAAAGTCCCCATTTCAAGAACTTGTAAACTCATGTAACGTAGAAAGCTTAATATCTGTGTTCTTAAATATCTACTAGAGACAACCAGTATCTATGGCCTTCTTTCCTACAGCTCCAGAAACTTCTACCGCTTAGCCAGTGGCATCAATGTCTTCAACCAGAAGAAGTAGACCAAAGCATTCTGATTTGGTTCCATGGGGTACTGAATTAGTTTTTACTAAATAGAAAAACTTTGATTTTTTCAACTAAATATGGCAAGCTTTGAGGAATATTGATGAATAGAATTCACATTTGCTTGCTTGGGCAAGTGTATCAGCCAGAAATACAATAGACAAATGCTAAAAACAAGAAAGCCAGAGAAGAGCAAGATTATTTCTCTATCTTCAACAATACTCTACAACTTGACTTTATGAGCAGTAAAATTCAATGCAAATTTGAGAAAAAGATGACCCTCAAAAACTGTAATGAGATCTCACATGTATCAAATCACACTCAGGTAAAAAAGCATCTGGTGGAAGATCTACGAGCTCATCACATCTTAACATAGCTGTTGTCTAACACAGGGACAAATGACAAAGTTCTACAAGCTAAGGACTCAAACAAGACAATTAGGGGAAAAGTCACAAGCTTTGAGAATTGTTACTATCAATCTGTGTTATAGCACTAATGATTGCTGTGACTATCTTTTTCTACAGTAAGCACAAAAATCCAAGAAAGAATTTATAAGCATTGTGTTCAGTTGATTGTTCTGAAATTTTTAAATAATTATGAGTTATTTATAAAGAAGTCCATTAGCAAATACATGTTTTATAAATATCTTCCTTCAATCTTTGCCTTTATTCACTTTTTGGTGGTATATTTTGAGGCATACTTAAATTTTTGATAAAGTGATTACTATTTTTTCTTCATATTTTTACTCTCTAATTTGAGAATTTTTCTGTCTTTTGAGACAGGTCTCCCTGTAGCCCCAGCTAGCCTGGAACATGTGATGTACACCAGGCTAGCCTTGATCTCACAGAGATTCACTGCCTGTGCCTCCAGAGTGCAAGGACTAAAGGCATTCACCACTGTCTCTGGCAGATTTGAGAAAAGTTTTGTTGCACAAAATTATAAATGTTTATGCATCCCACACCTTTTTGGAAAATTATTCACCTTTCAGTTCAAACTTTTTTTAGATTTATCTCTAGCCATCTCCATACAGGAGTTTTAGGTCCTTTTCTAGTATTTTCTTTTTATCGCTCCTGTGTTGTTTTTAATAGCTTGTCACATTTTGCATATTAGTTTATCTCATTGAGCTTATTTGTTATAATAGTGACTTTATTGTACATTATTTAGGATTTTCTACATATTTACCATCTAAGGATAAAGACTGGTTCACTTCTTGCTTTGGTGATTCATTTTTTCTTGCCATGTTTTTCATTGTCTCTAGGACAAAGTTAAGTACAATTTAATAACATATATCTTTCCCTTTTGCCAATTTTATAGGGAAACTATTAATCACTAATACCTATCATACCAGCACCAGCAAGAGGTACCCAAAGTTTTAACTCATTCATTTAAAATCCTTTCTATTCCAAACATATTCAGTTTTTAATTGTGCCTAACAGTGAGATGTTGTTAGTTTTCACATTACTCTTATGATAAAGTGCTCTTTCTAAAATGTATCTTATAGTCTCAAAATTAAGCTAAATGAAGTGAAACAGAATAGAAAGACTTTAAAGCGGACTTATAAAAATCAGGTGGAAATAAAATTTCCTGGTGTGTTTTGTAAATTTGATATCTTCTCAAGGTCATTGCATGGATACTTGTTAAATTGTCAGAGCAATTCCGTTGTTCATTTCTTTATTCTTCAGATCATGAATCCATTATATAACCATGTAGAATGTTAACAATTGTTGAATATTTCTGAGATTTTGAAAACAAGAAGACAATATCTTCTGTTATATTTTGTTGAATAGCTAACAATTTTCTGAAGCAAGTACTTCTGAAAACTGTCTATAGGTAGCAGTAAATAAATGACATAGTTTTTTTTATTACAAAGTCAAGAATACATAAAAATGCATAACCGTGCTACTTATTTCCTATTATATGAAGTGGAAGCATCAATGGCAGTTTTAAACATTCTGCAAATTATATTCCACTGTGTAGTATTAAATAAAAAGTAACAGGGCTTCCAAGTGAATTCCAAGACACCTTATTTATTTAGTGAATGAAAGGACAAGCAGTTGAACAGCCCAGTATTTCTGAAGGAAAAATCATTTCACACAACATTGAGCTTAGATCAGAGCAATACAGTATAGGTGAGAAAACTAGAATCAGATAAATTCCCAAGTATCTCTAGAGAGGAGATAAGCCCCAGAGAGTGTCTTCTCTGAGAGAAGAATATTGGGGTGAGAAGGTCACCATGATCAAGGTCTACCTAGAGATTGACTATTAAACCCAATAACTTCTGCAGTTTTCTTATCGACTTCTCAAATCTCCATTAAGGAAATGTCTCAAGGGACAGGTAGAATAAACCACCAGATGGAAAGGAATAACATGCATTTACAAATGAATCTGAAAAATAAAGAAGCCACAAATATAAACAAGCTGATGTGTTTAACTCCTTCCAAATTCAGATTCAATGAGTTGCTTCTAGTACAGTCTCGCCCAGGTATTTCTGGAAAACATGTTCTAGGACTCCAGAGCATGCCTGACTACATAGACAGCACCAAACGAAATATGCAGTCCTATATACTGCAAATATGTCTATGATAACGTTTAGATCATCAATCACACACAGAAAACATAGCAGCAATAACTAATACAATAATATAATTATAACAATGAAATTTAATTAATATTGTGTTATCTTTGGGACAATATTTTATCGAGTTGTACTCAATTTTTTTTTGGCCAAATCCAATGACCAGCATCATTATTGAAATTTGGGGTGATTAATAAGTAAAATATGAGTTACTTGAATACAAGCACTGTTGTGTAGTTGATGGTGCTACTCAGTGACTAATAGGACAGAATATATGCAGCCCATAGATACACTGGCTAATGTTATAAGTTATGTCTTGTTGGGTTAGAGGATGTAAATTTTCATTGCGATAACACAAACTAAGTGAAAGTTTAAACTTAAGTATTTTTTTTTAATTCATGTGATGTCTTTTTTTTTTTTTTTTTTTAAATTTTTTTGAGACAGAGTCTCCTTGTAGCCCCAGCTATCCTGGAACGTACTTTGTAGACCAGGCTGACCTCGAACTCACAAAGATCTGCCTGCCTTTGCCTCCCAAGTGCTGGGATTAAATGCATGAGCCACCACACCAGGGTTTCATGTGATGTTTTTAGAGAGAGATTGACTATATTCTTAATTAACGTCAACTGTCGTCTTGATACAATCTAAAATTACTTGAGACAGTCTCAGTTGAGGAATTTCCTTAATCAGATTGGCTTGTGATCATGTCTGTGGGACATTTTCTTGATTGCTAATTGGTATAATAGTGCCTAGCCCACTGTGGGTGGTTCATCCCTGGGTATGTGTGCCTGAGCTGAATAAGGAAGGAGACTGAACAAGCCAGAGGGAGGACACCAGTAAGCAGCAGACCAAAAAGCAGCATTCCTCTGTTGGCTTTTCATTGTTGTTTTTCAGGTTTCTGGCCTGATTGAGTTCTAGCTCTAATTTCCCTGAGTAATCAATGGACACTTACTTCTAAGGTAAAATAAATCCTTTCTTCGCCAAATAGGTTTTTGGTCATGAGGTTTATCATGGTGAAGAAAAGCAAATTAGGATGTCCATGGATAACTGAAACCACCAGAAGTGAAACTGTATATAAGGAGAAACTACCATATCAGGCAGAAAATCATCACTAAACTGTGCAGATATCATTAAGTATATATGTACTTTTTTAACATTTACCTTAGAGTCATGACAGTGACAGTTAAATTATTAAATTATGTATGAGAATGCACACTTTTATTTAGGCTGTAAAACTATTCAATATGTCTTTAGAAATATGAGTCTCCTTAATAAAGTGTTAAATATATGCATAAAGTCAGGATAATTCCTCCTCATTTTTGCTTTTGTGTCTAAGCTCCATCCCAGTGGAAAAAGCAAAAATAATTAAGAACTTCAGGGTCTAAATGAGTCCATCCTATCTACAATATGCAAACAAATATGTGTAATGAATACAGAGAAAAGAGAAAGGAGAAGGGAGAGAAGGGAGACACACATGGGGGAATGGGAGAGAGAGAGAGAGAGAGAGAGAGAGAGAGAGAGAGAGAGAGAGAGAGAGAGAATTTCTAACAGCCACACTCAAATCTTTTCAAAATTAATAATCTGAAATAGGGTGTGGTTTGGCAACAAAAAAGAACCTGGAACCTAACCAATTAACATCCTGATTTTGGTACATTTTTATACCCTTAAATTTTTTTAAAAAATGTAGAAAGTATGACTTGTATGCATTTTACAGGTATTCAACGCTTTCTTTCTCTTTTGGAAATATTTTCTTTATTTATTTAATAATCACATGATTAGAAGCATTTCATTACATCATTAACATATTCAGTAACAATTTCCAGAGCAAATATGTATCTCTTTCAAAATTGGCTGTAAAATTTTAGGTTCACAGTTGAATTAATACAGTTATACAATCCTGAACTCAGTACAAACCCTATAAGACATAAAATTGAATGACGTTTTAACCTTTAAAAAAAGATCTCCATGTCATTTTAAAATATACTGTTTCATACAGAAAAATTCATTTTTTTGTTTTGTTTCCTTTTTTTAATTTTTACAAAAACTTTATTGAGAATTTCATACATGTAAATAAGGTGTTTAGATCTAATCCATGCCCACTACCTCCCCCTCCAACATTTCCCCCTCTGAAGAGGTAACCCTAAAATCTTTTAAGGGTTAGATACAAGCTCCCAAATACTTTTGACATTTTTGGCTTTTGGAAAAGAATATGTTGCTAACAGACCCAAGGACATTTTGACTTTTAGCCCAGAAACTGGCTACATTTCTTTGGGGTCTTTCTACCCTAACTGCCTAGCCAATTCCTACCTCCTATTCTTATCACACCATCCACTGAAGGGGTTACCCAAATTACCATAGGGAATCAGGATGCAGACTGCTCTGGGTACTTCCATGCTGAACAGGGCTGCAGGGTGAGGCAATTGGAGTACCCTTTCAGTGGGTCTATTTGAAAGACTCCCAAATTGCATGACTCTTGTCTCTAAGGGAAGAAGAAAGTCCTTTAATCATGAATAGGAGATGTGAAGGAGAAGTAAAGGCAAGAGTAATTAGCATTACAAGTTCTAGACAGAGAACTAGAAAAAAAGTCAGAACAGGGCAATTTCCAAATGTTCATATGAGAATCCATTGGAATTTCTTGACAAGGGCTTCCAAAAGCATGCCTCTGTTGGGTTCTTCCTCATTTTTCTTTTGTCTTCCAAGGCTGGAATAGCTGGCTGGGAAGAGTGGCTTCCCAGCCAATGCTATGTATTATTTTTAACTCCAATGGTATTTTAATGTCCTATAAAAACAGACTCAATGCAATATCTTTCAATGGTCACTTCTAATGCAATGTTTATAGACATACAGAGCTGGAGAAAATGAGAGGAAGAGCTCTCAAAAGGGGAACATAGGTTTATTTTTACTCATTTTATATAATGCACCTTTTCTTATAATTTAAAATGTAAAGCTGATCACATTCAATAATGTACCACAGTAATTAAATTTC
>NW_008345699.1:1517519-1522849 GCF_000622305.1 Nannospalax galili | reverse complement strand
ACCCAATCAAAAAATAGGCTACTGATCTGAACAAAGATTTCTCAAAGCAGAAATAAGAATGGCTAATTAACACTTTTGTAAAGTTTCAATGTTAGTAATCAGATACAAACCAATTAAAACTACTGTGGGTTTCTACTTCACTCCACTCAGCCTGGCTTTCATCAAGAAATCAAGAAGAAACAAATGTAGGTGAGGTTGTGGAAAAAGGAGGATCTTTATTCACTGTTTGAGCGATTGCAAACTGGCGCAGCCACAATGATCACCCAAAAAGCTAAAATCAGAAAAACCCTAACACACAGTTAACCATCCCTGGTCACATAACCAAAGGACTCCATACCTTTGCTCATTTTGCTTTATTCTCATTTCATTCACAATAGCCAGGAAATAGAATCAATCTAGATTCCCATCAACTGGTGAACAGGAAATAGAAATATGACACAATGATACAATGGAATTGTATTCAGCTAAAAAGTAAAATCATTAATCTGCAGGAAAATTAACAAAACTGGAAATAAACTCTATGAGGAAACACAGGCACAGGAAAACAAGCACATCTTTGTAAGAGTGAGACCACTGAGGACAAGTCAGCCTTTCGGGTTGCAACAGCAAGAGGTTTATTTGATGCACAGGTACCTGTGGGCACAGAGTCTCCTCGGAGGACTTGCGTGCCCCAGGTTGGGGTTTGGCAGTTTTTATAGAGCAGAAGCAGGGTACAGAAGCAGAAGAGTGGTTATTGGTTAATTCAAACACACACAATAATTTCAAAAGTATGCAGAGATATGGGGTAAGGGCCGGGGCTAAGTGGAAGTGGGATTGCTAAATGGGAGGTGACCTCAGAAGCACAGACGTTTTCTAAAGATTTCCTGGTATCGGGCCCCCAGGGTGGTCAGGAGTTCTGTCTGTAAAACTTGTTTATGGCTTAATCTGTGAAGCTTGCCCGGGGCCTGCCTGTCCTGCAGCCTTTTGATAAGGCTGGTTCTGGTTTTTGTTAAGTTTTAACAAGTGGGCTGTGGGCCCCTGAGCACTCATGGTGCCTAGTTTCTTTTTAGTTTCTCAATTTTTACTCATTTTATATAATGCACCTTTTCTTATAATTTAAAATGTAAAGCTGATCACATTCAATAATGTACCACAGTAATTAAATTTCATAAATTGGGTACTGATTATCATTTGTCAAAGATTTAAATTCCATGAGAATTGCTACTTAAACTCAATAGACTTCTTTAAACTGACCTAAGAAATTTCACACAAATCTTTCCAGCTGTCTGGATGCACATCTGTCTCATGTTCCCATTGCCTGGTTATATTTTTAAAACTATGTGACACATAACTTCTTAATTCCTAATGAGTTTTTAAACTATTTGCAGAACACAATTATTGCAATAATTATTCATCCATAATTGTACTTAATGTGTATTATATTCATCCAATTATTATACTGTGAAAGAGCATTTTGATATCATAATTTCATCTCTTAGGATAAGATTGCAAGTATAGGCTCATAATAAAATGTCTTTAAAAGTCATATAGAACAATGAATTTGATATGATTGAATTATAAATATTGAAAATATAAATGAGTCTCCAACAATAATTTGCAATAAATGATGTTAGATGTTATATCTGATACATCCTAGGCCAAAGAGACAAAGTTGTTGCTGTGTAAGCTCAGAGCTCTAAGTTGGATCCCTAGAATCCACAACTGAGTTTGGTGGCTTATGCTTATAATCTTAGCTCTGGGAAAGTAAAGAGACAGGAAAATCAGTGGGAATCACTGGTCAGGAATCTCTGCTGACTATACTGGCTCAACATTATGTCAAAAAATTAAATTAAATTAAATTTTAAAACAAGATGTATGGCTCCCGAAAAAATGACCCCCCCTGGGTCTATAATGATTGGAAAGCCTGGATTTAACATAAGAAAGCAAATGTCTTGCTATGACAGTAGGATCCTGTGTAAGAGAATTTCCAGGAGAAAAACTGATTGGTCAAGTCAATGTTGCTGAAAGATCATTTACATAATTGTAAAGAAAAATCTGTTCCCCAGAAAGGAATCTGCACTAGAAGATAGATGATTGTTTTCTTTATCTTTCTCATCAATTTTCCCCCAAATTGGTGAGAAATATCTGCAGTGTAGAGTCCCTCCAGACATCTGAACCTGTTTGGTTATATAGATTGTAAAGGAACATTCACTGATCCCATATGTCTAAATATGAGCAAATGCCCAAGTCTGTAGATTTATTTCATCTGTAAAGCAGAACAGAACAGCATTCTAGACATCTGGTAACATTCTCAAATTTTGAAAACATTTTGTAACATTGAGAGCTACAACCCAAGGTTGTTCCCATTCTATATCAAACCCTGCATTTAGCTGAGCTAATTCTCTTTTTTTCCCCCAGATAAACTTGGATAAAGCACTTGTAAATTTTCCCACTAAAATAAAGTGTTGACTGTGTTGTGCCTCAGCAAGGATATACTACATCTGTCCAGTCCTGGCAATGTTTGTAAATCACAGCTACAGAAATACAACTGCAAGTCTCCAGAGAAAAGGAACAGTGTTGTCTATGGCCTGAATCCTCCATCACTAAAACTGCTCTAATTTAATGTGGCACAAAGTGTTACATAGCACAAATAGTCAAATATAATAACCATGGAAACCACAGGAATATTTTATTTTGTCCACTTGCCACTGGCCTATTGAAAATAGAATCCTAGTAAATGGAACAATGGTTAGGGCCAAAATATTTCTTATTTTGTAGGAAAAAATAGTGCATTTAATAAATATTTGTTGGATATTCAGTAATTAAAATCTCATTGGAATGCACATATTGTGTAGGTAAAGTGCATATTGTTCCTATTAAATAGTAATATGTGAGAAGGTCTTAAGTTTTATGCATTAAAAGTAATATTATTTGATATACAATTCCTGATTTTTCTAAGTGATAGTGACTAATTACAATAACTTGAGCTATCAGAACATGGATAGCACATAGAGTGCATTATGATTTTGTGCAAAATTCATATAAAATTTACAATTTTAGAATTTTTTAAGCAGTTAGTGACAATACGTGTGCCTACACTGTGTTGCTAATTATTTGTTATTATTGTTTGTACTACACCAAACAATTTTATTCTCACAAAGTAATACTGCTATTGTCATTAAATACCATTAAAGTCTCCATCCATTTCTTTTTACAATCCCTGTGAATTATTGCTATATCTTTTGTGTCTATAATTTAAGCATAGTTAGGTCCCTTACAAAAGCACAATGCTACAATATTTGTCTTTTGGGTCTGGCTTATCACTTTTAGGACAATGTTTTCAAGGTTCATTCATATTTCAGAATGCGGACAAATGTTACTCCTTTATGACAGAGAAATACACAGCTTTATATATAATAACAGGTAATATTCACATGTATTACTATTAGCATATATACAATACAATACAGTATATATTGCATATGTAATTCCAATTATACAGGTATTACATATTTTATTTTCTATAATTATATAGTTATTTCTATATATCATATATAACATATTCTAGTTACCCATATAAAGATAACATTTCTGTTGCTTCCATAGTTTGGGTATTGTAATGCTAAATGTAGAAACTTTTATGCTTTGGAGCACATGCATAGAAACGTGTTTGAGACTTGTTGGTGTAGAGCATATACACTAACATACACACTATATATAAGTACAATTATTGATTATTTAAAAATTATACACTTAAAGTATTGTATTTATTTCTACTATTTTTACATTTTGGGTGTGAGGCAGCCAGAGCATGTGTGTGGAGGCTACAGGATTACTACTGAAAGTCAGCTCTCTCTTCCCTACCATGTGAGTCTCAAGGATCAACTTAGGACTTTAGGCTTGGCAACAAGCACATGTACCTATGAACCATCTCACTAGTCCTATATTTAGTATATTTTAAAACCATTATATTGTATTTTTTAAAACATCGACTACCATTGTATACTCTTAGCAGTAATGAAAACAGGTTTCAATTTTTCTACATATTTGTCAGACTTCTCATTTTATGTGCTTGTTATTATTGTTTGTTTGCTTCTTTTTCTGGTGCACATCCTAAAGAGTTAAAATTATTATGTGGTGTTAGAGGTAGCAAGAGAATTGGAGAGGTGGCCCAGCAGTTAAGATCACTGGCTGCTCTTGCAGAGGACCCACGTTCTGTTCCCAGCACCCACATGGTGGCTAACAATCATCCATAACCCCAGTTCCAAGGGGTCTGATACCCTCTTCTGACTTCTGCTGCCATTGTATGAAGGAGTTCACTTCCATACAAGCAGGAAAAACACTAGTACATATAGAATTAAAATAATAAATTTCTGGGAGTGGTGGCACATACCTTTAATTCCAAGACTCAGGAGGCAGAGGCTGGTGGATATCTGTGAGATCAAGGACAGCCTGGTCTACATAGTAAGTTCCAGGCCTGCTGGGGCTACAGGAGACCCTGTCTGAAAAGAAACAACAAACAAATAATTTAAAATCAATGGACTTCATCTGAGGTAAGGTCACCAAGGAACAAGAAGGAGAACTAGCAAGTCAAATGTAGATGGCACCTCAGAACCCTGAGTCCTAAGCATGGAATGCTGTAAAGGGGAACTTCATTTTTCTAAGGCCCCACATACTAAGGACTGTGAAAGTGCAGTGGTTAAGATATAACAAATGGTTGCCTACTACCATGTAAGGCCTGGCAACTCGAACAAGTCACTTAGTATTTTTCTATTTCATTTTCTCTTGGAGAAATGGAATTAAGATAAAACGACTAAATTTGTTTGGGTTGATGCAGGATTTCCTTTTCTTAAAGTAATTATTTCAAAGTTTATTTTAACTGAAATTGATTCATACGGATATTGTTTGTTACTATGATTCTATACTTTCTTCTCTAAAAAATATATATTTTGAATGATTTCACAGAAATACGTTCAATGAACAGGTCACCCAGATACTGTGGAGCAAACTCAACGTGTTGTCTTAAGAAACTGCATTAGCAAAATGACGCTAGAGATAACTCTGAGAGAAAGCCCCTACTTGACCCATAGGAGTAAACTTTATTAGATATATATTTACAATAATGAAAACTGATATTTTTAAACTATTTTGTTGTGTTAGATAACATGATGCAGGATTTTTTTGTAGGCATTATCTCTGAATGACAATCAAATCATCATCTTCATAATACACTCAAGTGAGAAAAAGCCAAAACTTAAAGCTCAATTATAAAATGAGGCATAAAAATAAATAAATAAAAATAAAAAGCACTGTGAATGCAGGTAAATATTAGGTTACTTTCTTTTCATATC
>NW_008345699.1:1480860-1517507 GCF_000622305.1 Nannospalax galili | reverse complement strand
AGGGAGAGAAGAAGAAAAAAACATTTTTTAAAGGCAAGAAAGCAAGACACCAAGAAAGGAATGTTGTGTGGTGCTTTACAGAGAAGACCACTCAGACAAATTTTGCCGAATGAAAGTCGTTGCTGGTCAGGGGTACTACACAAGGGTATAGGAACCCAAGTGTGTAGCCCTGAGCCATCTCTAGGGTAAGCTTTTACACAGAAAAAACATAACCAGGGTGAAAAGTTTAAGTTCCCAAGCTTACAGGTGCAAAGCCCCCTTAACAATTTATATTCTATTAAGTAACAATTACTATTTTGCAGAATCAAGCCAAAAATAACCTACAGAAATCTAAATCTGCAGTTAGCAGGTGCTCTCCAGGACACGCTGACCTGTTTCCAAGACAAGTGCAGCTGGTGTGTTCCCACACCCTGGGCCAATGTCTGATAATTTCAGAGACTAGAATCATCCTAATCTTTAACATGACATAGCTATGGTCAAGAAGGTGCCCTGTTACAGGAAAGGGAAAGAGGTTGCAAGCTTTCTAACAGACATAGAAGCTAAGCCTCCAATTATCTTAAATGAGAAACTTTTAAAGCTTTTTAAACCATTGCACCTTTATGTTTTTGCTTTCTTGTTTTGGTTTTTGTAGGGCGGGGTTTTGCTTGTCCTAAAATATTTTACTTTATTATTCATTTATTTCTGTAGTTAGTTAGTCAGTTAGCTGATTTTGTGTGTATGAGTGTATTGCTTGCATGCCTGTAAGTGCAGACATGTCATCCAATACCCACAGAGTTCAGAAGAGTGTGTCAGACATCAGTTTTGCATGGAAATGCAGATAGGGATCATTGTTAGCTGCCGTGTGGATGCTCTGCAGCAGTTGCCAGTGTTCTTACTCACTGAGCCATCTCTCCAGCCCCTGTTTGAGGTGGTTATTTTATTTTTTGAGATAGGGTCATAGCTGCCCTAGAAATTGCTATGTAGACCAAGGTTGACCTGATCTCACAGAGATCCACCTGCCTCTGTCATTGTACTTTTAAACAAGACCACTTTGCATTAACCCTTTAGTGCATGAAGTGAATCCCACATTGTGATACAAATGAAAAATGTTTGTGTGGATTTTGATTTGATGTATTGTTGAGCAGAAAAAAAAGTAGCTCATAGTAAATTCTCAGAAACAAAAGATATGAGTTATATTCATAAAACATGTATTTGCCATCATTGAAATCATTTAATTATCATAAGAATTGTGTCAATTTTTAATTTTCTGTAGCACTGGAAATCATACCTAGAGCTTCTTTCCACAGACTATCAAAGAAGTCTTAAAAATGAGCTGGTCATCCCTCTGAATTAATTATTTTTAGGAACATACATGGACAACAGACCTAATGCAAGGAAGGGTGCCAAAAATGTAATTAGTAACACTTTCTGTGCCGATGCAGAAATTGGACATTATCTGGTCTGAAAAGGAGTGAATATGGTGAGAATGTGAAAATTCTAATTGGTAAAATTGAATTAGTATTTTTCATATTTCATAGTATGCTATGTTATATGTATGTTTATATCACTCTAAGAGAGAATATAAGAATGAAAAGCAAAATGGGGTCAAACAATTATAGTTTATCTCACATCTCAAAAATAATGAATTTCCACCTGTGAAGTCATGTAAAGACATATTCATTATGACTTAAATTACATTTTGCATGTATTCTGGTTTATTTTCCTCATTGCTAATTGTTGATTAGCCACAAGGGTGTCATTCACATATTTCTAAGTTCTTTGGTTTCTGTTCCATTACAAAACATGATGGAACCTTTTTATACATTTGAGATACCGTGGCAGGATCTTGCCACGTTAGAAGTTCTCTCAAAGCAGGACTGGAACTTTGTGAAGAGCTTTAGAGATGACTGTGTTCCATCCCCCCAGCCTTCTCTGTTGCTACTACCACAGTAAACACATGGTTTGACTATCTTCATTGGCTCAGAACTAGCTGCTAAGTTACTTAGTATCTTCCAATCTTTGATCATTGCTCTGGTTTCATTTCTGTCGCTGTGATAGAAAACACTGATAAAAGGCAGCTTAGGGGAGAACAGGATTATTTTTGATCAAATTTTAGATTATATTCCATCATTGTGGGGGAATCAAGGCAGGAAATTCAAACAGCTAGTCACGTCACACCCAGATTCAAGAGCAGAGAGATGAATGAGTGCATGCTCTCTTGATTGCTGGTTCCTGGGCTTGATTTCTCCACTCTTGAAGTTCCTGGCTCCCTTCCTATGGGATGATGCTCCCCACAGTGGTCTAGGTCTTCCCACATAGCTGATTTAATTAAAATAATCCCTGTACAGACATGCCCGCAGGCCATCAGAGTACAGTCTCCTGAAGAGTCTCTTCCCAGGTCATTATAGGTTGTGTCAAGTTGACACTGAAGCTATAACAAACTGCATATGACTTTCTTACTCTAATTACAGCATAATTTTCATGCAAACTTCTGATGACTCTCAAATAAATACCAATATCAAGTAGTAGGGTAAAACGACTTTCTTTTGACTTGAGTTTCATTGGATGGCTCCCTCAGCAAAGCACACACCCTCAAGAGTTACTTGCAATGCTGTCTTGTCTCAGAACCTCAGAAACAACTAAGGTTCTGTCCCTGGAAATGATTAATGTTACAGACACTATGATCTGTAATAAATTCTTTTTTCAATCATGAGTCGTGGTTCAAGTAGGGGGGACGTCTGTTGTGCCTGGTGCATCATTAAAAAGTTATATTCATTCTTAGTCGACATACAAAGAGCTTTACACTACAAACATGAAAATGACTGACATACCATGTCTGGTGTGGCTGTACTTGTGCCTGTATGAATCTGTATCTAATACATTTAGTTTTGTTTTTCTTTTTCTGTACTCCAGAGTCCTTGATACCGTTAAATTACAGTTTCAATGCTGTTGTATGCTTTTACAAGTTAGGTGTCATTTAAATTATCTTGGATTCAAAACACAGATTATAATTGGCAGCATATTTTGGGTAATAGCACTGATAATACCATAGTCACAAACACCCCACAAGATCGTGGATAGCTTGATTGGAGCCATTCATTGCCCGGCTTCATCTACACCCTGCAGAGCAATTTAGTTCCTTAAATAAGCATCCCCTACTGCTAAAAGCAACCATGTGCCATCCAAAGTAAATTAATATATGTCATTTGCTTATATCAACAATTCCTTAATTTGCCTCATCATAAGAAATTTTAATAAATCTTAATTGAGATCTTCATATTAAGAAAAGATTTGATCTACCTTAAGAGGAGCGTATTTGCAAAGAAGTTTTCATAAACAGCATATGCACAGCATCGTAAAGGAGAAGTGCTAATTGAATTTTTTTATAAAAGCTGCTTTTAATTCCTTTTAGGAAGAGAGGAAAAAAAAAAAAACCTTCACTCAAGATCTAATTTATATGAGGTTTCTGTTGAAGTCAGTCAGTGCATAATTTATTTTCCTAATCTTCTCATGGAAGCTTTAAATGGATATTGTAATTTGGTATGTGTGGGAATGTATCTGTTTTTGTTGTTTTATTCTGTTTTTACTCCTGAATTTGAATATTTACTTCTGAGAATTAGCTGTAAGTTTATAATCTATTCAAACAAAAATATTTTATAAATATTTTAAATGTATTTTACTTATTCTTCAAGAATTTCATGTATCCAGTGTATTTTGAGCATATCTATAGTCTACTTCCTCGCTTCCAACTCCTTCCAGTCCCCCATCACTATGTTTACCTCCCAAAATATATAATGTTTATCCCACTAAATTCAGTTAGTGCAGCCAGTGTGTGAAAGGATATAGAATCATACACTGGAGCATAGGCAAACCCACCAGGGGTCACATTCCTGAAGAAAACTTATTCTCTCTCCCACCATTTAAATTTTTAAAAGCCTTTCTTAAAATTTCCTCTTACCATGAAATCAACTAACATCATTATGTTTACCTACATATTAGCATAACAGGACAATGGGCGCAAACATGCATAGTTTGGCGACTCATTAAACTATGTTACAGATAGAAAATTAAAAATAAATTAATCTCTGTGTTTTAAAATGGATTTCAAAAGAAGGTAATTGTTCTCCATTGCCCCCTTGATAATACCTGCCACCTATGCTCACCTGCTCTCTTGAGCTCCTTCGTCCCCATTACCCTCAAGTTTCCTGGTATAATCCTTGGTCTTTTCCCACCCACTTACATACCTCCATTTTAGGCATTTCACCTTCGTTAACACCTGCATCTTGCTGTTCCTCTCTTCTAGTCTTCTACTTTCCCGTTATCTCCAAGATTTCTTTCTCTTTTTCTGACTTCTGCAGTTACATCAGGATATAGACTCAAGTATAGGGACTTAGTGCTAAAATCCACAAATGAAAGAGAACATGCCATTTGTTTTTCTGAGTCTGTGTTGTTTCACTTAGTATCACAGTTTCTATTTCCATCCATTTACCTGCAAATTTGATGATTTGTCTTTATTTACTGCTCAGTGGAACTCCATTGTATAAACATTTCCATTATCCATTTGTCAGTTGAGGAACATTTCAATGGCTTTCTATTTCCTAGCTATTGTGAAAAGAGCAGCAATAAACATCAATGCACGAGTATTTCATCAGTAGGATTAATTCTTTGGTTATATGCCAAGGATTGATATAGCCAGATAATATGGTAGCATCTTTTTTTGACTTTTTTTAAAAAAGTTCTCCACAGTGCTTTCTATAGTGGTTGCACAAGTTTGCAATTTCACCAGCAGTGAATTAACATTCCCCTTTCCCTACATCTGCCACAACATTAGGTATCCTTTGTTCTCTTGATCTTAGCCAGTCTTACAGAAGTAAGATGAAATTTTAAAGTGGTTTTGATTTGCATTTCCCTAATTACTAAGGATGCTGAACACTTTTTAAGGTGTTTCTTAACCATTTTTATTTCTTCTTCTTCTAACGTTTTCCTCAATTATTTGATGATAATCATTACATATCACTTGTTTTATACAACATATGAAAAAGTGAGAATTGTATGAAGGAATAGCAAAATGAAATCAGTAGCATCAAATTCATTCATATTAGGCCATACATCAAAAGATGTAGCAGTTCTAATATGGGTCTCAAGTAATAAGGTGATTTACCTACTGTCTGAGTTATGTGTCCTGTGGTTCTCATTACTGGAACACTGTCACCAACATGAAAATGTAGCTCTTCATCATTGTAGAGTAAGATTAGCTTTTAATATTTAACATCCCGGTCAATCATTACACTGTCAACTGGATAAAGAAGGTACCAGATGTTAATGTGTTACAGAAAACACTTTTTCTTAATTAGCAAGCATAGAAACAAAGCAATCCTACTTTTTAAAATTATTTATTTAATAAATGCATGATTAGAAGAAGTATTTCATTAGAGCATTAATATATTCAATAACAATTTCCAGAGCAAAAATGCATCTCTTTCAAAATTGGCTTTAATTTTTAGGTTCAAAGTTGAATTAATACAGTTATACAATATTGAACCCAGTGTAAACCCTGTGAAGACATAAAATTGAATGAGATTTTAACCTTCATAAAAGATCTCCACTTCATTTTTAAATATACTGTTTCATATAGAAAAACTCATTTTTAATGCTACAAACACATATGTTTGCACACGCATCTCTAATCTCCACATATCTGGTTATTACTAGTCACAGTCAGTTATTTTCTGAAATCCTTGGCACCTGAGCATGAATATAAACCATCATGCAGATTCAATGGCAAAGTTTTTCACCTCTACTAGTTAACATGAAGCAAATTTTTATGCTTCCTCAAATATAACTCATTTTTTAATTTTTGGATTTTTTTGTGTTTATTTCATAGCGAACATCCCAAACACTCTTATTCATCTATACACTCACATCCAAAATGGCACCAGAGGCTCCTCCCAAGCCCATGTGACCCCCCACACACACTGGAGTCCATATACTCTGTAATCCCTGTTACTATCCACCATGTTGTCAGCGTCCCCAGCTGTTCCCCAATGCTTGTCCATCCACTGAATCTAGTCAGCCTATCTAGAGCTCCTTGTTTTAGGATGATCAGCTCTTCCTCATCTAGCAGCAATCAGTTGGTAACATTCCTTAGGTAAGATTGAGGTCTGCTTTTCATTTTCCCAGTTCCATGCTGGGTTATGGTCTGGGAGTCTCTTGGACCACCCTGCCCAACAACCCAAATGAAGATATCTCCTGTATGACATTGTTTCTTGCTATGTAGCCTTTAGCTACACACATGGACTCTTAAAGAATTATAATGATCCCTTTAACCTTGGATTATACTTTCCTTTTGGGTGTTTAAGACCATACAGTTTCACCAGATAAGCCAATTTATTTTTACTCTTAAGGTCAT
The DNA here is from genome assembly GCF_000622305.1 of Nannospalax galili. Lineage (NCBI taxonomy): Eukaryota > Metazoa > Chordata > Mammalia > Rodentia > Spalacidae > Nannospalax > Nannospalax galili. The sequence goes on along the minus strand of NW_008345699.1, from coordinate 1,511,119 downwards.
TTGAAGATCTGTTCCTCGGGGGTCACATGGGCTTGGTAGGAGCCTCTGGCTCCTTTCTTTTAACAGTTCCATTTATGTGCACATAAATCAAAGGTCCTCCTCACCTAAGGCTGGCTTCACTTGGAAGCATGGAGGAAATGCTTCCTCTGTGTTGACCCTCTTCTTTGTAGACTGGACACTGGTTGAAGTCCATTTGGTGGGGTCTCAATAGCCTCCTTGATGAAGAGGACAGGTGACTCCCCACAGTTACAGGACATTTTGAGAGATGTTCACATTCCCCTGGAACATAGTTGACCAAGGAGGGCAAGGACCCAAAACTGTCCTTTATGTCCCTCTGACCAAATTAATATAGGCCTCAAAGTATGGCTATTAAACATCCAAGAAAGTTAGTTCCACCAGTCTGGTACTTTTAATTACCATGTGCTATGTATATAAAGCCTGTGAAATGACCAAACGTTCTCAGATAACTTGCCTAGACATATATTATATTCCTTGAGCTAGTTGTATATATAATTTGTCAGTAGGTTGTTCAGGTAATATGGTTTCCTCTGGTTTTCTTTAAAACTAGGTAGGCATTATTTATCTCTTGTATTGTCTAACCCTTCCACCATGGTTTTCTGTCTGGACTCAGGTTTGCTTTGCTCAGCAGGTGACCTACTGGCTTCGGGGCAGAGAGACTTGATGGGCAAGAGAGTCTTGGACCCTGGGACATGTGTCTTTTCAACAAGATGTTTATTTCAAAATTCGGATGGTTTTTATATATCCCAAGGAACTGGCAGTCATGTGGGATATGGTAGTCACATACAAAGATTTAGGATACAAAGAAACAAGACATTTAGTCTGTTAGTTGGTGCCAGAAGGATGGTTAAGCTTTTACTCAAAGTTATCAATGCCCATCCAGTAATTTATTGGCTACAATGTTTTCTTTCTCAGAGTTGGAAGCATGGTAAACTTTTAGCGTTTATCTCAGGAGTAAACCTTTAACCTTGTCTAACCTTTTAGCTAAGGATAGCTGAGTTATTTGTTCAGGACAAGGGAATGAGCTAAGGGTTGTTCACTAAGACATGTTCCCACAGAGAAAGGAGCCTACACTTATGACCAGGTCACTGTCTCCTGCCAGTCTGGCAGTGTTCTGCAAGACAGGGATTACCAGAGCTAGTGTTTTCAACACCCCTCCCTTTAGCAGAGAATGCAGCCTGGACATAAAAGTTTTAGGCTCATCTCATCCTAGAGCCTAGCATCCTGGTTTCCTACAGTTTCCCCATTTAAAGTGCCCCCATTTTTCCCATTTGTCCCTTAATAATACCCTTCTCCCATGGTCCCACCTCTCTTGAGCACCTTCTTTCCCTTTATATACAAGGTTCATTGTATAACCTTCCCTGCCCCCTCCTTAAACTAACTCCATTTATATCCATATCACCCTTATTAACACTTGTTTTCTACTGTTCTTCACTTTCAGATTCTTTCTTTTCCTTTACCTCCCCAGTTCCTTTTCAGTATCCTGGTTCCAGTAGTTATGTCTGGATATACTCATAAGTATTTGGTACTAGGATCCACATATGAAGGAGAACATATGTCGTTTTTTTTTTTCTTTTTTCTGATTCTGTGTTACTTCACTTAGTATAACAATTTCTAGTTCCATCCATTTACCTGCAAATTTCAGGATTTCATCTTTCTTAACAGCTGAGTAAAACCCCATTGTATAAATGAACCACATTTTCATTATCCACTCATCAGTTGAGGTACACTTAGGTTGCTTCCATCTCTTAGCTTTTGTGAAAAGAGCAGCAACAAACATGGATGTACAAGTGTCTCTGCAATAGGATGAATTCTTTGGAAATATGCCAAGGAGTGATATAACTGGGTCAAACGGTAGGTTCATTTGTAGTTTTCCAAGAGTTCTCCACACTGTTTTCCATAGGGGTTGAACTAGTTTGCTTCCCACCAGGAGTGGATGAGTGTCACCCTTTCCCCACATCCTTTCCAACATTTGGTATCATTTGTTCTCCTGACATTAGCCAGTCTGACTGGGGTAAGATGAAATCTTAAAGTGGTTTTAATTTGCATTTCCCTAATTACTAGAGATGCTGAACACCTTTAAGATGATTCTTAGACATCTTTATTTCTTCTTTTGAAAACTCTTTTGTCAGCTCCTTAGCCCATCTTTTAAATGAGTTACTTCCTTTCCTTATTCTTTGTTTTTTGAGTTCTCTCTATATTCTGGATGTTAAACCTCTGTTAGATGTGTTGCTGGTGAAGATTTTCTCCCATTCTGTGGGTTTTCTTCACTTTCTTGGTTGCTTCTTTTGATGTACAGAAGCTTTTTGGTTTAAAGAAGTCCCACTTGTTGATGCTTGACCTTGTTTCCTGAACAATTGATGTCCAGTTTAGAAAATCTTTTCCTACGTTTACATCTTGTAGGTTATTGCCAATGTTTGATTCTAACAGTTTCAGTTTCAGCCTTCACATTAAGGTCTTTGATTCGATTGGAAGTGATTTTTGTGCAAGATGAAAGAAAGGGGATTAGTTTCATTCTTCTACAAGTGGAGATCCAGTTTTGCCAGCACCATTTTCTGAACATGCTGTCTTTCCTACAGTGAATGTTCTTGGCCCCTTTGTCAAATATCAGATGGCAGATGGCTGAAATTACATATACTCATATTTGTGTCTTTGATTTTGTTCCATTGATCTACGGGTCTATTTTTGTGCCAGTACCATGTTGTTTTTATGACTATAGCTCTGTAATACAGTTTAAAATTTGGTATAGTAATCCCCCCAGCATTGCTCTTAGTGCTCAGTGTTGCTTTGGCTATCCGAGGTCTTTTGTGCTTCCATATGAATCTAAGGATTTTTTTCCAATTCTGTAAAGAATGTCATGGGATTTTGATTGGCATTGCATTGAATCTATAAATGACTTTTGGTAGGATGGTCATTTTCAAAATATTCATTCTTCCAATCCATGAGCATGGGAGGTCCTTCCATCTTCTGATGTCTTCCTCAATTTCTTTCTTTAAAGAGTTAAAATTTTCCTTGTAGAGCTCTTTAATGTCTTTGGTCAGGTTTATTCCAAGATTTTTTTTTTTCAGCTATTGTGAAGGGGAGTGTTTCCATGTACTCTCTCTTAATTGCTTGTTATTGGTATATAGAAAAGCTACAGATTTTGTAGATTGATTTTGTAACCTCCCACTTTACTGTATTAATCTTTTCCAGGAGTTTTCTGGTGGAATTTTTGGCATCTCTTAGATATACTATGATATTGTCTGCAAAAAGGGATAATTTGATCTCTTTTTTTAAACCAATTATTATTCCTTTAATTTCCTTCTCTTGTCTTATTGCTTGTGCAAGAGTTTCAATCACTCTGTTAAAAATGAGTGAAGACTGTGGACAGTCTTGCCTGGTTCCTGATTTTCAGGGGAATACTTATAGTTTTTTTTTTTTTTTTTTTCCATTTAGATGATATTGGCTGTGGGTTTGTTGTATATGGCTTTAATTATGTTGAGGTATGTTTCCTCCATTCCAATTCCCTCTAGGACTTTGAACATAAATGAGTGTTGAATTTGGTCAAAGGCTTTCTCTGCATCTATTGGAATGACCATGTGGTTCTTGTTTTTTAATCCATTTATATGATTTACGACGTTTATTGACTTACATATATTAAACCAAACCTGAATCTCTTGAATAAAGCCAACTTGATCATGGTGGATGATCTTTTTGATGTGTGTCTGTATGCAGTTTGCAAATATTTTATTGAGAATTTTTGCATCTATGTTCATTAAGGCTATGGGTATATAGTTTTCTTTTTTGGTTCTATCTTTACCTAGCTTTGGTAGTAGAGTGATGCTGGCTTCATAGAATGAATTTGGAAATTCTCCATTTCTATCTTTTTGAATAAATTAAGTAGTATTGGATGTAGATCTTCTTTAAATGTCTGGTAGAATTCTACTGTAAATCCTTCTGGTGCTGGGCTTCTTTTAGTCTGGAGGTTTTATATTGCTGTTTCAATTTCCTTATGTGTTATGGGTATGTTTAAGCTACTGATCTCTTCTTGGTTTAGTTTTGATGGTTCCCATATTTTAGATACCCATCCATTTCTTTTAGGTTTTCAAATTTAGTAGCAACCAACCCTGCATCTTTGAAATATGATGTTCTGGATCTCTTTTTGTCTGTTGTGATGTTTCCCCTTTCATCTCTGATTTTGTTTATTTGTAGGTCCTCTTTCTTTCTTTTGGTTAATTGGGCTAGCAGTCTTTCAATCGTCTCTAACTTTCAAAGAATCATCTCTTGGATTTGTTGAGTCTTTGTTTTGTTTTCTTTATTTCTATTTCATTAATTTTTGCTCCAATTTTTGTTATTTCTTCTTGTCTGCTGGGTTTGGGTTTCATTTGTTGCTGCTTTTCAAATGTCTTGAATTGCAGTGTTAAGTCATTTATTTGTGTTCTTTCTGAACACTATTCCCCTTAATCAATTTATTAAAAATAAAAAAATAAAAAAAGGGAAGAAAAGAGATCATGCTCCAAAAAACAAGTTAGCTCCACCAAACTGCCCCCCTCCCAAAGCTCTAGCCAGGCCTATGTGAATCAAGCTTGTCCTACCCAGTGCGATATTCAGGCAGTGGCACACTCTGCCCCATGAGCCTACCCTGAAGGTGTAGGGGCAGTAGAGTGTCAGTTTCGGGTCTCAGCAGGTTAATCCAACCAGACAAACTGTTGGGTTAAAGTCCAGAAATTCTTTCCATGTTTTCTGCCCATTGGCTGAGCACATACAAGCTTTCAAGATCTTGTAAGATTTCAATGGGTAGGAAGGGGCAGAGCAGGAAGGTGGTAGTCGAGAAACTTGAGGTCATTTAAGCTTTTTCCTTGGCTAAAGGGTCTGGACATAGACTTAAAAGAAAGGTTGGGGTAGATAGACTAGAGGTTTCTTGGAAGAGATAAGCAGGCCCAGAGGAACAAGAGCTGAGATGTACCTTGGAAGCCAGTTCTTCCTGCAGAAGGGAGTTGACTCCTGGGTGGAGAGTGGTGAGTTCTTCCAGTACCATGAAGACAAAAGCAGAGGGAGTCCTGAGGTTGGTGCCAAATGCGAGGCAGGTACATACAGTTAAGACTAAGCCAAATCCTATCTGTGCACACTGGCTCTGCAGAGTGCTGCAGGAGATTCCTGCCATGAACCAAGTCAAGTTAATCATCTGGGTCTGGGTGGTGGAAAGGGGATCACATTTTTGTTTTCAGAGGGATGAGGTGGGAAGAGTGGCCATGATCTAGTAAAAAGAGACCTGCAAAAAGGAGAAATACTTAGAGAACATTTAAATACACACACATTATACATATATATATGTAATACATAATATAATATATAATATATAAATAAATAAATAAATAAATAAGGAAAATAATAAATAAATAATAAATAAATCAAATTTAAAGTGAGACCTCTGTCTTCTCTGGTATCAGCTTAAGAATCACAGTCAGGTTGTTACTTTTATTTTTGAAGAAAAGATGTAAAAGTTTCTTTCAATAGTTCAGAAGGCAAGTGTACCCACTTTTAAAAACAGAATGGCAGAAAGAGAATAGGAAAGAAAGTCAGAGGTTAAAGGACAGAGTGGGAAAGAATTTTCAAAAATAAAATTAACAAGATGGCTGTTCAAGGAAGAGCTGTGAAAAGGACAGAGTGGTCCAAAGTCTGTCAGTTAAGTAATGATTCAACTTTTAAATTATTCCCTTGCTCTTATTTTTGGGTGTTTGTTCAACTCTAGGTTTGGGGGAAACCTGACCCTTTAACAAGAGCCAGTAGGAAATATAGGATCCCTTCCCTCCCTGCAAGGCCTGCTTTCACTAGCGGCTCCACCACTGTCTCAATGACTGTATGTTGGAAGAGTCCTCCATGTTTGTTAACTCAGGATGACAGGGTAGCCTCCTTCTGTGGTCATTGGGCTTATGATCACTGTAGCATCTTTAGGCTTTCCACATCTCTAAAATGTTTTTCAACTATTTTGTGTACATAGCTCAGTGCCCCTCTTTGCCTTTACAGTTTCCACTTGATATGGAGGTGTAATGACAATGTCTTTCATGACTAAGATTTTTTTTTCTCGTCATTTCCAATCTATAATGGTCTCGTGAATGTCTGCCAGAGCTGCTGGCCCTCCAGGGAGACACCAGTGTGGATTGCTTCTCTTCCTTCTCCATCTGCGCTTTGCTGGCAAACTTACTAACATTGAGTGAAGCTAGAGGAGGAGCACTTTCTGTTTATTCATTAATAATTTCCACTTCTGAAACACACTGTAAGTTTATTAGCAAGATGTCTATCTGGTTGTACTTTCCACTGGAAGAGGGACATTTAAAGCAGGCATTTTGAACTGGTAGTCAAAGACTACCACCTCACCCTCCAGCCTCTGCTCCTCACACATCTGGCAGGACACTGGGAGCTGCCATTTTAGGAGAACAGCAGAGGCCTGCCATAGTACTAGTAGCAGGCCAAGACCCCCCCCCAAATTCATTTATTATTATTTTTAATTTTGTGTGTGAGTGTATTGCCTGCATGTGTATAAGTGCATCCATGTAGTGCAATTCCACAGAAGTCAGAAGAGGGTGTCAGATTTCCCTGGGACTGGAGTTACAAACAGTTGTTAGGCACCATATGCGTGCTGGGAACTGAACCTGGGTCCCTTGCAAGAGCAGACAGTGCTCTTAGCTGCTGAGCCATCTCTCCAACCCCTGAATTTTTTTAACACTGAAATTTCTTTGAAAAATGTGTTCAAACAATTATTCCTTAAAGGTTCTTCATATCTGCCTGAAGTGGTTACTTTATTATGACCTCCTGACTTATTTCTTTGGGTTGATCCTGAACCTTTAACATGAATAAGTTTGAAGGGCTCAATCCTAAACTGCCCATCAATGTAACCTCTGAACCTATGGCTCAGGGAACATAGTTCAACAGGTGGAAGAAAGAATATTAATGCATCCCTCAACTCTCATCAGTGAAGTTTCTTAAGACAACATATGGTAATTAAATCAGAGAGCCATTACTGGCCAAAGTGCACACAATAGGAGACTTTGGAGTATGTATTCCTGAAATGGACACCTATATCAAAGCTTGGCCACCCAATGCTCAGGGACCATTGCAGAAGAGCAGACGGAAACATTGTAAGAGACAGAGGTGCTGAGTGACCACAAGGAAACAGACATCTGGGAAGTTGTTGTATGAATTAATTCACAACAATGGCAATAACATGCACAAGACCCATGCAAGCTCAAGCCAGGCAAAATCCCAGCACTGAAGTGGGGAAGGAGGGAAGAAACCCCATCTTTAGCTGAGGAACTATTGGCAGCTGATACCTACTGCAAAAGAGAGAGTTGGTTTTTCTTGAGTATGTGATGCTAGATAGATTAACCAGGCTATAGTGGTCATTCACAAACTGAAGGACAATTGGGAATGCAAACTTGACATGATAGGCCTTCATGTATATGATAGAATACATGAAATCCAGTGATGTGGGGAGCTAGAAGAGAGGGGCAGATATGGGAGGTGATCCAAATATCATCAAATATATTGTATGAAATTGGCAAAAATTCTGTTAAAAACAAGGACTGGTATCTTTTGCAATCATCATATATTGAATTACCATTTATATTTTTCCAACCATGTAAATCTGGTTAATGTTAGAGGAAAAAAAATTGAGGCTTTCTGAGCTGGAGAGACTGCTTAGTGACTGCTCTCACAAAGGATCTGGGTTCAATTCCCAGCATCCAAATGGTGGCTAACAACCATCCAACACAGATGCACTTACACACATGAAGGCAATACACTCATACACTAAAATAAGAATAATAAATAAAATATTTTTTGAAACTAGATTGCATTATGAAATAGGGACAGAAAAAATACCACAGTATTTTTCACAACACAATTTTATTGATTTTTTGTGAATTTCATACAGTATTTTATCGTATTTTTGAGAACCAATAGAGCACATCCAATTAAAATACTAAACATGTCAGTTACCTAAGTGCCTTTAAAATAATTTCTGTAACTTATATATGATGTGTAATAATAATATTGTATTTGTGATCTGTTAAAAGACAAGCACTTCAGGCTATTATTTCATCGTATGGTGCTAAAGAGTATAAAAGGCCAGGTTTCATTTTTAATTATATTGTTAATTCCCAGTTATGCATTCAAAACTAACCATTAGGCCAGGCACAATGTGATACACCTGCAACCCCAATCCTCAAAATTGGAAGGTGGGAGGATTGGGAGTCCAACTTTGTCCTCGGGAACACTTTGAGACTATAAAATAATAATAATAAGCCGGGAATGGTGGCACACGCCGTTAACCCCAGCACTTGGGAGGCAGAGGCAGGCAGATCTTTGTGAGTTCAAGGCCAGCCTGGTCTACATAGTGAGTTCTAGGACAGCTGGGGCTACAGGGAGACCCTGTCTGAAAAAGACCAAATAATAATAATAATAATAATAATAATAGTAATAATAATAATAATTCTGAGGACATTTTTATCTTGAACCTAAAAGAAAACCGATTTGCTGTTTTTTGTCATGAAAGTCATTTTTAATGACTATAAACTTCATGAAAACAGATCTTGCCTCCCCCAGGAATAAACATACACAGTTGCAGAGTAACGAGATTCATGTCCAAATTCACACTCACATAAATAAACATTTTACCGAAAATATTAGTAAAACTGGTTTTCTTTATTTAAACCATGACCAATATGTCATTTAAAAGATGGTTTCACAAGCCTTTGGATGATCTTGCCCATTTATGCATGTTATCTACATATGAATGACCACAGTCAATCATTTCATGTTTAATCTAAAAGGAGAATGAAACTTCCCATCCAGGCATTTAAAACAAACTACACACAGGAACATTTTATTGGAACTACACTTTGCAATTCAGTATATGAGTTTAACAGAAAGGAATAACAATTCTTTAAGGTAGAGAAAGTAATTTAAAGTTTTATAATAGATCAATTCAAAAGCAATCAGAAGCACTTAAGTCCTAACTATGAATCAAACTGAAAGGAATTCTAGTGACTATATTTTTTTTTGACAAATTACAAACTTTAAGTTAAGAAAATGTAACTCCCATATAACTACCCAAATTAAGATACAGAATATTTCCATCAATTTCAACATTTTCTCCCTCCCCTCCCTGGAGTCTATCCTCAGACTCATGGGCAAATGCTTGTCTTATATATATTAGTTTTTCCCTTTTTAAAACTATGTGTAAATATAGTCCTATAATCCTTCTGCACTTCTGAGTTCGGATTCCTTCTGCTAGGATGTTTCTGTCTTCATGCTTTGCGAATGAATACCACTTTCCAGACTATTATTGAGGAGCATCACACATTGCTTAATGACTCTTCTGTTAATGAACATTTGAGTCCTCTTTGTTTTGTTGATAAACACACACACACATATAGTTTTTATTTTCTGATATAAGTTTTTATTGAATTTTTGTACGTTTCATACTAAATGTCTCAATCTTCTTTATACCTCCTCCCCCATTTGCACTCCCTCATAGACCCCCCCCCCAATGTAGTTCATCCACTCTGTCATAAATGTTAGGGCCTATGGAGTTTTATATATAAATATTTTATGTACATCTTAACAGAAGACTGTTACTTAAATGTATAGAAATAGAGCTTCAAAACCATAGATTGATATATGTGTGTTTACATTAATTGCACAGTATATTTTCTGATATGGTTTTGTTATTTTAAGCTGCTACTGCTGAGCTAGAGAGATGAACAGGGAACTCAACAGACACAAAATTGTCTCTTCCCTTGACCCCTCATCTACAAGAATTTTTGTTCTGTAGTTTGTTTTCAGTGAAATTAACTTCCTTCCTTCCCTTCCACACACTCTTTTGTCTAATGTCAATTTGCCAACTATTTTATTTCTGTTTGGGGTTGTGAGGGACATCTGTTTCTAAGGGGCCAGGGATATGGTCCAGCAGATAAAGTTCCTTACAGCCAAGCCTGATGACCTGAGGTGGATACATGAAACCCACGTGCTAAAAAGAGAGAACTGATTCCCATAAGCTATTTATTGTCTGACATCCAAAAGTGTTCTATGGTACATTCACAAACTGTGGAGGGAGGAGAGGATAAATGTAAAAATATTAAAAAGAAACAAAAACATGAAAGCAGAAGTTGGACTATTTGAAGAGGAAAAGTAGGAAGAAGGAACTGGAACAAGATAGTAATGGGGAACAAACATGAACAAAATTGTGTCTGTTTATACATATGAAGACATGAAATGTCCACAATGAAGCAAATTGTGAAGATTCCAGTTAGCTATGGTCCAAAAAAGTAAGGACACATATCCAATGATGGGATTTTGATGACTGAGCTAATCGTTCAGCATGCCGTGTGATTCCTCACAAAGGTTAAAAAGTAATGCATGAGAAGCATTGGTGCCTCTTCAAACCTGTAATTTCATTTACTAATCTCAGAGCATAAATGACACTAATTCTGGAAGCCTGAGGATGGTGTGATCAACATCAATGGGATGGAAAACATCTCAGTTATGGAGAGCTTTAGTGTGAAACCTTGGATTTCTAAGACTATCAGAGGCATCACTGTACAAATGCAAAAGTATCTGCTTTTCAGCCTCTACACCTTCAATGGTTATCTCTTTCCTTAAAGCTGACCCAGAGTGCCTGCTCAGAAGTCTAAAGTTAAAGACAGCATGGAGGATGAACTACCTAATCTTTCGGTATGATGGAATCCAGACAATGGTCCTATCTCAACACCCTTGGTCTCACATCTACCACTGGATTCACACCAGTGAAAATTGAAATATAATGGCCATTGTCTGAAGTCAGGTCCAGAAATCAGTTTCAATTAACCATTATTCCAGCTCGAAAATCCTCTAGTCTGGGCTGTCTTATGTTGCTTTGAGCTGGTAGAAAACATGCTGCAACAAACCTTAAACCATGAAGCTCACCTCCTGGATATTATGAGTCCAGAACTGCATACAAATCTGAGCTGTCTATGGAAGAAGGGGAGGAAAGATTGCAAGAGCCAGGAGAGGAGGTGCATGACCACATGGTAACAGAGTCTTACAGACTCCTGGGGCCTTGCTCATATGAACCGACAGCAATGGCCACAGCATGCACAAGACCCACGGAAATTCAAAACCCAGCATACAATGGGCAGTAGGCCCCAATCTCAGCCACATAACTACTGACAGATGATTACTGCTGGGTGAGGAAGAGTTGATCTTCTTTAAGAGAGAGTTTCCATGTAGGTTGACTAGGGCCCAGAGGATGAACTTGCAGTGAGAACTTCTGATTACAGTAACTTGACTCCATAGGCCTTAAAATATATGATAGAATGAATGAAAACTGGTGGCTAGACTATGGGGGAGTCTGAATAGGGGAGGGGGTATAAAGATGATTAAGATGTGTTTTGTGAACTACATTAAAAATTCAATAAAAATGTACATTAAAATAAAAATATTACATTTCTGTGATTGTCATACAATATCATTTGATGCTCTATAGAGCCTCACTCTCAATCACACCTTCCCCCACTACCTTTCCCCCACCCAATTCAGTGTACTCCTTATATATACAATACTGTTTGTGAAGTCTGATTAGAATTCCCACATGTCCCTCAGTGTGTGTAGATCCACTGGAGCTTGGGCAGTCTATCTAGAGTACCATCCCTGAAAGAGACTGTTTTTGCCCCTTTCAGCAGCTATTAATTGCTAAAAGTTCCTTAAGTTAGGCTGGGATTTCTTACCTGCTTCCCCATATCTGTGCTAGGATTTTGTCTGGTTTGAGCTTTCATGAACTTATGCATGCTGTCACCTTTGCTGTGAGTTCATATGACCAGCTGTTTGGAAAACTGTTTGCTTGTGGTCATCCAGCAGCCCTGGCTCTTACAGTCTTTCTGCCTCCTCTTCTGCAATGTATCCGAGCCTTGGGAGGTAGAAGTTTGATATAGGTGTCGTATTCAGACATGAGCACTCTACAGCCACCTGTTCTCTGCAAGTTGGCCAGTTGCAGGTTTCTGTTTTTATCACCATCTGCTGCATAAGGAAATCTCTTTGATGGAAACTGAAAGGTGCATTTATCTTAAGGCATAGAGGTTGCACTGAAACTGTGTCGCTTAGTGCTAAGTGTCTCAGAGATAATTTTCTCTGCATTTAACCAGTTATGAAACTCTGTCGGTCACCAGATATTGCAAAAAGAAGTTTCTTTGATTAGTGATTAGAGGTACACTTGGCTGTTAATATAAAGATGCATATTTAAAATACAGTAAGAAATTGTCTGGCATGTGGCACAAGTGCTTTTCTTTCTGGGATCTAAGACTTCCTCAGCCATGTATGTTTGGCTGTGTTTACAGTGCCAAATTTAAGCTCCCTCCCATTGAACTAAAAAAACAAAACAAACAAGAACAAGAACAACAACAATAAAAAGAAGCAAGAAAACAAATGACCCAATTGAAAAATGGGATACAGGGGCTGGAGAGATGGCTCAGCAGTTAAGAACACTGACTGTTCTTGCAAAAGACCCAGGTTCAAATCCTGGCACCCACATGGCAGTCAACAACTCTCCATAATTCCAGTTCCAGGGGATCCAATATCCTCATCTGTCCTCTGCGTGCATTGCACAATACAGGTGCACTTACCTACATGCAGGCAATACACGCACACACATAAAATAAAAATAATAAATAAAATATTTTAAAAAAGAAAAATGGGCTATGGATCTAACAGAGTTCTCAAAAGAATAAATAAAAGTGGCCCAGAAACACCTTAAAAAGTGTTCAATATCCTTTGTAATTAGGGAAATACAAATCAAAACCAGTTTCATATTTCATCAAATCCCAGTTAGAACGGCTAAGATAGGGATCAAATATCACCAAATTCTGGCATGGATAGGGGAAAGATGAACCTTCATTCATTGTCTGTGGGATTGCAAACTGGTACAACTACTATGGAAATAAGTATAGAGAACTCATTAAAAAACTAAATATAAATCTATCATATAATCCAGTCATACCACCCCTTGGAAATACCCAAAGGCTCATCCTTCCTCTGGTATACTTGTGCGGCTGTTTGTGGCTGCACTAACGATAACTAAGAAATGGTAACAACCAAAATGTTCCTTAACTGATTAAAGTGTGGTGCATTTACATAACGGAGCTCTACGCCGTAATAAAGAAAAATGAAATCATGCAATTTTCAGGTAAATGAATGGAACTAGAAACAGTTATACTAAATGAAGTAACACAGACTCTGAAACTCAACCAATGCATGTTCTCTCTCATTGTGGATCTTATCTCCAAATCCTTGGATGTGAATATATATCTTGATGAAACTAAGGAGCCAGGCAAATGGAAAGACTCTATGAGAATTAAGAGGAAGAAAGAGTGTGAGAGGGGGCAGTAGGAGACAACTTCTTACTAAAGCTGTTTACTATTTCTTACATTCCACTCTGCACTCACCACATGCTCTGGACACAGTCTCCGGCCTTCCTAGATCTCTGTACGGTGGAAGTACTTCAGGAGCCTCTTTCTTAGGAAAGCACCCACTCTCATAAGCATTTTCTCCCTCAGTACACCTACACTTCAATAACAATTTCACATTCCTATCCAAAATCTGCAGACTCAAACAGTATTCCATCCAAGGAGCGTAGTTCTGAACTGCCAGCTTCTTTGAGCAACCTAGATTGTACAGTCAATTCGTGGCACCTCACAGAGACACCAGTAACAAAGCTGAGAAACTGAGCCATGTGCTTCTGTTGTTCGACTTCCTGATGCCCATGCAGCTGTGGTGGAGGAAAACAGTCCTATCAACATAACACTGACAGTTTCCCGAGTAGGACTTGTGTGTGAACTACCATATACGATATCATCATTACATATGACATCAATTATAACACCTTGCAGTCCCTCCTACTGCCTTTCAAGAAAAGTACACATACTCATTCAAGGGTATGTACTTTTCCTGGAAATGAACAATATAGGGAGCACCAGTTGGTAAAGAATCAACCTTCCAAGCTGGGCGTGTAGCGCAGGCCTTTAGTTCCAGCACTAGGGAGGCAGAGGCAGGTGGATCTCTATAAGTTCAAGGCCCCCCTGGTCTACAAGGTGAGTTCCAAAAGACCAAAAAAAAAAAAAAAATCAACCTTTCAGAACAATCCAAAAATAGAGAAGCATCTATTAGAGGGTAAAAAAATAAATTACCTTACAATATAAGATTTTACTTCCTGCCCAAATGCAAGAGAAAGAGAAAGTTGGCACATAAAGCTGACTCACATATTAAGGTTTATTTTAAGTAGACACAAATAATCAGGCAGAAAATGGAAAGTTGACAAATGAGAAACATATCTCCACTTGAGGATTTCTTGTTCAACACCATGTACAGCAGGATGACAACCTTTTGTCTTCCTTTCCGATGTTGCATCATTATGGCAGTCATTATAAGCAGTCACATAAACAGTAATATTCAAGACAGTGAATAACAAGAAAGGAATATTCATTCTGACAAAACATTTAGCTAATAGTTTATATAAGATGATTTCTAACTGTAAGCCCAAATTTATATATCATGCCAATAGAAAAAAAATTTCCAGGGTCTATTGTGATCAAACTTATGTACAGAAATACCTTATTCACTATAAAATATATAGATTGCTCTGCCTTGGTTTTTTCATTGGTTGAACTATATCAAGAAATTTTAGATGTAGAGTAGGCTAACACTGTGATTTTGCATCTAGAAGCTGACAGAAATGTAATTTTCCATATCACTAGTCGTTAATGAGTTCAAACTGACCTGCATTCCATCTAGGCACAGGTGGAACCTGTAATAACTACTGTCAGAATTGCTGGTAGTTTAATTTAATATTCTCTTTTTGTTTGAATGATGCTAATGGAAACAGTTATTCTGTCAGTGAACTTACTTACTTACAGTGAATAGTGAAGGTTTACCTAGATTTGGAGATTGTACTTGAGTCAGAATTGTAATTTGATTGTTTTTTAAATTCAGAATCTCTGTATGCAGACAAGTCTTGAGACACTTTCAGAGAAATTTAAATGCTGTGTGTGCTGTAAACACTTGAAAAAAAAACAAGACCACAAATTATGCCTCAGACAAAAAGTAGCGTGTATTGAGGACACCTAGAGATCAAGCTAGAATACAAAACATAGATTAGGTTGGTTTCACATTTGGGTCTGTACTGGTTCCTTCCAGATGGCAATTGCAGGACCTTTTGCCCTATCTGTGTTGCTGAATCTAAATTTAGAATTACCTCTGCTATGATCAATATTGTGTAATGATAGTTTCTTTTTCTAGCATACACTGCCACCAGGAAAGTCAGAAGGTTATTTGTGTAAGGTCATTTGTCCATGTAGTTGTAACGAACAGCATTACTGAACTGTAATTCACTGTTGGCTCTCTTGTTGAGACTAGAATTTCTCAGAAATTTTCATCACATTGGTCAGTCAGGCAACAAGTGGACTATTTAATGCTAGATAAAATGAGGACAACTATTCCTCATGGGATTCAGAATGGTGCTAGGTTTCTCTTTCAAAAATATTTAAATTTTAACATACATTTAAGCATAAGAATTGTGCATATTGATAGATCTTTTTAATGCATATATATTATAATGTTACGCAAATATGGTTAAGCAAATATATCATTAAACAGTTTTTATAGCCTTATAGTTACAAACTTTCCAAAATGAATCCTTCTATCTTTTTGGAATAGAGGATACATTATTTTTTGATTTAGTAAACCTGCTAATAGAGTAGACATCAGAAATTCCTTCTTCTGTGCTTCTAATATCTGTTCCTTAATGGCTCTGCATCTTTTTCTCTCCCCAGTGTACAGAAAGCACCATTCTACCTCACGTGCCCACGAAATCAATGATTTTAGATTCCTCATTTGAGGGAGACCATGCCACATTTGTCTTCCTGTGCCTGATTTTCTTTGCTTAATATGATTATGCACAGTGAATTACAGCTCAGTAATTCTCTATGCATGTTTTTGACACAATTTCATACTTCTATTTATAATTAACATCCCAATGTTGTTTTGTGGCCCATTTTCTTTATTTATTCATCAGCTGACAAAGACATGGATTGTTTCTACTTCTTGGCTTTTTTGTATAATGACACAAGTGACATGAAGGTACAGATTTATCACTGGTATACTGATTTTGTTTCCTTTAAATATGTGACACCTTCCCACCCTTCCCTGCCTGCTCATGTGTCTAATGCTGGTAGCACTATTTTCAAAAGTTCAGATAACCTTAAGAAGTTTGATTACTGGGGCCAGCCTTTGAAGATTATACCTGGGCCCCAGTTCTTTCTGTACTCTTTCCTTCAGTTATGAGTAGAAGAGTTTCATATATTTCCACTTTCGTGATGTTTTGCCTAAACCCATAGGGCCAAATAACCATGGAGAGACCCTCTGAAGCTATGAGCCAAAATAAACGTTTCCTCCTTTAAGCTGTTTATATAAAATATTTTGGACAGCACTTCAAAAGTTACTAGTACAGAAAACTATATCATTACATTCTATGTCAGTTTTACTGTTAAATTTTTAAAAACCACATTTTTAAAAAATATTATAATGCCTATGTTAATTTGCATTCCCTAAATCAGTGAGGAAGAATTCCCTCACTACATTCCCTGGTGCTTTTAATATCTTTTTTTGTATATGTGACTGGCTTGTCCTTTGTAGCCATGCTGCCCTTAAAACTTGCAATGATCCTGTCACAGACTAATGGTTGCTGCAATTACAGCTGTGCACCTGCATGACTTACTATTTGTCCTTTTGGTAATATCAGTGGCACTTGGGGTGAGATGAAATCTCATTGTGATTTTGAATTGCATTTCTCCCATTCTTAATAGTGTTGAAATTCTTTTCATGTATTGGTTGGCCATTTGTATGGCTTTTGTTCTGTTTATGTTTATTCCCATGACCCTTCTACATTGGGGAGCTGCAGAGCATCAAAACTCCATCATGTGCAGCATTGTGTCCTACAAAGGATCTATACCACTAGCAACTTTCCATGTTTTTAAAAATATTTTATTATTTTTATTTTATGTGTATGAGTGTATTGTCTGCATGAATGTAAGTGCACCCATGTCGTACAATGCCTGCTAAGGTCATTTACGGACAGTTGTTAACCACCATGTGGGTACTCAAAATGGAACCTCGGTCCTCTGCAAGAGCAGCCAGTTCTGATCTCTCCCCAGCCCATCCTTTACATATTTCTTAACTGAGCTCTCCTATCCCTGCCTTTTGGTTTCTAGTGCCATTGAGTATTTAGAGTTCAATATAAATGTCAAGAATCAAGCTTTAGTGGAATATGTAGTTTGAAAATATTTTCTCTCATTTTATAGACTTTCTTTCACTGCCTTGTTGTTTAAGACTACTGGAGACATGAACAAATAAATGTCTACCTACCCCAGATAGAAAGCCAACAACAGAGCAAAGCAACGATTCCACCAATATTCAAATCAATGAACTGGTGAGTTTATTGGGAATACTTACGGGAGTATGGGAGCTGCGTTACACAGAGGAGCAGGCACCGCAAACCAGTCCACCTCCAAACTGGTGGTGATTCACAAAAGCTGGAACCTGGGAGCTTTCTCTGTGACTTTCTGGAAGCTGAGTTGTCAGAGAGTCTCTCGTCAGCAGTCCGTATTGCTTATGTAGCCTTAGGAATGGTGGGACTTGTGAATCAGCTGTTTCAGGAACTTCCTGAGACTTGTAGATATTTCATTCCTGTGTTAGGAGAGATTTTCTTAAGAATGTTTCAACTCAGAGTAAATTCCTGCGCATGTACTAATTTTTTTTTCTTTTATGTTCAGCGCCTTTTAGCTTGATGTATTCTTGTTAGTCTATTTTTGTTACTCTTTCCTTGGTTTGTGGAGCTTACCCAAATTATTCTTGCCAATGTCAAAGTCTTAAGCTTCTAGTATTTTTGTTCCTTTCCTTCTGATAGTTTTATACCTCCATATCTTACATTAAGTCTTTAATTGTTATTTAAATTATTTTTGTAACATTGTTCTCCCAAATATACAGAGATAAAAGTATAGGTTGATGAGATATATAATGAGACTAAGCAACTTACATTTTTATGTAAAAATTCCAAAGTAAATTGAAATGAAAACACATAAAAGTGATTTGTCACCACATCACATTCACATGGCAGAAATAGCAACGGACAAAATGAGGACTGATATAATACCATAATATTGGATAGGAATCAAAATTATAAATGGTACCAATACAAATTAGTGAGCAAACAGAGAGAATAGAAAAATCTTCCATGTACACTAATTGTATTTTGTGTATAAATTTCCACCTCAAGGACACAGAATAACTCCTCACTTGGTTTATCAGCTAGACACCAGGAAATTCAAAAAATAAGTATTAGTTCTTTTTCTTGATCCCTTGTTGCCTCAATTCTTACGAAATCCACTAAAAGAATCCCGACAAGAAACATAGAACTTAGTGCATCAGGAAGGAAGGGTTCATTGCAGAATAAGCCAGGCATGAAATCAATACTGAGTGTGAACACCGGCCACTAAGACCACTGCCTCAATACGAGTGCTACAGAATATAAACCTTTTTCTATAATCACTAGAACAAAACCTTTCCTCTAAGGTCTTTGTATCATCTAAGTGATCTCTAGCTCTGCTGAATCTGACTTTCCCTGACTTTTACAAGAGTAGGTTCTGTGATATATATTTTGAAATGCATAGGGTATATTTAGTTTTGGCTTTTAATTTGTTTTGCTTTTTGCTAGAATGCCTCCTGCATTACAATGATCATTTAAAGTTTAGGACTTCATGTTACCTTGTCCAGATAGTTATTTTTTAATAATTTTCAGGCAACTCGTGAGATCATGTTAGCCTTGGAGGTCACTTTACTTCCAACAGCTAGAAAAATGACTTGGGTCTTAACCTTCTGATCATTAATTAAAGTCCAGCTGTGCCTGTCCTTTACTTAACAGGCTGCTGAACATGAAGGAGGGATCCAGCCCCAATCCTGCACGTCTGATAACATCTCTGATAATATATAGTACTATTTGTATTATATTAATGTATTATATTATATTATAATTATATTATAAATGATAACGTGATGGGACCTAGCTATATATCATAGTATACATAAGATTTGAATAAAGGAGAAACAACTCTGTGGTGGAGGAAACTGACACCTTCTCAGCTAAATAACCAAGGTTAGAATGGCAGTGGTGATCAATCATGCTGATAGTGTGAACTCTGCAGAGGCTTAGAAATGATACTCCGAAAGAAGGTACTTTAGTGCAATGTCTCCTTTGAAGTATGAATTCAATGTCAGAACAGAGATTTCTCTTTAGGTCAATTCATAGCTCCTAAAAATGTATCCTCCCTTTAAAATTGGCACATTTTCCTTTTTCTTCTTGCTATAAAATCATAGACTTCTGAATCTCTTTTTGGTCATAGTACGAATTATTTTATTCTTGTGATGTCCTTCTGCCAGTATTAATGTGTGCTTTTTTTCTTGTTAATATGCTGTTGGTGCATTACTGCATTAGTCTCAATTATTAAATACCAAAGGGGTGGAAGGAAGAAAATCTCTCAACTATTGAAAATCTACATTTGGAATAATTTCTTTCCAACAAATCCCAATTCAGAAATGTTCTCCAAATATGAGGCTACTATGTTCGAGTCCTTAAGATAAAAGAGATCCCAAAAGTTCCACAAGAAAACTCCTAGAACTGATCAACACTTTCAGTAAAGTGGCAGGTTATAAAATCAATCTACAAAAATCAGTAGCCTTTCAATATACCAGTAATAAGCAATTGGAGAAAGAATACAGGGAAATGTTCCTATTCACAATTGCTGTAAAAAATTAAAATATCTTGGAATAAATCTGATGAAAGACACCAAAGATCTCTACAATGAAAATTTTAAATCATTAAAGAAAGAGATTGAGGAAGACACCAAGAGATGAAAGGACCTCCCATGTTCATGGACTGGAAGAATTAATATTGTTAAAATGACTGTCCTACCAAAAGCAATATATAGATTCAATGCAATCCCAATCAAAATCCCCATGACATACTTCACAGACTTAGAAAAATGCATCCCTAACATCATATGGAGACACAAAAGAAATCAGATAGCCAAAGCAACCTTCAGCACAAAGAGCAACACTGGGGGGATTACTATGTCAGATCTCAAAGTACACTACAGAGCCATAATCATAAAAACAGCATGGTACCAGCACAGAAACAAACACAGATCAATGGAACATCATTGAAGATCCAAACCTAGGTACACGCAGTTTCAGCCACCTGATATTTGACAAATGTGCCAAGAACACACAATGGTGGAAAGACAGTATCTTCAACAAATGGTGCTGGCAAAGCTGGATCTCCACAAGTAGAAGAATGAAACTAGAGCCTTATCTTTCAACTTACACAAAAGTCAACTCCAAATGGATCAAAGACCTCAATATGAAACTGGAAACCCTGAAACTATTAGAAGAAAATATTTTAACTTACAGGATATAGGTGTAGAGAAAGATTTTCTAAATTGGACAGAAGTTGTTCAGGATTTAAGGTCAGCAATCAATAAGTGGAACCTCATTAAACTAAAACGCTAAAGAAACAATCAAAAAAGTGAAGAGAAAAGCCACAGAATGGGAAAAAACCTTCACCAGTGACACATCTGACAGAGGTTTAATATCCAGAATATATAAAGAACTCAAAAAACAAAGAATTGAGAAACCAAATGATCCAATAAAAAAATGGGCTAAAGATCTAAACAGAGATTTTTCAAAGGAAGAAATAAAGATGGATAAGACACATCTCAAAAAGTATTCAACATCATTATTAATTAGGGAAATGCAAATTAAAAGCACCCTAAGGTATCACCTTACCCCAATCAGGCTGGCTAGGATCAAGAGAACAATGATACCAAATGCTGGCAAGGATGTGGATAAAGAGGAATGCTCATTCACTGATGGTGGGATTACAAACTTGTGCAGCCTCTATGGAAAACAGTGTGGAGAACTCTTAAGAAACTAAAAATTAACCTAACATACAACCCAGTTATATCACTCCTTGGCCTATACTCAAAGGACTCATCCTATTGTAGAGACACTTGTACAAACGTGTTTGTTGCTGCTTTTTCACAATAGCTAAGAGATGGAAGCAACCTGTGTCCCTCATTAACAAAAATGTGGTATATTTACACAATGGCGTTCTATTCAGCAGTAAAGAAAGATGAAATAATGAAATTTGCAGGTGAATGGATGGATCTAGAAATTATTATACTAAGTGAAATAACACAGACTCAGGAAAACAAATGACATATTTTCTCTCTCATATGTGGCTCCTAGCAACAAATCCTTTTAAATTCTAGGTCCTTTTAACAAGAAGATGCTATACAGCAGTCCTTTCTGAATGAAATAACTACCATCATCACGACTTTGGCTGAGCCTGATAGCTAAGCATAGACACAATTGGGTTTGCTGATGGTTGTGCTCATTCATTAAAGGAGTGCCAAGCAGGGTCACTCACCTGAGTATATACAGCCACTCTTTCTAGCCAACTAGTCCAGCTTTGGAAGACAAAAGGAAAATGAGGAAGAACCCAATAGAGGGATGCTTTTGGAAGCCCTTTTCAAGAAACATCAATGGACTCTCATGTGAACATTTAAAAATTGCCCTGTTCTGACTTTTTTCTAGTTCCTTGTCTAGAACTTGTAATGCTAATTACTCTTGCCTTACTTTTTCTTCACATCTCCTATTCATTATCAAGGACTTTCTTCTTCCCTTAGAAACAAGAGTTGTGCAATTTTGGAGTCTCTTATATATATACCCTCGGAAGGGGTACACTAGTTGCCTCACCCTACGTCACCCTGGCATGGAAGAAGCCAGAGCGGTTGGCATCCATATTCCTTGTTGGCAATTTGGGTAACCCCTTCAGAGGATGGTATGATAAGAATAGGAGGTAGGAATTGGCTAGGCAGTTAGGGTAAAAAGACCCCAAAGAAAAGTAGACAGTTTCTTGGCTAAAAGTCAGAATGTCCTTGGGCCTATTAGCAATATACTCTGTCCCAAAGGCCAACAATGTCAAAAGTATTTGGGAGCTTGTATTTAATCTTTAAAATATTTTAGGGTTACCTCTTCAGAGGGGGGAATGTTAGAGGGGAGGGAGTGGGTATGGATTTGATCAAAACATCTTCTATACATGTATGAAATGCTCAACAAAGTTTTTGTAAAAAAAAATGAAAGAAAGAAGGAAGAAAAAAAGAAAGAAAGAAACAAAGAAAGAAAGAAAGAAAGAAAGAAAGAAAGAAAGAAAGAAAGAAAGAAAGAAAGATCAAAGCACCTAACGTGAAAGAAATCTAAATATATGCTAGTTAGCTAGGCTAAAATCTTAGGATTTGAAAGAAAAGACAAAACCATGAGTTTAAAATATTTTGTCACTGTCAATAAGTTATTAAATTGCACTATACTAATATACAATATTTAAATTGGGAACTGGGGATGAAGAGATGCCTTAGCAGTTCTCAGTACTTTCTGATTTTGCAAAGGTCCTGAGTTCAGTTCCCAACACCCAAGTCCGGTGGTTCATAATCACCTCTGAGTTTGGCTCTAGGATCTAACAATTTTCCAGCATTCCTGGGCACCCAACCACACATGGTATATGGTATAAACACACACACACACACACACACACATACACACACACACACACACACAGCCATAAAGTTTTTAAAATCTTTAAAAAAAAAAAACTTGCATAGAGTCTCTGAATCAACTTCCTAACATTTTTCTAAACTCAGATCTGAAATTTTGAAAACAATGAATAAATAACAAACCAAAACCATGTAATCACAAATGATAAAAGTGCCAAATGGCCAGGAATCCGTTTTCTACAGTAAGTAGATGATATGCGTATATAAAAAACTGTGTATGTTCATATAAGACATGCCTAGCTCTGTTGTATATTTTTGTTTTAAATAAAATACATTAGGAAAAAACATTCTTTTTACAAGATATTTATTTTTACACAGATGATTACTTAATCATAATATGTTTAACTAATTCAGTGTAGGATATTTTTCTTTTACTGATTTAGCACCATTTTACACTTACACGTATATTTCAGGAGATT
Organism: Nannospalax galili; assembly: GCF_000622305.1. Taxonomy (NCBI): domain Eukaryota; kingdom Metazoa; phylum Chordata; class Mammalia; order Rodentia; family Spalacidae; genus Nannospalax; species Nannospalax galili. Next base: position 1,487,955 of record NW_008345699.1, on the reverse strand, counting down.
AGTTTCTGAAATTTGGCGTCCTGAAAGGCTGTTCCATTGTGTAATTACAAGAATATTTAAACCTTCTTCATCTATCCTGACACTGAATTTTTGTCTTTTTAATTTTATTTTGAATCAACATATAATGTGTTTTCTTTCTCTTTCCCCTGATCTCCCGCAATTCCTCCCTAGAGCCTCGAACTCTCAGGCTCATCCTCTTTCATGCCCATGTGTCCTTTGCCCATTCTCAATTCTTCCTCATCACCCAATCTTACCTTTTCTTGGTCTCCATTCTAGATTTTTAGGCTTTACCCACAATTACATCCATATACATATATACACATAATCATTATATGTTATGATCCTTATATGAGGACACAACTCATTTTGGATCTTTGTTCTCCTATAAACATAATACTGTATTTGTAGGTCAACTTCTCTCATTCTCCCTGCCCCACCTGCATTCTCCACAGAATATAGTAACCAACACTCAGTGCTCAGTTTGAGTGAACATCTCTTTTAGATTTCACATATAAATAAAGGCATTGTTTTCTTTCATTTTTCAGCCTAATTTTATTTAACAGTGTCTACTTCCTTATTCATCTATATGCAAATACATCAAAACATAATGACAAATGATAAGTATATATTGTTTTATTTGTCAATTTAAAATATATTCATGGTGTCATAACATTTATACTAAGGCCCAAGGGAGGCACTGAATCAGAACTATAAAGAGTTTATATATTTGTATAAAAGAGTTTAATTGAAGAAATCCTACATGGGATTATGTTCATTCCAGAAGCCATAGGTTACTAAATGGAAAACCAAGTTCCAGGAGTAGAACTGCTCCTTTCTTGTTTTTGGAAGTGGTGTCCCAGATACTCTGGAACAATACAGGTTATTGCCATTTTTCTTGATTGTCCACTGCTGCTTGATGGTAAGAGCCAGTTGCTGAAGACACGTCACATATTGGTCACAGGAAATTAGAAATTAAAAGTAGTACTGATCAGGAAGTTTCCTCCTTGCTGGCTAGCTCTCATTGTGTTATATAGTCTGCTAGGTTGTAGTCATCATCAGTCTTATTCAGCTCTGAACCCCATGAGCTGCAACAATGATAGGCTTAGCAAGATATAAGAGATGGCTCAGCAGTTAAGAGCACTGACTGCTCTTGCAGAGGACCCGACACCCACATGGGGGCTATGAACTATCCTTAACTCCAGTTCCAGAGGAATCCAAAGGCCTCTTCTGACCTCCACAGCATTGCACGACATGGGTGCACTCGTATATATGTAGGCAATACACTAATACACATAAAATAAAAATAGCAAATAAAATATTTTTTAAAATATGCCCATAGGCGCAATAATGGCCTGAATATTATAAACAACTCCTTCCTGACTGGATTTAAAGCCTGCTGAGGAAGAAGCACATATCAGGTACTGCAAATCTGGCTAAGAATGCAGGATTGAGCAACTCACAGGCCATAGGGAGAACCTACTACTATTATTCTCTTAAAAGAACATTGTATCCAATTGTCCTCTAAATTTGTATCTCTCTACTCATAGATTGGTGGTGACTAAGTACTAAGACCTCATCAGGGAAGTTTTTTTTTTTTTTTTCTTTTCTTTTCTTTTGTGTGTTCACTGGATAGTAGTTTATGTAGAAAATTGCAAGTGGTCAAGTGTAGAGAATGTGTCTATAGAGTGTGAGCCACAAATGTAACAGAGTTCACACTTCCTTCTCAAGCATCATTTCCCAGAGAGATGGAGAGAGATGGGAAAATTCTAAGAGCTAGGAATCAGGTAAGACTGGGGCAAAACTGTATCTTCTGGAAATGACAGGACTGCTGTGCTCATGAACTCATAATGTACTGTGTCAGCTACAGTAACAACTGGCCTGGCAAAATGTGCATCTGGCCTGGCAAAACATGCCTTCCGGGCAACAGTGGCATGAAAGTCCTGGGAGTAACTAACTATTTCCTGATCGGATTTAAGGCCTATTTCATGAAATGAAACCTATATCTAGCACTGTTACTGTAGCCTAGGATCTGTGACTAGCTAGCTAATAGACCCTAGTGGAGAACCTACTGTTATTATTCTGCTAAATGAACACAATATTAAACTGACTACTAATGACTTACCATCACACTCATAGGTTAATGTATCTCTCAGCCCTTATCAGACAAGTTGATTTCTGAAGCCAATGGCAATTAACACAGAAACCAACAACTAATTAAGGTATAGAGAATGAGACTGCAGAATATTCAGCTCTAACAGTTACGCTTATGCCATACCTTCTTCACCACAAGGCTTGGGATCACCACTGAAGAGAGGACGGAAAGACTGTAAGAACCCAAGGTGGCAAATAAACTATATGGAAACAGTTTTATTTTTTCAGGCCACACAAGGGCATGTGTATATATGAACCGACAGCAGTTGTAAGAACAGGCATAAGTCCTGTACAAGTTCACAACAGACCAAACCCCAGCATGGAGGGTAGAGATGATCATGACATCCTACCCCAAGCTGAGTTGCTTTAGGTAATTAATAGCTACTGTGGAAGGGGGTGTCAGTTTTCTTTAAAGAGATGAACACTGGCAGGTAGTTCTTGCTCCAGGAGACCTGAACCAACACCCAAGAGTACTGGGGAATAAAAATTAGAGAAGATGGACATTAAAAAGAAAAAAGAGGACATAAACTGTGGAGTAGTGTAGGGAGGTGGGGATAAGTCTATGAGATGGAGAAGTGTTAAATACGATCAAAGCATAGTGTATAAAATTCTCAAAATATTATTTTAAAAGTAAATAAAAATTAAAATTTAAAGGATTTTCTCAATTTCTCCCTTAAAGAAATGAAGGAACAAACTAATAATCTTTTGTCTAGGTGAAAAGAATAAAATTGATATAATATTTTTAGAAGATTTTTTGTTTGTTTTGATAAATAATCAGTGATATTAGGGAAAATGAAAAATAATATAATTGTTATGGATGATATAAAAGGATTTCACATTTGCTTTTGATATTTTGATGTGCAATTTTTTCCTACTGACTTAATTAAATAATTACTTTAAGCAAAGTGAATAAGAATTTGTATGTTCACAAAAAATAATATTTTTGAAATTTCTTTTAGTCTTAAAATATTTAACTAAGTGATAAAAGGTCTGTTTTCCTTCAAAGAACTGTGATATACTTTACCGCAATTTCTTATCCATTATTGTGATAAAGATAGACTCACATGACACCTCAGATATGAGGATGTCACCAGAGTGCAACAGCAGTTTCATAAATGTCAGGTCCTGAGTGTCTCCTGTGAAACATCGAACTGGCCTTTTGGCAATCACTGAAGTATTACATTTTAAAGGTCAGGTTGGACATGATTACTTTACCAAGGTATTTGTCAGGAGGAGAGGCACTGAGACACCCACAAATTACTAAAATATTAGTCATTCAAAATGGAGAAAATTGAAATACTGGAACAAAAATTGACAATTCTAAAAAAATATAAAATAAACACTCAATCACATATTTAATAAATTCAGGTTTATATGAACAAATCATAGCTTATTGTAATAAAAATAGCACAGCTTCTAGATATATGCACCCCAAGTATTTGGTTGTGTAAAAATGTTTTTTTTTTTTCCTGAATTTTATTTTGCATCTATGTGTTTTCTAGACTTATTCTGTCTTTTATTATCCTAGATACAAAATTTGATTTATTTTCTCTCTTGGCAGCTTGCATAATATCTTCTATTACTATGAAAGCTAATTTTCACAGATGTGGTGGTTTGAATGAGAATGTTCCCCGTAAGCTCCAAGTATCTGGACTTGTCCCCAGTTGGTGGCACTGTTTTGGGAGGTCTTGGATAGTGTGGCTTTAGTGGAGGAAGCACATCACTGGGGACAGACTTAGGAGTTCTTGAGCCTTGAAAGAGTTCCAGTCACTCTCTGCTTCCTTTGCTTGCTTGAAGATGTGAGGGTTTAGCTTTCTGTTCCTGTTAAAGCCACCTCACCATGCCTCCCCGCTAGGATAAACTCTAATCTCTCTGGAACCTGGAAGCATAAGGTAAACTCAAATTCTTCTTCCTTAAGCTCCCTTGGCCACAGTATTTTATCATAACAACAGAAAACCAGCTAAGAAAATGGAGGTTTCCAGCTCAGTTCCAGCTTAATTGTTCTAAGTCCCATGTCCAAAGTTGGTCCTGTCTTAATCAACAGGAACTGAGCTCCAGGTACGGGTGTCAATCAAAGGCTGGGGTAATAGCCTGGTTTTTGTGAGGCTCTTATTATCCTATGACTCAAAGTGAGGTTTCCCTTAAATGGCACTGTAATTTTTGTTATATAGCCTTCCAGTATACACATGCAGTCTTAATTGTTCTAAGTCCCATGTCCAAAGTTGGTCCTGTCTTAATCAACAGGAACTGAGCTCCAGGTACGGGTGTCAATCAAAGGCTGGGGTAATAGCCTGGTTTTTGTGAGGCTCTTATTATCCTATGACTCAAAGTGAGGTTTCCCTTAAATGGCACTGTAATTTTTGTTATATAGCCTTCCAGTATACACATGCAGTCAGGATAGATGATAGATAGATAGATAGATAGATAGATAGATAGATAGATAGATAGATAGAGATATAGATATGTGTGTGTATGTATGTGTGTGTAAATACATATTATATATGTATTATACTATATGTGTATATCTCAGTGGGATTATTAAATACCTCATTTCCACTGTTTCTCTCTCTGCATATATATAGCTTTTCTTCTTTCCTCAATTAAAATGTCCCTTCATTTTCCACTTTGATGATTCCTGTCTGCTACTATCCACCACTCTAGAACCATTTCTTCCCCTTTCCCGCATGCTCACTTCCCATTTTCTTGGTTTCTATACTTAAATTTGAATATATACTCACATCCAAGGGTTTAAAGCTAGAATTTAAGCATTGCTTGTTTGTATGAATCTGAGTTACCTCGCTTGGTATAAGAGTTTCTAGTACCATTCATTTAGCTGCAATTTGCATGATTTTGTTTTCCTTTATCACTGAATAGATCTCCATTTTATAAATGTACCACATGCTGGGTAATGGGGTCTAAATATGCTATGAAAGCTGTGCCAATGAAATCTCCAAAATATAGTAGACTAAGGATGTCTGCACAATAACAAAACCAGTTGGCATGCTAAAGTGGATGGGGGAATGTCATTGGGCCCTAACTCAAGATCAAGAGCTCCAGACAATCAATGGATGCTGAGGGAAGGAGATTCAGTTTTCTCTGGGGACTATATCCTTTAGATGATATCCAATCCAACATGGGAAGCTCTAAACACCGGTACACAAGAGTACCACTAAATGGATTTTTAAAAAATGTGTTTCATATTTGGGGTGTGTGTGTGTGTGTGTGTGTGTATAAATGTTTAAAAATGTTTGCATATATCTGTAACAATATTAACCAAACAAGAGGACAAGACATCCAGGCTCCTGGAAACTTGCACATATGATCATACAGCAATTGTGAAAACATGCTCAAGACACATACAACTCAATAGGACACAAAAATGAGCATAGAGCTGGGGAAATAGGTAGAAAGCCCTAACCTTAGCTGGAAAACTATTGGCAAATGGCCACTTCTTGGAGGGGGAGAGTTGATATTCTTTAAAGGAGTGATGCTAGAGAAACTGGCTAGACCAGGCTTCACTGGATGAACTCATACCAAGGGATGTCTGGGTACACCAATTTGACTCTATTGCCCTTAACATAATGACAGAATGCATAAAATCCTGTGGGCTGGTTAAGGGGATGCAGATGGGGGAGAGGGTCTAAACAGGATTAAAATATATTGTTTGAAATGCATGAAAATTCAATAAAAATATACATTAAATAAAGAAGAGGCCAAGAAACAAGATGGAAATGAAGCAAAAGCAACACTCGTGGATGCACTTCTCAAAGTAAAAACAATAAAAAATACATAAAAACTGTTAGACGTAGCAAAGTTTACTCACAATGGTTGGAAAATATTGGCAGCAATTTACAGTTGAACTTCTTATGGATTTCAAAAAAAACTTTGCTGAGAATTTTTCTTATAAATACCCAGTGATGTGCCTCGACGTTCATGAATGTCTAATATTAAGAGAGGTTGTCCAAACCTCAGAAGGAAAAAAACAGAAACAAAACCATATGTTCTCCCTCATATGTGGTAACATATTTTCAACATAAAATAATTCCCTAAATGGGCAATGTCCACATGTGATTTCCTGAGGTGTTTTTACTTCAGTGGGAAATGTGAATTTTAATTTGTTTAAAATGAAGTAATAAATGCATCTTTATCAGATCTGAATTTGCTGTAACTCTTCCTAACAAAATCATACTAGAGGTATGCATTGAGATTAACTGAACACTCTCAGAACATTAATTCTCTCAGGTCATTAAGAGCCCATTATACACCAGTCCTAATAAAATATTTGCAGATACATTACTTAATTCATTATCATAATAAAGTAGCTCTATTATTTTTTAAAGGCTGGATGAAAACAAAGTCATTATAGCCTGTGAACATTTCTCTCTTTACCTTATCTAAAGCTAAACACATAACTAGGATGACAGGAATATTCAAGACAAGACCCAGGGGGAGAAAGAATTTAGAGGCACAATACTGGGTTTTATAAGAACAATTCTAGATACAGTTCTTTATATTTTTCTGAGATATTCAAGGAGTTCATACTGTAATTTTCTTTCAAATACTCATCTGTTAAAAACAAAAATATAAATTCTAGCTAAAAATGTTATCTCAAGAAATTTGAAAAGAAAAAAGCAGCTGGTGAAGAGTGTGACACCCACTGAAGTCCATGGCAATGTGATTTTTATAGTTTGCATCTGTACTCCTTTGAAAAAACTACATGTTAAAGTGGTCAGATTGCAGCATATTATTCTCTTAGAATCTTCATATGCAATGTGCATATGTAATTTTCATATATTAGAGAAAATGTAGATTTAAATTCATCTAAAATTAACCCAATGCAATGGAAAAACTAGAAAGCATATAGTTTTCAAGGTGTCAGTGTCCTCCAAAAGAGAAAATATATTGTGAACTTTAATTTCAAAACAGCATTCTAAATCTAAACCT